>NC_064863.1:41253898-41618898 GCF_024139225.1 Suncus etruscus | reverse complement strand
GAGACCTGAGTTGTGAGACAGAGATCTGTCTCTCGAGCCCCATTATAACCAGATTAAGCACACAATTTGAGGCCATATAGTGTTTATAATGTGCAGTCATCACTGCTAGGTCTAGGACTCCATCATTATCCCCAGCTGAAACCCTATGTGCATTGCTCAGTTAATCCCTGCTTTCTCCCTCTCCTAGCCCTGACAATAATTTAGCCTTCCCTTCCTCCCTCCCTCCCTCCCTCCCTCCCTCCCTCCCTCCCTCCCTCCCTCCCTCCCTTCTTTTCCTCCCTCCTTCCCTTCCTCCCTCCCTCCCTCCTTCCCTCCTTCCTTCCTTCCTTCCTTCCTTCCTTCCTTCCTTCCTTCCTTCCTTCCTTCCTTCCTTCCTTCCTTCCTTCCTTCCTTCCTTCCTTCCTTCCTTCCTTCCTTCCTTCCTTTCTTCCTTCCCCCCTCCCTCCCTCCTCCCTCCCTCCCTCCCCCCTCCCTCCCTCCTCCCTCCCTCCCTTCTTTCCTTCCTCCCTTCCTTCCTTCCTTCCTTCCTTCCTTCCTTCCTTCCTTCCTTCCTTCCTTCCTTCCTTCCTTCCTTCCTTCCTTCCTTCCTTCCTTCCTTCCTTCCTTCCTTCCTTCCTACCTTCCTTTACGGTTTTGCATTTTCTGATTATTTTCTATAAGTAAGAGCTTGTTGTTTTGTGTCTGATATTTTTTACTTAGTACAGTATTTCCAAGCTTCACTCATGTAGCATGGACCTTTGTCGCATTTCTTTTTAGAATGAAATAGTATTTTTGTTTCATTGACTTTTTGGATAATTGATTACTATATCATATAGAATGTTGTGTTTTAGATGTAAAAAAATTTTTTACATCTGTTCAAAGTAGAGGTTGTACCATTGTCACTTGTCAACAGTCCCTCACTTCCTCCCTGGGGCCCTTAGCTCTGCTGGCACAGTCCATGGCATCTTTTCCTTAGGCTGCATCTGCCCTTGTTTTGCATATCTGTGTTCCGTATATGAGTGAGCTCATTCCAGATTTGTTTCTTCTTCTGATTAATTTCACTTAGCATGACCCCTCCAGTTCTATCCACATTCTTATCAAAAGAAAGTTTTCATTTTAAAAGGCAGAATAATATTCCATGGGCATATACACCACATTTTTCATTATCCACCCATAGATTAAGGGGATGTGGCTCACTCACTGCTTCTCCTTTTAAGGAATTACTAGACATTTTTCAAAGAGATAGTGGCATTCTGCATAACCACTAGGAGTTTTCTTATTTCTACACACCTTTTTTTTTGTTTTTTTGTTTTTTTGTTTTTTGTTTTTGGGCCACACCTCACAGTGCTCAGGGTTACTCCTTGCTCTCCACTCAGAAATTGCTCCTGGCAGGCATGGGGGACCCTATGGGATGCCCGGATTTGAACCACCATTGGTCCTGGATTGGCACTTGCAAGGCAAACACCCTACTGCTGTGCTGTCTCTCTGGCCCTACACATCCAGTCTTATTGGGGACATCCTAGTGATGCTTGAGGTCACTAGCATTATACCCATTGTCTCATACATCTACAGTTGTGAGGAAAACTGCTCTTACCAGAGTTGGAGATGGTGAGACCCTTCCTTGGGTGTCCAAATGCCATTCCCAAACCATAAGTGAGAAGGCAAGGAGGTCTTTCTGAAAGTAACAGTCACTGGCCCACTCTGTTAACTCTTTTCTGCGTCCAAACCTAATGTCAAAATAGAGAAGAAATTTGAGCTGCATCAGCTTATCTTTATCCCCTGCTTCCTACCCAGAGCCTGCCTTGTACTTGATGCATGATGAGCTCCAGAGACCAGCTCCCCAACATGTCCAAATAGATGCTCAGTGCCTTTACTGGCTTCTGTCCCTCTGGGAGGCTTCTGGGGGTTTCCAGGCTTCTCTGGATGAAACCAGAAGCTACACACTGTGATGAATTGTGAGTTTTCCTCTCAGATCTCCTTGGGGTGGTTCTGTTTTCCTAACTCTGAGTTTTCTTTCTTTTTTTTTTTTTCATAATGCTTTTATTTTGAGATCACTGTAGTTTAAGTACAGTTGTAATATATTACACAAGGAAATTCCATGTACCCTTTACCCTGCACAGGTATCAGGAGCAAATGGCCTGACTGAAGTCACATAGACCCATCTTAGAGAATTATGCAGTCCAGTATCACAACCAGCATATGGATATTGATGTTATTAAGTCAGAGGGTTTTTTCATTCTAGAATGGATCTAGATCTTGCTCTTTTATAGCCACATGGGTGACTGATTTCTTCTTTGTTTCTGTTACTGCTTTTTTTTTTTTTTTTTTGGTTTTTGGGTCACACCCGATGGTGCTCAGGGGCCACTCCTGGCTCTATGCTCAGAAATCGCTCCTGGCAGGCACGGGGGATGATATGGGATGCCGGGATTCCAACCACCATCTTTTTGCATGCAAGGCAAATGCCTTATCTTCATGCTATCTCTCTGTTACTGATTTATGTCACATTTCATGATGGTTATATAAATGGAATAAAATAAAATATGACTTATTGAGATGAATTTCTCTGCCTAATTCTCTAGAGATTCATCCTTGTGATTATTTGTGTTGAGTTCTTTTCTTTTTCTTTTTCTTTTTTTTTTTTTTTTTTGGGTTTTGGGCCACACCTGGTGACACTCAGGGGTTACTCCTGGCTATGTGCTCAGGAGTTGCTCCTGGCTTGGGGACCATATGGGACACCGGGGGATCGAACCGCAGTCTGTCCTAAGCTAGCGCTGGCAAGGCAGACACCTTACCTACGCCACAGCGCCGTCCCCACTTTTTCTTTTTCTTTTTTTTTTTTTTAACTATTGTGTCTATGAAATGGTTGTATCAGTTTTTTAGCCTATTGAACAGGCTAAATAAATTGTTTCTACTTGGTCTTTGATCCTGTTCCTCTTCATTATCATAGCTATATATTAAATTTTGAAATGGGTATACAAATAGGTCTCAGTGACTTTTCAAAGAGTTTGAAAAATCTACATTTGAAATACTATGGTCTATCCCCTCTTTGTGTCTCATTGGAAATATTTAGTACAGGCTTTTCTGTGCTGTTGCCCTAGACTCACCTTCTCAGACTCACTTGGACATCATTGGACTTTGTGGAGAAGGAGAATACTTTCTTCCAGTGTCCTCCTTGGTGTCTGGGCCTCATTGGGAGTGTCCCTCTTCCTGTGTTCTCAGGGGCAGAGGCTGACTGTCATTCCTAGACGCTGTCCCACTATTCTCACTTAGAGGCAGGGGCCTCTGCCCAGTGGAACAGTTTTGGAAATGACACCAGCCCACCACTGTCATGGACTGATTAGTCCTGACACTAAGGAATCTTCTGGGTCCCTTGGAAAGGTGTATGCACAGAGTCGGCGATGGGAGACAGGCGGAAGACTCAAATTGGGTTCAAGCTCTGTTCTGTTTATTCAAAGCAAAATGTGAAATGCTTACACTCAATTTCTTGACAAGGCATATATTCAGACAAAACTAATTTACAAAAAAAAAAAAAAAAAGCACAGGGGCAAATTGTTCAAGGCATTTTCTGACATAGGACAGTTTCACACTCTTGAGCTGCTTTTTGCTATCTGAGGTTTTGAACTAGCAAGGTCAGTTCCCAGAGACGGTGTTACTTAATGTTTGGGCCTTATTCCAGTTCATGCATTCGGAACTGGGATCTTAAATGTTAACCCTTGATATGACTGCATATTGGCTAACAGCTAAGCTAGATTTGAGAGATTTTTCTGTAAGACTAAATAAAGAATACTTGGATCTACAAAAATGTTCCTAAGGTTAGATTGATTTTGAATCGTGGGAAAAGATATGAGTAAAAGGCACAAGATGAGGTGTATTTTCAGGTAGTGGGAGTTGCAGAATCAAGTGAGAGTGGTGGTTATATTTGATGCTTTAATGCTGTTTCTCCAGAAGGCAGCAGCTTCTCAAGGGAACCCCCTTCATTAGCCCTACAGACAGTTAGTTGCACCTTCTCATTCCTGGCTCCATCATTTATTAGTGGTGACATTGGGCTCTTGACAAAACCATTCTTTTTCTGGGTAAAAGGGAAAGACCTACCTAAAAGGCCATTTGTATGCTGATAGAATGTTATAAATTCTTGTTTGGTTCCGAAATCTGCTGAAGAATGGAAATGTTACTGTTGTAATAATAAAGACAATGGAAAATATTTTTTAATAGTTTCCAATCATCTGAAATAAAGAAAATTGGAAACATTCATTAATCATTTTTGATCACCCAGATGTACTTGGCCTTATTGGTGAAAATCAAGATTGCATTCTGGGAAAGCTTTGTTTACTTAACCAAGTATTCTATAGTGCCTACCATGCATATATTGTACATGGTGTTCTATGCTTTGTGAGTATTAACTTTAAATCTCAACTATAATATGAGGTAGAGAAAATTATTCCATTTTACAGATGAAAAAGCTACAGGACAGACAGGTTGTTCCACTTTGCTGAGCCAATAAGTGGCAGAGCTGGGGACTCATCCAGACGGTCCAGTTCTAGAACCTGAACCATTAATTATATTACATTGATAAATCATTTTAGGTGGCTAAGTTGAGTATTTCTTTTTTATTTCTTTTGTTTGTTTGTTTGTTTGTTTCTGGGTCACATTCGGTTGTGCTCAGGGTTTACTCCTGGCTCTGAGCTCAGGAATCACTCCTGGCAGGCTTGGGGGCTTGGGGGGCCTAGATGGGAATACTGGGGATTGAACCAGGGTCCATCCCGGTCAGTAACGTGCAAGGCAAATATCTTACCACTGTGCTATCTCTCTAGCCCCTAATTTGAGTATTTCTATAAAAATCAGAATATGAATATATATGTTCATAACCAACTTGTAAAAAAGTATCTTTGTAATCTAAAAAAAGTATCTTGGTAATCTTAGTCTTATTTTTCAAAGCAAAAGCAAATGTTGAGTGAAGGTGCCCCAGCTATCGTTAAGGTGTTGAATTTCCCCCAGAGAGCTAGTGTTCTTGACAGTAAAAGGAAGTGCTAATATTATTGCTTGCCGATTCAGTAATGGTTTCATTCTGTAAAATAGAACAAAAATAACATCTTAGAGGGCAAAAATAGTGCAGTCACAAGAAGCACCAACTGTCCTTTTTAAAATCAGTAATGTAAATTCCATGAAGTAAAGGTTAATCTCATTTTCTGTTTGAAAGAGTAGATGGAAAGTAAAAAAAAAAAAAAGATAAAAAAAGAAAGAGTAGATGGTAGTAAACACTGGAGATGTATATATCCTCCTGTTCTGCAATTTTAAAATTTCTTTTTTCCTTCTTTCTTTCTTTCTTTCTTTCTTTCTTTCTTTCTTTCTTTCTTTCTTTCTTTCTTTCTTTCTTTCTTTCTTTCTTTCTTTCTTTCTTTCTTTCTTTCTTTCTTTCTTTCTTTCTTTCTTTCTTTCTTTCTTTCTTTCTTTCTTTCTTTCTTTCTTTCTTTCTCTCCTTCCTTCCTTCCTTCCTTCCTTCCTTCCTTCCTTCCTTCCTTCCTTCCTTCCTTCCTTCCTTCCTTCCTTCCTTCCTTCCTTCCTTCCTTCCTTCCTTCCTTCCTTCCTTCCTTCCTTCCTTCCTTCCTTCCTTCCTTCCTTCCTTCCTTCCTTCCTCTTTCCTTCTTTCCTTCCTTCCTTCATTTTTGGTCATACCCGGCAGCTCTCAGGGGTTACTCCTGGCTCTGTACACCGAAATTGCTCCTGCAGGCTCAGGGGACCATGTGGGATGCCCGGGATTCAAACCACTGTCTATCCTGGGTCGTTGAGTGCAAGGCAAATGCCTTACTGCTGTACTATCTCTCCGGCCCCATCTTTCTTCCTTCCTTCTTTCTTTTCTTTTCTGTTGGTTGGTGGGGCACATCCACTGGCACTCAGGACTTATTCATGGCTCTATGTTAGGAATCACTCCTGGTGGTAGTTGGGAACTCTATGTGGTACTTAAAGGAATCATATACAGTGTTGGAAATTGAACCAGGGTTTTGGGCAAGGGCTTAGCCTTTTTTGCTGTATCTCTAGCCAAAGGGAATTCTTTTTGTTTGTTTGTTTGTTTGTTATTTTTGGGTCACACTTGGCAGTGCTCAGGGGTTCCTCCTGGCTCTACACTCAGAAATCACTCCTGGCTGGCTCGAGGGACCATATGGGATGCTGGGATTCGAACCACCATCTTTTGCATGCAAGGCAAATGCACTACCTCCATGCTATCTCTCTGGCCCCAGAATTCTTATTTATTGTGGTTGAAAGAGGAATTTAATTTATGCCACTTTATATCACCTGACATGAACAAATTTGAAATCATTCTTGAACAATCTTTATTGGAGATTAAATAGAAGGTACGTCTTGGGAAGGTCTTTCTTTTTTTTGGGGGGGGGGCAAACCCGGCAATGCTCAGGGGTTACTCCTGGCTATCTGCTCAGAAATAGTCCTGGGAGGCACGGGGGACCTTATGGAATGTCGGGATTCGAACCAACCACCCTAGGTCATGGATCAGCTGCTTGCAAGACAAACGCTGCAGTGCTATCTCTCCGGCCCCAGCCCTGGAGGTCTTTCTTAAACTGTAGTGGCTTTTACTTTCATTTTCCCTAAGAGCTATTTGAAAATAGTGAGTTTTTTTTTTTTTGAGTACTTACCATTAGTCTTAACATTTTTATGATTAACAGAAATGAAGTGAATGAACTAAAATCAATTCAATTAAAATCAATTGACTCTTTTCTTTGAGAGGAGATAAACCACGTCTGGCAGTGCTCAGAGTTTCTTTCTTCCTGGCTCTGTGCTCAGGGATCACTCCTGGTAGTATCTGGGATTGTAAGTGATACAGGGGATTCAACTTGGGTTGGCTTTGTGCAAGACACGTTCCTTACCCATTTTATTATCTCTCTAGCCCTTTATTCTTTTTTTAAAAAATGCATTACTTTATTTAAAGATCATATAGCATATGGTTCACATAGTTGATCATATGCATTTGTTTTTACTTATGTGGGAGTGAAATTATTAAAAAAATTAAAAAAGAAAAGAAAGAAAAAGAAGATAAAAGAGTACAAGAATGGAAATATTACTGGAATGTCTCCATAGATTGCAATATGGATTCATTTTTATCTAAGTAATAGATTAGCCAAGCAAACAATGGGAGATGAATTGTTTAACTATGGTGCCTGCCTATCGTAGCCAAAAAAGTAGATTGTAGTACAGTCTAGGTTTAGTATCTTCTGCATTTGCTTTTGGCCATTTTGTTTAACAGTGGTGCTCTGGTTACTCAGTTATAAAATGCCACATGTAAAGTAACACATTCCTTCTGTAGGATCCACAGTTCTGTATTTAGAGAACAATTTGAGTTTGATAGATGTTGGGTCATCACAGCCTCTAAGAGCAGTTATGTAAATAACAGGGCACATTGTCTTTTTCTCTTGTTACTCCACTGTACACATTATGGCAAGGATAGCTAAAGCATTGCTAGTGCTCATTAAGTACCACACAACTCTGCTTTTTACTGTCTTATAATGAGCACCTTCTGTTCTGTTCTCTTTTTCTTTTTCTTCCCTTTTCTTCAACCTTCCCTTCCCCTTTTCTTTGTTCTTTTTTTTCCCTTTCTTTTATTGACCCATACTGCAATGCTCTGGAACTGTGCCCCAATTTGTGCTCTGGGGTCTTTCCTGGTGGTGCTTAGGGGAACATGCAATATCTAGGATGGAACTTGAACATCCTGCATACAAAATATGAGCTCCAACCCATTGAGCTATCTCTCTTCTCCCTACTCTTTTTTCCCCCTTTTTATGGTGCAGAAGATTTTTTTATTAATTTATTTTTGATTCTATTATGCTATTAATTTATAAGGTATGAGTTCCAGCAGCTCGGGACTTTCCATCTGTTTTCACAGTGGGCTTTTTTGTAAGGAGCAAGCAGGCACTTCAGTTGAATATATGAACCTTTATTTATTTATATTTTTGGTTTCTACTTTTAATCCTGCTCATTCTCCATCATGCATTTCACAAAGCTACCTCAACTCTTTGAGGGCTTAATGCGTTTAGGAAGAAGAGTAATTCTTTTGGCAAGAATCTTGCCCTTTATTTGGTTGTATATGGCTATTTTCACAGCAGGCTGGACTTCATTGTACAATCTCCTAATTTTTCCATTAAGACCTTTGATGGGGTCTCCACCTTTTGATAGCCTTCCTTTTTGAGCAGTGCCCATCTCCTACGACCCTTTTCCTAGAGACCTTTATGTGTGTGCTCAATGAATAGCTCTCTTTTTTTCTGGCAGGTCCAGGGAATAGACAGCATTTAGGATGGGTCTCTTCTCTCCCTTCATGTTGTTCATTTTGACAATTTTCTGAAAGATGGCATTTCTGGCTAAAGAGTCCTATCTATTTTCTTATTTAAAAAGTTGTATGTAGGTCTACCTAATTACTTCCCCGATTTTAACATAGTTGGGAAAAAGTTGGGGTTTTTTTTTTTCAGCATAGATAAAGTAAATAGGACAGTGGCTCCCTGATACCTATACCCCCGTGATGCTGGGGTGGATCATGTGGTGCAGGGTGCAAACTGGGAATTAGCTTTTCACACACCTTAACCCCTGTATTGTCTTCCAGGCCCTTAGTCCCAAAATAATTTTCTGTACAGAATGTTTTCAGTGGAGGTTGTGCAGCCAAAGCTTTCCACGGTTCCAATGGGAACCATAATATAGTGAGTGGTTGGTACCCAGGAAGACTGCAGGAACCCATGGCAGGCACTTCCGTGTATTTTTCTTTGAATTTCTTATGAAAAGGGGAAGGAAATCAGAGGGTACTTCCTTGCCTACTAGAGACCTCACTGACACACATGTCTCTTTTTTCTTGCTAGTATTCTTTGGGCGATTTTTTTTCTGTGTCCATTCCTCCCCTCTTTCATTCTCTTCTCCTTTGCTCACTGTTTGCTGTTACTAGAGATCTGGTCCTGCTGTAAGTTGAGGCCCAGCTGCCCTGGGAAACAGTGAGGCCTCGGCATAAGGTTTTCTTTTTCTCCTTTTTGCTTTCTTGCTGTATCTGCCAGTGTTCAGGGATCACACCTGGTAGTGCTCTGGGGATCAAATGGGGTGCAGGGGATTGAGCCTGGATTGGTTACTTGTAAAGCAAGCCCATTTCCTGCTGTATTCTCTCTAGCTATGGCAGGGTTTTTTTTTCACTCGTAAGATTATTCTTTTGACCCCTGAGCGTTACCGGGTGTGGCCCAAAAACCAAAAAAAAAAAAAAAAAAGATTATTCTTTTGAATGACTGACCATTTCTCTTTAGTCTGGCTAGGGTTGGAGTACTGAAGAAGGGCATGAAAATCACATCCTGGACTGTGAATGGAAGTTTGTATTCTGTGCAAATCCTATGGACTACTGTTGTGTTTTTGGATCTTGAGCTGCTGTTTACCCTATATCCTTGTTCTGGACACTGTTTTCTCTCTCACCCTGCTTGTTATCTACAATTCTCACCTACCAGAAACTTACAAAACTGATTTCCCCTGGGCTCCTTTTGCTAAGAATTAGCATTCATGTGAAATTAGTTATTTTCACTTTCCTACACAAAGTGCTACTAAAAAACCTCAAACACATGATAGGTTCCCGAGAGATCCCAGAATACACACGCACACACACACGCACACACACACACACACATACACACATGGGCACACACACACACGGGCACACAGAATTATTACAGAAGTAGATTGCTAGTACACAGTGTTTACCACTGAAACTGGAAAGTTGAAACTTAAGTTCAAGAGCCAATTTTTTCTTTTTTAAATACTGCTGCTTAAAGAAAAAGTGAGTTTTGCAGCCACCAATCCTGTGATGGTTTGTAGTTGAGGAAATGCTTCTTCCTCATGGCTCTGAGTTGCTCTGACACTGTTGTGTGGCAGTGACTATGCTCAGGGGAATTCTCACGTGCAGGTGTGTGCTTGGGATGGGGGGGTTAGACGATGTTGAATTGTGTAGTTCTTGAAGATGCTGAATGTGGCTACCTGGCCTGGCATGTGTCTGAGAGAAGTAGTTAAAACATAAGCAGCTGCATTTCTTTTCTGAAACAGTATATACAGAAGAGGGGTCTGTGAATGCAAGTTGGTCCTCCATTGCAGAACCACTCCATTCACTCATCTCCTCAATCTTCTCTTCTTTCCTCTGTTGTGCCAGTCAGAAGTCACACACATGCTTGGTTATGGTGCTTGCATGTATGGTCATGGTGTTTTCTGAGGGTCACATTTCTATGTTGGGGGTATTTTCACACAGGCTTACTGGGGCTCACACTCTTAGTTGAGGTGCCCAGTTATGGTTAAGATGCTCACTGGGGATTGCTGTAGTGTTCATACAGATGCTCTCCAGAGGCTGCTCCTTTTTTCCTTTTTTCCTTTTTCTTTTTTTATATTTTGGTCCATACCTGACGATGCTCAGGGGTTACTCCTGGCTATGAGCTCAGAAGTTGCTATTGGCTTGGGGGACCATATGGGACACTGGGGGATCGAACTGAAGTCTGTCCTGGGTCAGCTGTGTGCAAGGCAAATGCCCTACTGCTGGGTCATCACTTTGGCCCCCAGAGGCTGCTTTTTTTTTTTTTTTCGGGCCACACTCGTTTGATGCTCAGGGGTTACTCCTGGCTAAGCACTCAGAAATTGCCCCAGGCTTGGGGGGACCATATGGGATGCTGGGGGATTGAATCGCGGTCGCAATCTTTTCTTGGCTAGTGCTTGCAAGGCAGACACCTTACCTCTAGCGCCACCTCGCCGGCCCCCCAAATAGTTTTGTTGAATGGTATTTCTTTTTAGAATTGTGAAATAGTCTGTTGTATGATATACATACCCACAATTTGATGAATATATTTTATAATTACTTTATTTAAGCACCTACTTGCAAAGTTGTTTATGATTGAGTTTCTGTCATAGAATGTACACTATCCTTCACCAGTGTACATTTTCTACCACTGGTATCCTTAGTTTCCCTCCCACCCAATATCCAGAGACAATAAAGATGAACGCCATGGAATCTATTATGCTGAGTGAAATAATCTATATGGAATCTATTACGCTGAGTGAAACAAGTCAGAAGGAGAGAGATAAACTCAGAATGGTCTCACTTTTCTCATTTGGGAAAAATGAAAAACATTTGTGTAATGATTCT
This sequence comes from Suncus etruscus, assembly GCF_024139225.1. Lineage (NCBI taxonomy): Eukaryota > Metazoa > Chordata > Mammalia > Eulipotyphla > Soricidae > Suncus > Suncus etruscus. The sequence goes on along the minus strand of NC_064863.1, from coordinate 41,607,770 downwards.
CAGAGAAAATAGAGAAGGATTGGAAGGTCCAGTTCCTAACATGAAGCTCAACACAGGGATTGTTTGGTGCAGTCACAGAAATAATTATCATAACAAATAACTATCAAACAAAATGTGACTGAATGAAGGAAGTAGAAAGCCTGTCTAGAGTACAGGCCAGTGTGGGGTGGGAAGGAAGGACACTTGGGATATTGGTGATGGGAAAGTTGCACTGGTGAAGGTTTATACATATATATACATATGTATATATATATACATACATACATACATATATATATATATAAAAGAAAAGATAAGGCCTCCCAATGCTTACCACAGGCTGTGTTCTGTACACTGACTGTATAGAAAGAGGAGGTACAGTAAATGCACCCAATATACACCTCAACCCAGACCCTTTGCCTGGTCTGTATTGTGAATGAATGGAGCCTAGGATGGAGTCTTTCTTTATGGTTCTAGAAATTCTGTTCTATCACTGTTGTTTTAATCAGTCTTCTGTAGTTGGTGGTCTTAGTTTTTGAACTAATCCTAGGACAAAGCCTAAGATAGAGTCTTTCATTATGTTTCCAAAATTTCTGCTCAGTTGCAATTGTCTCATTTAGACCTCTGGAATTAGAGGTCTGCCTCTTTGTTGTTGTACAGATTGTAGGCCAAAGCCTAGACTAGGGTCTTTTTTATTGGTCCCAGGATAAGTTCTGCCCAGTCATGGTTGTCATAGTCAGTCTTTTGTAGATAGTGATCTTGGCTTTTGCACAGATTAAAGGATGACGTGTCTTTTGATTTCATCTTATCATTAGGTGGTGATATAAGACAACCTGCTCTTAGATCAAGATCTTGCCATTTCCTCATTGTCATGATGTCATATCAAAACTGGTGCCTGTTTGTGTAGAGCAGTGTTAAGAATGTTCCAGAGGGAGTTTGATTCCTAAAGCTGTTGTGGAGAACTGTTTCAGTTCTATGTCTGGGATGTAGGGTTTGAGGTTATATGGTTACTGTCTAATCACCTGGAGTCTAAGTTGGGTCCACATGACATATGTTCAAGGTGGGAGGTGCCCCTGTATTGTAAAATGTATGAGTTTTTATCCCTAGTAGATAAGAGCTTGTTTCAATACGTAAAATTTTCCCTTTTTTAGTATGCCTTTGCAAGAAGAAATGGTGCTATATTATATTGCTGGTGCATTTGGGGGTGAGAGTGTTAGGCTCCATTATCTCTGTTCCCTGGTTTTGACCTGAGCTCAAGACCTTTTCTTGTATGTTTTGTACCAAGCAGAACCAAAAGAGGTGAAGTTAAGGAAAAGAAGAAAACAGAAACAAGACATATGTATACATTTAGAGATAAACAGTTTAAGAAGTAGTATTAGATAGGTTAGTGGGAGGAGCCATGTGAGATATAAAGCTGTCATAGGGGAAGAGAGGTGCCATTTGCAATTTTGGAAGGAGACTCCAGTGGGTCTCTATTGCTCTCACTGTAGAGAGACTGAGGATGCTCAAAGAAATGTGTAGAAGAATACAAGCAATAAACAGCTAACATCTTGTATTCACTGGGTGTCAAACTGAAGCTTTGTGTTCTCAAAATATATAATCTGGGACTAGAGTGATAGTACATGGGGTATGGTACTTGCCCTTCATTTGGCTGACTCAGGTTTAATCTCCAGCATTTTATATATTCCTTTGAACCCTGACAAGAGTAATCCTTGAGCACAAAGCCAGGAGAAAGTCCTGAGTGCCACTGAGTGTGGCCCCAGATTATAAAACATACATATTTATTTATTGGGACCAGAGAGTTAGATAGCACAGTAGATAGGGTGCTTGCCTTGTATGAGACCAATCGGGGTTTGATTCCTGGCATCCTGTATGTTTCCCCCCAAGCACCATGAGGAATGATACCTGAGGGTAGACCCAGGAGTAACCCCTGAGCATCGCCAGGTGTGGCCTTCCCCAAATAACGAACAAAAGATGAATTAATTTGACCATTGGACATTGTTTTTAAACATTGAGTATTTTGGAACTTAGAGAAAAATAAGTGACTTTTTAAGACTTGCTGGGGACCAGAAGCTTTTATGTTTCTGCTTTTCCATGAATATGGGTTTTAAACTTGTTGTGTTCCTATTTCTATTTTCCTTATGTATGCTATATGTGTATAGAGTGGAATTGCCCTCTTTTTCAGCTTTGCAAAATGTACAAAGGATGTGTAGGTGCAGATTTTAAGTGTCCTTTTTGCTTCCACATCATGGAAACATATGAACACACACCCATATTCACACACACACACACACACACACACACACACACACACACACACACACACACCTTTGCAGACTGACTCCCACACAATTGAACTTTCACCCAGTGCCACTTGCATTGCTCAGAGGATTCAAAGATGAAAATATCAGCATAGTTTGCAGTCTGGGGGCCACGGTGAAAGAAGGTTGTAGAAAAGGAAACAAAACTCCATGTAAAATGTGGTGGTCTTGGGGCTGGAGTAGTAGTATTGCATGTAGCACATTTGCCTTGCATGCAGTCAACCCAGGTTGATCCTTGTTATCCCATATGGTTCCTCAAACACTACCAGGATTGATCACTCAGCAAAAAGCCAGGAAGAAACCCTGAGCAGTTTTTGGGTGTGGCCCAAAAACCAAAACCAAAATTAAATTAAAATAAAAGAATGTAGATCTTGGCTATCTCTCTTTGAGTCACAGTTTTAACTATATTATTCATCCTACTTCACTCATCACAAAGCAATTTTCTTCTTGAAGTAACTCTAAATAGGCTTAATCAGTGTTTTTCAAAGTGGGTGATATAAACAGCTTCTCTCAAGACCAGTGATGCTGGAACAATTCAGGGGGATGATAGTAACCTTAGGCATATTTAGGAAAGTATTTTCTGTTTATTAAAGAGGTAGATTTCAGTGCCTTTTTTTTCCTCTCAAAAAGGAATAATAGACTGAATCAGTTTGCGACTCTAGGGGTGCTAGAGATAGAGAGCGCAATGGCTGAGTAACTGTTTTGCATGTGGACGATCCAGGATGTATCCCCTGCTCCACATATGGTCTCCACATCACTGCTAGAAGTGATCCTTGAACACTGAGAAGGGGATAGGTCTGCGCACTGCTCGGTGTGGCTTAAAATCCCAAACACATCCAAATGAAAAAGGGAACCTCTGGTCAAAATGAAGAAACACCTACGTGATCAGCAAACTTTCTCTGTGTTGGTTCTGGTTCATGGGCTAGCATGTCAAAAGTAGGTGTTAAGAGATCTGGGGTTAAAACATCACATGACTTTATGTGACTCATTGTCCCCAAGGCTGAGACACCTGACCTTCCAAACCTTTCCTTCCTTTGTGATGATTAGAATAAGGTGCTACTATACTTCCTGTCTATATGTTATAAGGAACAGTTTTCTTGGTAGATTTAGTTTGGCTCTAAACACTTCAGAGTTTGAGCCATATATGTTCAACTCCCAGCAGATATTCACACCTGGTTGTCCAGACAACAACTGAAATGTTTCTGGCCTTTTCCCTGCAAGCCTTACTGCATCAGTGTCTGTCACTGCTGCACATGCCACTGGAGGCAACTTGACTTTGGACTTCTTATTAAGAATCTAATCAGTGATAAAAGAGCAAGTGATGCTGCTCAGAGCAAGTGATGCTGCTCTTCCTTCTAATCCTCTGCTATCTCTGCCTTTTTCCTTTGCTGCTATCACTGGATCCCCAGCCTTATTATCTGCCACAAAAGATTACAGCATCTCTCAGCACTTTCCTGTTCCTTTCTGTCATCACAGTGCCTGTATCCACCAATGCCTTTTCAAGAACATATCTCCAGGTACTGGGAGAGAGCTCAAGTGATAGAACCTATGCTTAGCATGTGTGAGGCCCTGTGTTTTTGTTTTGGAGTCACATCTAGTGGTGCTCAGAGCTTATCCCTAGTTCTGTGCTCAGGAATCAGTAATCATTTTGGTGCTCGGTGGATCATATGCAGTTCTCAGTATTGAACCTTGGTCAGCTGCATGCAAAGCAAAAACACCTTGACTCTTATCCTTCTGGCCAGAGCTCTAGTTTTTTCTCTGATCCAGGTAACCTAATTTGGTTTCAAATAACCCTTTCAGTGTCGCTTTTTTATACTTTCCCTAAACCATTCTAACTTTTTTTTTTACAAAACAGCTTTATTATTTTTTAAAAAATGAATTAGAGTCAGTGGTTATTTAAGGAGAGTGAATAATATATGACACAACATCTCTCTTGTACCATTAAAGCATTTAAATGGGATTTCTTAAAGTAAAAGTTATAGCTGCAGGTTTGGGGATATACTCGGCAGTGTTTAGATTCTACTTCTGGATCAGTGCTTGGGGAATGCTCTTAGTTATGTTTGGTACTTAGAAGACCATGCCTGGCTCTCTGAGCAGCGCTGATGGCCTCGCCATTGCTGTGTCTGAGGAGCATCATACTGTAAGGCCCAAGCATTGAGTCTTCATGCAGATGTGGTTGAAGAGTATTGAGTGTGACCTCTGGTTTCTCTTGGTATTGCTAGAGATTAGTTTCTGTTCTCTAGATTAGGGCTTCCTTGTTCTTGCTGCTTGTAAGTACTCCCACTCTATATTCTCTATAGGAAAATTCCTTATCTTTAACTCAGATGCATTAAGCATAACTTCCTCCCTGAACTTCCTCAACTTCTGCTTCAATCCCTGTTTTATCTATAACTTGCCATGAGTGTTCACTGTTTAGAGTGAAACAAACTCTATCCCACTTCCACATTATTGTGAATTCTTGAACTTCTTTGAAACACCCTATGCAAAAGCAACACTGATTTTTGGGTGACATGTTTATTTTATGAATATTTGTTTAATTGGTGTAACTGTAAATCAGATACTACAATGAGCCAGGCACTATACAAATACTGACTTGTTTAATTTTTAGAATTATGCAATAACATATAGGAAGCTAATTATACTACTAATAATTAGTATTATTACTTCCATATTTTGGGGGTTTTTTGGTTTGTTTTGGGACCACACCTGGTGGTCCTCAGGGGTTACTCCTAGCTCTGCACTCAGGAATGACTCCTGATGGGCACAGGAAATCAAATGGAATGCTGGGGATAGAACTTTGGTTGTTTGCATGCAAGGCAAATGCCCTATCCTATGCTGTACTGTCACTCTGGGCTCTATTTCCATTCTCGAGTATATTTTTCTTTGCATGTATAATTTCTTCTATCCCTGTAATAGATCAGAAGTTATTTTCAGAAATGATCATATAAGCCTAAGTTCTGTGATTTTTTTTGGGGGGGATGTAGTTGGGCTACACCTAACAGTGATCAAGGGTTACTCCAAGTGCTGCACTCAAGAATAATCCCTGGTGGGGATTAGAGGTACCAAGGATTAAACCCAGGTTAGCTGTATACAAGGCAAACACCTGACCTGCTGTACTCTTGCTCTGCCCCATCTTCTGTGATTTTTTTTTTGTTTTGTTTTTGGGTCACACATGGCAGTGCTCAGGGATTACTCCTAGCTCTGTTCAGAAATTGCTCCTGGCAGGCCCAGGGGACCATATGTGATACCGGGATTCTAATCACTGTCCTTCTGCATGCAAGGCAAACAGCCTACCTCATGCTATCTCTCCCGCCCCATCTTCTGTGATTTCTTAGTCTTTTTTTTTTTTCCCATATCTGATGCTCAGGGGCTACACCTGGCTCTGTGGTCTAGGGTTCCTTCTGGTAGTACTTGGGATACCATATGGTGCCCAGGACTTCTTTTATGCAAATCCTGTGTTTAGCACCATGAGCTCTCTCCTTGGTCTTTCCCAACATCTTTCTTTGGAGGGTGAGGGAGCTTCCTCAGTGGCATCTAGTCAGATTGCCAACAAAGCCTTCTATTCTGTGCAAGAGTCCAAGGATACAATGCTGCCCTGGGCTTTCCATGTTCATTGATTCAGTATTGTTGGAGGCTTCCATAGGACTGTACTTGATGATGCTTGGGAGACCATGTGGTGTCAGAATTGAACCTGGGTTAGAGCCAGAACTAAGCATCAACCTCTAAAGACTGACGATGTGAAGCTGTGTGTCTTAGATGGGTCATCAACATTAAAAATTAAACATTTGGGGGCCGGAGAGATAGCATGGAGGTAAGGTGTTTGCCTTGCCTGCAGAAGAACGGTGGTTTGAATCCTGACATCCAATATGGTCCCCCAAACCTGCCAGGAGCGATTTCTGAGTGTAGAGCCAGGAGTAACCCCTGAGCGTTGCCTGGTGGGACACCCCCCCCCAAAATTAAACACTCCATGTCTGTGCTCTAGAAATTGGGGCAGAGTACAAAGACAGAACAACTTCACCTTTAGAAATTAATGAATTATTTCATGCACAATTCTTAAGGTATTAGTATTTTTGTCGTACCTGGTAGTCTCTTAGCTCTGCATTTCTGATGGGCTGGGGGCACTTATATGGGTACAGTATTGAGCTCCAGTTGGCTACATGTAAGGCAAGTGCCTTATGTGCTGTACTGTCTCTCTGGCCAATTGTTACTGTTTTGGAAAAATCAAAAAATAAAGGGTATCCTTAAGAGGGAAATTATAGTATTTTAAATTATTTTTGTACTTAATAAAATTATATTAGCTATATTTTTACTTTTATCTTGTGATTATAATGGTTCTCTCCCTTTTTATCTTTTAACAGAAAAAACATAGAAAGGGATTTATTGATGTTTCAAAAATCAAGTGCGTGGAAATAGTGAAGAATGATGATGGTGCCATTCCCTGTCAAAACAAATATCCATTTCAGGTGAGCTGGTATATTTTTTTGTGGCTGTGGTTTTGGGACTTTAGTTATTTTTAATGTTTCCTCTTAATGTTTTGGTGCTGAGTTTTTTCAAAATAGTTTTCAACTTTATTGAGATAATATTGATATGCAAGAGCTATTTATATTTAAGTTACAACTTAGCGTTTTGAGAGTCATATCAATTTTTTTATTTAAACACTGTGATTACAAAGCTGTTTATGATTGAGTTTTAGTTTCACAATGTACATCACTCATCACCTATGAATGTTTCCCACCACCAGTCTTCCCAGTTTCTCTCCCACCCTCCCCTTTGCCTGCATCTGGGAGAGGCATTTAGTCTTCTCTCTCTCTTTCTCTTTCTCTCTTTCTCTCTCTCTTCCCTTTTAGGCACTAAAAGTGGTTTGCACTGTTATTAATAAGGATACTGTGCATATCAATTTATCTCTGTTCAACACTCAGTTATTGTCCTAAGTGATCAGTTTCAACAATCATTGTGATAGTGGTCCCTTCTCTACCCTAATTGTACTACTCCACTATTTGTGGCAAGCTTCCTACTATGGAATGGTTCTCTTGGTCCTCATCTCTAGTCTCTTTAGATATTATTCCACACTATCTTTTATTTTTCTTATATCCCATAAATGAAGAATACTTTTCTTTTTAAATTAAAAGATTTTCTAATAGTGCTTGCACTTTGCATGTGTGAGGCCCTAGGATTTGATACCTGGTGCCACATGACATGTTAGCACCACTGCCAAGAGAGACCCTGCTCTCCAGAGCACTGATAGGTGTGGATCCCATAACAAAGAAAAATAAAGTAAAGTAATATAAGAAAACCAGAGCTTCCCTGGAACCGTAACTCCATCTTTGAGGAGTGTCTCTGCCCCCCCCCCCCCCCCCATCTGCCATGCTGAAGTCTGGTGAATGGAGGAATCATTCAGGAGAGCAGAACTGGACATTGGAGTAGCAGGGCTGTAGTGTTAAATAATTAAGGATGGGGCTGGATGGCGATGGATGGAGGCCTTTGTGCTTAGGCCCCAGCCACATGGCTTCATCCCCCATGCAGCCGGCGAGTTCCAGGCCCAGGTGAAATCACTTACTCACACGCAGGCTTCAGGAAGAATCATCTTTATTCAGGCCCTAGCCACCACATGTGTGTGGCCTACTCATAACCTTTTAATCATTCAGCCATTCCAGGCTACCCTGCGTCTAAACTCTTTCAGCCATCTTCCTCAGAGCGCCCAGCAGGGCCAAAAGGCAAAGACCCTTAATCCCCTGGCTTTCGGGTTTATCTACCTATTCCAAGACCCCTCCCAGAAATGGGTGTGTCTTAGGTCGCTACACGTAAATCCAGGGTGGAGTAACACAGGGCGAGCAGCAGACAACTGGATCCTCTCTCCTGCATCTTCCCACCTCTTCTCTAGTGGGATCTCCCTGTGAGCCACAAAAGTGTCCAGTAAAAGTCACCTTTAGAGGCCTAAGACATAATACAATTGGGCAGACAAACCCACCAGTAGTTGATTTATTTAGTGTAGAGCCAGAACTAAACCTTGAGCATATACTAGGTATAGTCCCCCAAATTGGGGGGGAAAATCTTTTTTTTTTTTTTTTCCTTAAATCAAATGCTTTCAGTGTAATTTAAATCAGTAAGATTTGAAAACTGGAAAATCTCTTGTTGAAACTGAAGCATAACTGAAAGTAGAAATCTGAGTTTCACATCTGCACAGTGGAAGCTTGCAGCTGAGTCAGATACAAAGGAAAAAGGAGAAGGAGGTGAGAAGGAAGAGAAGAAGAGGCAGGGGAGGAGGACTGAGCAAGAGGAGAAAGAATGTAGCAGAGACTTTCAGAAGACACTGAAAGGAGAAGGAACCTGCTTCCTCGCCTCATGTCTTCTTGTCCTAGAAGGGCAGGGGATGACTCGTGGTCTGACTTGAGGATCCCTACTTCCAGGGTAATTGCCAGCTCCCCTGGAGCTGAAGTTTCTTTCCTGGACTCTGAATCTACATGTATCTAGTAGATATCTGTGCTGTTTCTCTTACTAAACACGGTCATTAAAAGTTTATAGCATAAACGAGCTCGTGAATGTGGCTAAAAATAGGATGAGGGGATGAAGGAAGTGATAGAGTATTCCTAGGAAGGTATTATTTCCTCTTTCTTGAAATGACCTCTGGGCCTTGCAAAGTGCTTCCTTCCTATGACCACCTCTGCTACATGAGACCACCTGAGCTGCCTTGCCTGGGAAATGTGTCTTTCAGGATCAGTTTGTCCCCTGGTGCTGAAGGTAGCTTTCGTGTTGCAATTGAGGTGTGCTAGAGGAAGGATTTTGGAACCCCAAGAGTTCAATGTTATTTCTAGAAATTTTGATGCTATTTCTAGAAATTTGTTCTAGGAAGATGCATGCCCAAATATGTAATGCTGCATATCTCAAATTAGTTATCAAAACTCTGCCTTTGAATGGGTTTTCTATAAAGTTATAAACTCTATGGAATTGATTTGAGGTAGGTTTTGATAAGTTTTGGATAAGTTTTTGATCAGTTTTGGAGCTGAAAATAGTGGTTTTAGGAGGGAAACAAGCAGATATTGTTAGCATGAATCTGGTAGAGGGGACTTTTGTGTCATTAGTTTGATTTATCTAAGACTAGCGAAGTTGGATGGAGGAGTCTGAGGGAAATATTGCATTGTCAGGACTATAGTGTTCTAATCACTGTTAGTGTCTTTATTTGATGAAAAATAAATGAAGGGTTTATTCAGTATGGCCATGAGTGGCCATTTATCAATTGAAAGATCTATTCTGAGTTCAATTCAGTACTCTTGATTGGGTGATATATATCTAGTAATATATTTCCTTATGCCTTGAATAGCTGTTAAGGGGCTAACAGGTGAAAGAAAAGTTATTGGGTGAGTTTTCTTGGCCACACCCTGCTGCAATCAGGGGCTTTTCCTGGCTCTGCACTCAGAAATCACCCCTGGCTCAAGGGACCATATGGGATGCTGGGAATCAAACCTGTGTCTGTTCATGGTCAGCCACAAGGAAGGCAAACACCCTACCACTGTGCTACCATTCCAGCGCTAAAACAGTCACTGTGGTTAAAAGTTGGGGATCTGGAGTCAAACTCTGGTTTTATGGTTTACCAGGCAAATGCTGATCATATGATCCCCAAAATACACAGCATCAGCATCAGACTTAAATACACAGCATCAGAGTTGCCTTTTGTAGCGCCTTCTATGTGGGATGTCTCTTGGAGATAGGCAGGGTGGAGAGCCTGGGAATGGGCCTTCGTCTTCTCTGTAAAGTGGAAGTCCTGATTCCTTAATGGTGAGTTCACTTACCATTAATGACTGGGTTTATGTATATAATGCACACAACATAGATTTGAGATAATGCTTAATAAAATGGCTATTGAAAGTGCTTTTTGTGGCACATGGAAGAAATAGGAGTAATATGGAAAGAGTGGCCCATTCATTCTGTAGAATTCTGGATTAAAATATTAATACCTACAAGTAGCGGGTCCTACAAGTAGTTGAATAAGCATTTGTCTTTTGCATATATTTTTCTCTCCTCTCCTTTTCTCTCCTCTTCTCTCTAGTTCTTTTCTCTAGTCTATAGCAATGCTATAGAATGCTCTCGCTCTCATCTGTATATATTTTTTCTCCCATAAAAGCATACTCCTTATAAAGTGTATACCAGATTTGATGGATAGCTATGCTTTTCTAAAAAAAAATTAGGTGCTTGGGGTTCAAAGAAACTTCCTTCAGTCACTTCAGAATTTTAATCATGCCTTTGGGGATGCTTAATGGTGCTTGCACCAGGTAGAAGTGTGGTGTCAAAGTTTTCTCATCCATTGAATTTTTTTTTAGGTTGTCTATGATGCTAACACACTTTACATTTTTGCACCTAGTCCACAAAGCAGAGACCGATGGGTGAAGAAGTTAAAAGAAGGTAAACTCATCTAAGGAATTACTCATCTATAGAAAGTTTTAGACTGTAACATTATTATTCCTAAATTGAAATGCCATAGATAATCTTGTATTTATAATAATTTCCTCTTAACAAGTTGTTTTTCCTAGGACATTCTATTACTCTAAGTGACCCACTTTGAAGATACCTTTTTAAAAATGATTCCTTCTAATAGTATTTGCATAGTTTTTCTTTTCTTTGTGGGGAGGTCACACCCGGCAGTGCTCAGGGGTTACTCCTGGCTCCATTCAGAAATTGCTTGGGGGACCATATGGGAAGCCGGGAATCGAACCCAGGTCCATCCTGGGTTGGCTGCTTGCAAGGCAAATGCCCTACCACTGTTCTATCACTCTGGCCCCTGGTATTTGCATAGTTTTTCAGAAAAGCATGCTTTCGGGGCCGGAGAGAGAGAGCATGGAGGTAAGGCATTTGCCTTGCATGCATAAGGTTGGTGATTCGAATCCCAGCATCCCATATGGTCCCCTGAGCCTGCCAGGTGTGTTTTCTGAGCAGAGAGCCCGGAGTAATCCCTGAGTGCTGCCGGGTGTGACTCAAAAAACCAACAACAACAACAACAAAAAGCATGCTTTCATTTAATAAGTAATATATTTAAAGAAAAAAAAGCACTGGACTTTTATGCTAAAAGGATTTTTGGTGGAGAGTAGCCCATACCTGGTGGTACTCAGTGGTTACTCCTGGCTCTGTGCTTAGGAATTATCCTATAAGGGCTCAAGGGAACCATATGGGACGCTGGGAATTGAACCCAATTTGGCTGTGTGCATGGTAAATGCTCTACCCTATAGTTACTATCCCTTCCTCCTTTCTTCCCCTTCCTCTCTCCTTCCCTCCTTTTACCCCATGATGCACCAGGCTTGGTTTTGGCTGTACACTCAAGAATCATTCCTGAAAGGGCTTGGGGGACTATACAGGGTGTGAGGGATTTGTACTGGCAAGTACTGTACTCCCTATACTATCTATCCAGCCCAAGATTTGATACTTTTTTTTTTTTTTATCTTTTTTTCTTTTGAGGCTCTGCCTGGCAATTTTTAGGCCTAGCTCATGGCTCTTTGCTCAGGTTTCACCTCTGTCAATGCTAAAGAATGATGTTTGGTAGTACCTCTTGGAGGACCATTGATGATGCTGGAAATCAAACCAGCATTGGCTTTATCTTCTCTACTAGCTCAGCCCCCAGCATGATCTTTTAGATAGAAAGTCCTGTGTTGTCACCTTTTTTTCTGGTATGGGCCAAGTTGTTTACAGCTTTGAAATGGGTGATTATCCTGCACCATCCTCCTTGCTTTGCAGAATGGTGAGGCTGACTTCTGTGTGTACCTCACACAGTGAGCAACAGCTGTGACCACTTCTGAGCAAGGGTGCTCCACCTCCCACTCCTAAAAAAGTGACAGGAAAGAGGACACCTGACTTTTTGAATGCTTTTTACATTTTTTTTTGTTTGTTTTGTTTTTGGGCCACACCCAGTGACGCTCAGGGATTACTCCTGGCTATGTGCTCAGACATTGTTCCTGGCTTGGGGGACCATATGGGACGCTGGGGGATCGAACTGTGGTCCGTCCTAGGCTAGCGCAGGCAAGGCAGATGCCTTACCCTTTGTGCCATCGCTTCGGCCCCCCCTTTTTTGGGGGGGATTTTTTACATAATTTTATGAGAATGTTCTTACAATAAATGTAGCCTTTGAGGAATAAAGTATGATTGATAGTATTTCTTAGGAAACATTCTATTTGATTTCATTCATCATTGACTATGTCTCTGAATTACAGAAATAAAGAACAACAATAATATTATGATAAAATATCACCCTAAATTCTGGGCTGAGGGAAGCTATCAGTGTTGCAGACAAACTGAAAAGCTAGCTCCTGGATGTGAGAAATACAACCTTTTTGAGAGCAGTAAGTATTCATTTAATTCCATAATTATATTGTATTCAGGATGTTTATATTATTTATAGGGTGAGAAGGTGATGTGGTTTTGTCTTTGTTAAGTATGGCCTCCACACTTTCTAGTATTGTGTAAGTGTAGGGTAAGCACATTTTGTAGAAGTAAATGCATTGACTTAGCCATGACACTGTGTCGTGGAATTGTCATGCACTGATTAATTCTGACACTAAGGAATCTTCTGGGGTCCCTTGGAAAGGTGTATGCGCAGAGTTGGTGAAGGGAGACAGAGGCCAAAGATTCAAGTTGGGTTTAAGATCTGTTCTGTTTATTCAAAGTAAAAGGTGAAATGCTTATACGCAATTTCTTGGCAAGGCATATTTTCAGACGAAACTAATTTACCAAAAAAGCACAGGGGCAAATTGTTTAGAGCATTTTCTAATGCAGACAGTTTCATACTCTTGAGCCACTTTTGCTATCTGAGGTTTTTAGCTAGCAAGGTCAGTTCCCAGAGACTCGTGTTATTTATTGTTTGGTCCTTATTCTAATTCATGCATTCTGAACTGGGGCTTGAAGTATTAACCCTTGATATAACTGCACATAGGCTAACAGCAAAGCTAGATTTGAAAGTAGTAATTATTTTGTAAGACTGAATAAATAATACTTGAATCTATAGAAATGTTCCTAATAAGGTATGTTTCTATAAATCTGAGTAATCTTTAAGAGAGGCTCTAAGAAAAGTGAATAATAGAATGCTAGCTGAAGTTATGTCTCAAATAATATTTGTGCTACACCCCCCCCTTTTCCTGAATGCCTCATGGACAGGCAACCAAGGTTTTTCAGGGCCTTGATGCCTGTGAGTACAGGTTACTCTCCAAGAATCCTTTTTCGCAGGTGCTACTTTTCAAGTGAACTTTTGCTAGTACAGGCAGCTTTGAAAAGTTCCTGCAGTAGTAGACTGCTTTTGAAAAGACCCTCCCTCAAGTGCCTTCCAAGGTGCCTTCCGAGGTCTCAGGGTCTGTTTACATGGGGATGATGTAATATGGAATCAAAGGTTAGTTTCGTGGAATCAGCTGTCAGGAGAGATGAAGTCATGAAATTTTCCTATACATGGATGTACATGGAATCTATCATGCTCAGTGAAATAAGTCAGAGGGAGAGAGAGAGATGCAGAATAGTCTCACTCATATGGGTTTTAAGAAAAATAAAAGTCATTTTTGTAACAATCCTCAGAGACAATGAGAGGAGGGCTGGAACACCAGCTCACTTCATGAAGCTCACCACAAAGAGTGGTGAGTGCAGTTATAGAAATAACTACACTGAGAACTACCATAATCATGTGAATGAATGAGGGAACTGGAAAGCCTGTCTAGAGTACAGGTGGGGGTGGGGTGAGATGGAGGGAGATTTGGGACATTGGTGGTGGGAATGTTGCACTGGTGAAGGGGGGTGTTCTTTACATGACTGAAATCTAATCACAATCATTTATGTAATCAAGATGTTTAAATAAAGAAAAAATGGGAAAAAAATCGCATTAGTATCTTACTAAAGGATTGTTTTAACAAGCTTTTTTTTTTTTTTTACAATGAAAAAGCCTAACAATGACCATTAAAAGCATTAACCCCATACAGCTCTATTAATAGCTTTTCTTTCTTTTGATTTTTTTATTTTGTATTGGAGCCACACCTGGTTAGATTTAGTCAGGGCTTATTCCTGGCTGTACACTTAGGGATCACTCCTGGAGGTGCTTGGGGGACCATATGACATGGTGAGAGTGAACCTTGGTCGGTGTGTGCAAAGCAAACACCTTGCCTACTGTACTATATCTTTTCCTTTCAGTTTTATTAAAATATAATAGAATATTAAAATCTTGAAAGGGTATAAAGCAATAATTTGATAATATGATCTACGAATGATTTCTTTCCACCACTTCACATTTTTAATCAGGTTGTGTATATGTGTAAATATTTAATTTCTGATCTCTTAGAGAATAGATTTCAATTACATGGTAGAGTGTTAATCATCTTTAGCCACTGTGTTTACATTGGATTCTCAGATCTTCTTTTTATGAAACTGAAAGTTTGTATATATAAACCAGTCTCTCTCTGTTTCCTCTAAATCTTTCCTACCCACTTCCCCAGCCTTTGACAATCACCATTTTTTTTCTCCTATTTCTGTGAATTTGTCTTTTTTGTTTTGTTTTTGAGTCACACCAAGCAATGCTCGGGTTAGTCCTGGCTCTGTGCTCAGAAATCACTCCTGGCAGGCTCAGGGAACCATATGGGATGCCAGGAATTATGCCACCACTGGTCCTGGGTCAGCTGCGTGCAAGGCAAATGCCCTACCACTGTGCTATCTCTCTGGCCTGAATTTGTCATTTTTATTTTTTATTTAATTTATTTTTTTCCTTTTTCCTTCTCTTTTTGAGGGGAAACCTTGCACACAGCTGTGCTGGGTTCAATTCCCAGCACTGCATATGGTGCCCTGAGCCTGCCAGGGTGATTTCTGAATGCAGAGCCAGGAGTAACCCCTAATTGCTGCCAGGTGTAGACAGAAGAGAAGAGGAGAGAAGAGGAGGGGAGGAGAGGGGAGGGTAAGATAGGGGAGAAGAGGTGAGGAGAGGGGTGGGGAGGAGAGG
Source organism: Suncus etruscus (assembly GCF_024139225.1). NCBI lineage: Eukaryota > Metazoa > Chordata > Mammalia > Eulipotyphla > Soricidae > Suncus > Suncus etruscus. The sequence continues at coordinate 41,592,524 of NC_064863.1, read as the reverse complement.
GAAGGACAGGAGAGGAGAGAGAAGAGAAGAGAAGAAAAGAAAAGAAGACTGAATTTGTCATTTTTAAAAATATTTCACATATAAGTGAAGGTGTATGATATTGGTCTGGCTTATTTTTCTTTATTTGCATAATGTCATCCATATGCATCTATTATGGAAGAATGGATTTCTCTTTCAAGGCTGAATAGCATTTCATTACATATTTTATATTTTTCTTATCCATTTACTTAAATAGGTCATCTTCCTGACTATTTCTATTCCTTGGCTATTGTAAATAATGGTACCATAAATGAACATAGACATATCTTTGAGATAGTGTTTTTTAAATATATAGACCCAGAAGTAGAACTGCTGAATCATATGGCAGTTCTATTTTTAATTTCTTGCAGATAACCATACTATTTTCCAGAGAAGGCTGTATCAGTTTTCATCTTTACAAACAGTATAGAGAGGTTCCCTTTTTCCTTTCTTTGCTATCCGACTTTTGTCATCTTTTGTTTTTGATCATAGCCATCCTGATAGATGTGAGCTGGCATCTCGTAATGTTTTGATGTGCATTTCCCTGCTGTTTTCTTATGTTGAGCACTATTTCATGTACCTGGTCATTATCTGAGTATCTTCTTTTGAAAATGGTTTCTTCAAAGACAATATAGAGAGAGATAAGGGCCACAAGTACAGGTCCATGATAGGAAGCTTGTCATAAAGAGTAGGAACACAGTTAGGCAGAGAAGGGACCGCAATGATAGGGAGGGTTGGAAATGATCACTATGGACAAGAACTGGGTGTTGAAAGGTGGTAAAGTGATATTCACGATATCCCTTCGGTAAAAATACTGCAAACTATAGTGCCTAAAAGGAAAAATAAACTGGAAGAAAAATATCTGCCAAAGAGGCAGGCCTGGGGGAGGGCAGGAAATTAGGGACATTGATGGTGGGAATGTGTACTGACTGGTAAAGGGATGAGTGTTGGAACATTGTATAATTGAAACGCAGTCATGAACAATTTTGTAACTATATATCTCATGGTGATTTATTTAGTTAAAACATATATAAATTAGAAAAAGAAAACTTAACAAAACATAAACAGTAAAATTATATAAAAAAGAGAGATAGAAAAAATGGTCTCTTCAATCAAGTCTTGTACCCATTTTTAAATTCAATTATTTTTATTTGTTATTAATTGATATGTATTTTTTGGATAATGTAGGTATTAACCCCGTACCAGATATGTGATCTGCAAATATTCTCTTCTTGATACCCTGGTGTAGGATGCCATTTAATTTTGTTGGTGCTTTCCTTTGCTAGTACAAATCTTTTCATTCTTTTTTCTTTTTTTTTTTTTTTTTTTTTTGGTTTTTGGGCCACACCCTGTGATGCTCAGGGATTACTCCTGGCTATGCGCTCAGAAATCACTCCTGGCTTGGGGGACCATATGGGACGCCAGGGGATTGAATCACAGTCCATCCTAGGCTAGCATGGGCAAGGCAGACACCTTATCCCTTGTGCCACCGCTCTGGCCCCCAAATCTTTTAATTCTTACAGAATTATTTATTTTTATGCTTGTTGCCTTTATCAAGGAGTTTACCCCTATGTTTTCAACTAGGAGTTTTATTCTTTCCAGCCTTGTGTTCAAATATCTAATATATTTTGAGTTTATTTTTTTGTATGTAGTTTAAAATTAGGGTATAATTCTTTACTATAATATTTATGCATTCTTGAATAAATGAACTCTTTTAATGTGCTTTTAGTATAGCAATGCAGCCAAAATCTTAAGTAGGATAATTCCCATATCTATATCTAAAATCCTCACAAATCCTTAAAATGGGCGAGTTTTTTTTAATATTTTTATTTTTAATTATGAGAACAATGATGCAAAGAGGACAAGGTAGTTACAGTGAAAGAACAATCGCCCATAAACAGAGTTCTCAGAAGAAATCCCCTTGCTGACGCCTAAATATTGAACTTACAGTCAAAAAAACATTAAGAAAAATAAGGCAGAACCCATGTACAATTACTTTGTCCACAAGTCCCCAGATTGTAGTATATTATAACATTTCTTAGCAGTACACAAAGCAACCTAAAGCCATGAGATTAATGTGACTCCTTAACTTTGAAGGCATAGTATTTTTTAATATTCAACATAAAAAATTTAAGAGGTTTTTTTTAAGGGTTAGTCAAAAGGGCACAATAAAAACGGTGTTAGAGTGGCAAATATTGTTTGCATAGGCCCACCAAAATATGGGGGTCATAGAAAGAAATAGCCTTGGTCTAAATCAAGGAGACCACTACCCCTGAAGTTTCCTGGCATAAGAAAAATGGGCGAGTTTTAGCTATAACCAAGAATAGTTTCAAAATGGCTAGTGCTGTTAGCCATAATAATAGTAATTCATTATAATTTATGTCAGCCAGAATTGAAGAAACTTTTGAATATGAGTGAATGATTATTGGTTTTGTTTTTATTTGGGACCACAGATGGTGATCTTCAGGACTTATTCCTGGCAGGTTTAGGGGAATATATGGGATGCCAAGGATTGAATTCAGATCAGCCATATGTAGGCATATGCCCTACCTGCTGTTCTGTTAGTTCAGCCCCTCTAGCAAATGATTATTTAACAAAGATACTACATCAGCAGGAGACCTGCTGATTGAACCATCTACCACTGCTCACTTTTGAGTCCCTGTACCCTGATTTTTTGGGGGGTGCTCAGACAGTAAACATATTAGACAGAAGGCTATTGTTATTATTTTTTTCCTTATTTTAATTTCCTAAGACTTGATATTCAATTGTATATAGCCTTATCTACTGTAAAGATATCCCAGAGTGATTGCAAGTAGAAATTTATTCATCTCCAGGAATAGCTAGTAGCAAAGTGGTCTGGGAGGGGGTAGCTTGGTAAATGGGTATTAAGGTTGTTCCAGCTCTAGTAGTCTCTGTCTGGAAGCAGAAGTAAGGAAAGAGTGCATAGGGGCATGACCTAAAACAGGCTAATCTGTGTACTATTTTGAGGAGAATTCTTTCTATGGCTGACCCTAATTGGGAAGTAGGTTTATAGCTACACATCCAGGGAAAACTGTTAAGATGGTAGAATCAAGAGTAAGGTACAGAAGCCAAAGGTTCATTCATCATGGCTTGTTATCATTATTTCAGCACTCTACTGTTTATCTTTATTGATCATTCATTTTGACCCATGGTTGATGTTGTCATTTTCAGGTATAAAGAAAGTACTACCTCCAGCACCAGAAACAAAGAAGGTAGGTATCTTTAACTTTGGGAAGCATTGGAAGTTACTGCATATATGGATTTTTATTCAGATGACATTTCCCCTTTCCCAGGATGAGGTCAGATACAGAAATTCAATGGTTTATTTGCTTTGGAATGTGTGTCAATTATTATCAACTTATTTGGATAAGATAGAGTCCTTATTATCTGGCATTTTTATTTATATAATGACTTAAGAAATAGTACTTAGAAATTCTGAGACTTCAGAGTTTCTCAACAGCTTTATGAGAAAAATGTCCCTACTGTGGCCCCCTTGTTGTACCAGTGCCTGCCTAGTGTCATGCTTTGACCTCTCATTTATGCAACTTTCACCTGTTGCCTCCTTTGGAATATCCTGCAGACCCGAAGGGAGCCATATGGTCCAGTTTGAGAAATATTGTTTTAAAGGAATACTTCAATCTTAGGACCTCAATATTAAGACAACGGAATGACTTCAGGGATTTAATATTAGACCTGTGAAGAGTAGGGTATGTTGATAAACACATTTACTTTGGATCAGACAGGGTCTATGTCAATGTTAGTTTGATATGAGTGATTTTGGATAGATTACTTAAATCACTCTTTCCTTTTTCCTGGGGTATTAAGAATAAATAAGACTATGTAATAAGACTATATATTATATATTAGACTACGTAGTAATACTGTTGACTAAGGCAGTATTAGACTAAGACAACTATAGACTAAGAGACTATACATTAAGACTGAAGTATATATGTAACTATGTATGAAGTCTCTTTACTGTGTACTAGATTATGTCTAAGACTATATGATATATACTAGTCTATGTACTAAAGTATTAAAAATTCTACTTTATGGGTTACTCAGGGTAACTGAGGCTTATTAATACTAAATTATGTGCTAAAGTATTCTGCACCATGGTTTATTAGGGATAAATGAATTTATTATTATGTATTAGTCTATGTACTAGATTATTATATGTCCTACTTCATGAATTACTGATGTGAAACAAGACTTATTACTATGTACAAAGGTGTGTGCCTTGTACCTAGCAGGCACAGAGAATTTCAGTTCCTTTGGATAGGAGGATACCTTATAAAAGACTACACTTCTGTAGTACTTTTCCATCATTTCAGACCATTAGAGTGATACACCTAGTCTACCTTTGTTCTCTGGATTTTGCCCAGAATTTTCCTTGTCTCTCTTTAGAAAGAATCATAAATCATTCTCTCACACCCTCTTTCAAACACCTTGCACTTTAATGTTTAAAGCTTGTTTTTTAATGTTTAAAGACAACTTTTTCTTATTTTTGTATTGTGCAATGCATGAAGATCCAGTTGTATCCACATCATCCAACTCAGAGGGTCTCCTAGATTCTACCTGTGCTCTGGTGATAAGTGAATCACTTAAATTTGACCTCACACCCTCTTTTGAACAGAAAACTAAACTCTCACATTTCATCTTTTTTTTTCTTTTTTCTTCTTCTTTTTAGCGAAGGCCTCCACCACCCATTCCTCCTGAAGAAGAAGATAATGGTGAAGAAATAGTTGTTGCTATGTATGATTTCCAAGCGACGGAAACACACGACCTCAGATTAGAGAGAGGCCAAGAATATATCATATTAGAAAAGAATGATGTTCATTGGTGGAGAGCAAGAGATAAATATGGGTATGTAGTACCTCTGCATGACACAATGTAGGTGGCTGGGAGATAAGAGCTGAGTGAGGACAGGGTCATCAGTTACTATCTTGTATTGATTGAGACTAGTTTAGCAAGTTACAGATATATATTATCAATTTGTACTGAATTCTTAGTAGTGACTCAATACATGCAGCTGTATTAATCACTGTGTTCGAGAAATTAGAATACATGATACCAGTCTTTTTAAAAATATCGATTGTCTATTTAGTTTTATTATTTTAACTTGGGGGGGGGTTACATTTTCTATTTTTCCTCCATAAGGTAATATTAGATTTTTCTTTCTTTCTTTTTTTTTTTGGTTTTTGGCTTTTGGTTTTTGGGTCACACCCGGCAGCACTTAGGAGTTACTCCTGGCTCTATGCTCAGAAATCGCCCCTGGCAGGCACAGGGAACCATATGGGATGCCGGGATTCGAACCACTGTCCTTCTATATGAAAGGCAAATGCTTTACCTCCATGCTATCTCTTCAGCACCAATATTAGATTTTTCTAAGAAAGGGTTGGGGGATGAATTATCTATACATGTGAATATGTATAAACTATATATACATATATGTAATACATTAAAAACAAAATTATTTATATACAGTAATTTAGGAATTAAAGGCAAAATCTTTTCTACCTTATTAATTAATAATGGGTAAATATGAAACATTAAAGGGGAAGAGTGTCTTTTAGACTTTATTAAGAAAATTTGATGGGGCCAGAGAGATAGCATGGAGGTAGGGCATTTGCCTTGCATGCAGAAGGACAGTGGTTTGAATCCCGGCAACCCATATGGTCTCCCGAGCCTGTCTGGAGTGATTTCTGAGCATAGAGCCAGGCATAACACCTGAGCGCAGCTGGGTGTGACCCAAAAACAAACAAACAAAAAAAAAAAGAAAAGAAAAGAGAAGAAAATTTTATATCCTCTGCTTCCCTCTGAAGTTTAATTCTGTTTCTATTCTGAGTTCTAATGGATTAGATTATTAATATTTTTCCTGTCCAAAGCACACCCTCTATCTAATCTGCTTTTTCTTTTCCCTTCCTACTTTCTCTTCCCTAATTCCAATACTTTCTCAGGCTGCTGGACAGTGAATGCTTCTGCATTGTTGGGGTCTTTCTTTTCTCCTTACTTCTTAGTAAGTGTATATTTTCAGAAGTGCTGTGAGTTTGCTGTATATTACTCCCTTCTTGGCAAATTTTAGCATTTTACTCTATGCTAACGAAGAGGTTGCTACTGCTTCTTTTTGAAAACTTAACAATACTGACTTTTATTCTTAAAATTTTATACCATAGTTGTTTTAACCATCCATGAAAATGTATAATAATATTCTGGAGCCTCCTGCCACTTCAAACATGATAAGTATTTTTCAAGAGGATCTGGGAAATTTTTAAAAAGTTATTTATTTTGGTCCTACACACAACATGCTAGGGAGTCCCTGAAACAGGTTTCCTGTAGACACTTTAAGCCTGTTAAGCTATCTGGCATCCATTTTTCCAGTCTTGATTAACTAATTCTCCTGGTTTTTTAGTCTGGAGTATGTAAAAATTATTTCAAGTCATGATGTTATTTCATTGCTCAGTGCAAAAGTTAAAGGCTTTTTAAAAACAACTGCTGAATCATTGTCATGATTAACAAACATTAAAAAAATAACATCTGTAGGTGCTGGAGAGATAGCACAGCGGCGTTTGCCTTGCAAGCAGCCGATCCTGGACCTAAGGTGGTTGGTTCGAATCCCAGCGTCCCATATGGTCCCCCGTGCCTGCCAGGAGCTATTTCTGAGCAGATAGCCAGCAGTAACGCCTGAGCATCACCGGGTATGGCCCAAAAACCAAACAAACAAACAAACAACAACAACAAAACATCTGTAGGCTTTTCTTTAACTTTTTGGGCTTGGATAAAGAATGTCAGGCTGACCTGGTAAATAGGACATAATGTATTCTCTAACTTAATAGATATACTTATGGGAAGTCAGTTAGTCTTATAAACTTTAGGTACTATTATGCTTTGCTATTACAAGTTTTTTTTTTTTTTAACTAGTAACCTTTCAGGAATTTCAGTCCACCATTTTTTTTTTCTTATTTCTAGGAGTGAAGGATATATTCCAAGTAATTATGTAACAGGAAAGAAATCCAACAACTTAGATCAATATGAGTAAGTAAATGATTATTTTGTGACTGTGGGAAACCAGAAAATGTTCTCATTTTACTAATTATTAAGAAGTATTTAGGATTTAATGGGTATCATTCATTATCTTTAGAAAGTAGTCAGCATTAATAGTTGCTTAGTGTAGTAAGTGACATTGTGAGAATGCACTTCTATAATAATACTTTATATCTGAATATTGTATGAAACAATAGAGTTGTGCAAGCAAATACAATTGAATTGATTTTAAACAAATAATAGCTTATCTGACTTAAATATACAGATTTTTCTTGATAGGGGATTGTGAGTTTGGGGTCATTCTCAATGGTACTCAGGAGAGCATGCTCAGGGAACTCTATGTGTTTCTGGGGATTGAACAGGGGTCATCCCTGTCAGGCAAGCACCTGACCTATGTACTATCTCTCTGGTTCTGAAATAAAGGTAATTGCTCATTTATTTCAGAAGCTACATATATCTACATATGTAGAATGTAGGGCCTGAGAGACAGCTCAACAGGTATCCATCCCTAGAACTGCATGATTCCCTGAGCACTGCCAAGAATGACTTCCAAGCATAGTGTGGCCTCAAAACAAAACAAATTGAACAAAAATAAATGAAAATATAGTTCCAGAGACATCTTTAAAAAGCATGTGATTGCATCTTTTTGTAACTATAATGACAATTATTGTTTTTATATGTGAAAGTTATTAAGAAAAATGAATAATTAAATTGACTTCTTTCATTTTTTATTATATTTTGGGAAAATTGAATCATTCCCTATATATGCCTTATTTTTCCACTTATACATTTATTTTGAGTGTTTATTTTCCCATTATTCTCCCAAGACTTTTTCTTTTGCTGTTGTATGTTTTGCTTTTGGGTCACACCAGCAATGCTCAGTGGTTACTCCTGGCCCTGTGGTCAGGAATTACTCCGGATGGAGCCTGGGGGACCATATGGGATACCAGAAATTAAACATAGGTTGGCCACATGCAAGGCAAGCACCCTACCCACTGTAGTATCACTCTGGCTCCTCTAAAGACATTTTTATAACTACGTGTCATTCTATCATAGAATCATGAAATACTGGAATCAGTCTGTATTGAGCTTCACCTTAAAGCTGTAAATATATACATGGCATATGGATGTGCAATTCTATAATCATTTCTTATTTTGCATGAAACTATGTTTTATGAATCCCTTTGTATATAAGTAACACATTTCTTTATGTTATCATAGTTAAATTTCTTTAAGAAAAAGCCTACACACTAGACAAAAGGCTATCTAAACTAGGTTCTAATACAGTGCTGTCAAATTGATTCCCAGAGAAGTTGCACAATTTCTATACCTACTAGAAATATGTGACAACAGATTTTATGTGGTCAAATCAGGTCGTACAGAGGAACATCAGTTCTGTTGCTGGGAATAGAACTTGGGTTGGCCGTATGCAAGGCAAGTGTCTGGTGATTCTATTGCTGTGACATAATTTGGACCTAGTTTTATCTTAAAGAGTATATTTAGGGGGTATCTACCAAGCAGTGTTCAGAAGGCTTAGAGGCCTCTCCCAGTAATTATTGAGTAGTAGAACTGTGGTTCACTGAGAAGCTACGGTGCTGCTTGCTCTGAGGTGCCAGGAAAAGCCTGTGCCATTTTGGTCATACTCCTGGGCCTCCAGGGCTGTACCTATTAATGCTGGATGACCCTATAGTCCCAGTGGTGGAACTGGGGTCAACTGTATGCAAGATATGTGCCTTAACCCCTCCTTGTACTATCTCTCTGTCCCCACACCCATCCCAGACCTGATTTTAAACTGATCTAACTGAGCACTTGATAATTTGGAAACCAGCTCATTTTTATCTGAATGTGAGAATCCCCCTTATGACTCATGGAATTAAGGACTTTATGAAGTTTATGATTCATTTCCATGAGTTTGGGGTATATCTATGCCTGGAAACTTCCCGTCTTCTGAGGCGTTCTTCTCTTTGTGAACTAATTGAACTTGCTGTGTGCGGTCTCTGGCATGGGAGTCCCCTCAGCTGCCTGCCAAGAGGTCAGAGATGTCACATGGCCCTAGGCCAGGCCTGACTAGCTGAGAATGGGGACTTGTTCTCCATATGGACAATTTCTCCGCACTCTTCCCACTCTGCCATTTGTTTTAACTTTTTTCATTGTGTTACAACCCAGCCTATAATACATTCTAAGTGTCCCCAGGGTTCAGAAGCCATTTTTCCCAGCTGTTGAACCTGGAGCTCTTCTGATATTTGTTTGGGCCTAGAAGTATCCCTAGGCAACAGATGGTCCACTAGGCTTGACTCTTGATCACTGGAAACACAGCTCACAGGGCTATCTATAACCTAGCCTTGACCTCTACACTCAAGTAACAGTTTGGAGAAGACTACTCAGAAGAACTGTTGTTCAAAAGAAGGGATTCATTGTTATGGTTGGTAAAAAGGAGCTCTGGGGTAGTAAGCAGTGAAATGAAGAAAGAGGTAGAAATGTTCTTAGAACAAAGTCTCTGATAAAAGCTTTGAGTAGGTGATGTCATAGGAGGTCAGAATTAGATGAGAAACAAAGCAAAGATGACTTGCTAGTTGATTGCTTTGCGTCTTTCTTTCTCATTCTTGCCTCATAGCCTTCTTTTCACAATTTACTCTCACTCATTTCCCTTCAGAAGCAAGGATTAACCTCTACCAGGACTGTTCTCGGGCCTCTTTTTTGTCCTGTTCTTTCCAGAATGCTTTTGAAGTGACTCACTGATCTGAAAGACTCAACACATTCAGGTTTGGGTTTCTGAGAACTAAATAATTTACCTACCAAATATACACACGTTCTTTTAGACAGCTCCTTCATCCAGTGGTGTCTGCCTCTAACTGGGGCATTTCTTTTTCTTTTTTCTTTTTTGGTTTGGGGGCCACTACTGGCGGTGCTCAGAGGTTACTCCTAGCTCTGTGCTCAGGAATCACTCCTGGCGGTGCTCGGGGTACCAGATGGGATGCTGGGGATTGAGCCCTGGTTGGCCATGTGCAAGGCAAACACCTTACCCACTATGCTGTCACTCTGGCCCCAACTGAGGCATTTCTCAGCAGACATGGTTCTTATGTGAGAGATGTCTGTGGGGTGATGCCTCACCACCCACACTGAGGGCTCTCAGGTGACCCTGTGTTTGTGGTCCTTCCTCACAGGAGATATTCAGTAGAGGCTCTATTGTCCTAACATTTTCCTGTTTAGAGCTTTTCTAGAAGAGCATGTAAAACCACACAGAACCATTAGGAGATGCTCTCCTCTAGCTAATTTATATGTTTACTTATCCATCACTCTTTCCTTTGTCATACTGTTAATGGTTTGAGTTATAGCTTAAGGAAGGGGAACATCTTTTTGGGAAAACATCAAATGCCCTAAAAATGATCCCTCAGGGGCCGGAGCAATAGCCCAGCAACAGGGCCCTTGCAGGCTGCCCGGGACAGACTCAGGTTCGATACCCGGTATCTCATATGGTCCCCCACACCTGCCAAGAGCGACTTCTGAATGCAGATCCAGGAATAACCCCTGAGCACCGCCGGGAGTGACCCAAAATTCCAACCCCCTCGAAAAAAGGTCCCTCAGAACAGTTTCTAGGAACCTGCTTTTGAGATTCAATGTATTCTGTTTTTTTCTTTCTTTTTTTCTTTTCTTTTTGATTTTTGGGTCACCCCTGATGGTGCTCAGGGGTTACTTCTGGCTCTGTGCTCAGAAGTCACTTCTGGCAGGCAGGGGGTACCATATGGGATGCCGGGATTAGAACTACCCCAGTTCGAATCAGCTATGTACAAGGCAAATGCCCTACTACTGTGCTATCTCTCTGTTCCTCAATGTATTCTTTTTGTTTCCTTTCTTTTCTTTTTCTCTCTTCTCTTTTTCCCCTCCCTTCTGTTCCCTCACTCCCCTTTCTTCCCATTTTCTCCTCTCTTCTCTCTCCTCCCCTCTCCTCTTTTCTTCTCTCTCCATTTTCTTCCCTCCCCTCCCCTCCCCTGTCCTCTCCTTCCTTACCTTTTTCTTTTCTCGCCTTTTCCTCTTCCTCTCCCTTCTTTTTCCCCTCTCTTCTCTTTCCCTCCTTTTCCCTCCTCCCTCCTCTCCTCTTTTTACCTTTCTATCATTTTCTTTTCCAACAGCTTGAAATACTAAAGAACTTCTTGTTTCTCCAAGTAACCTATATGTAATTTCCTCTTGAAAGCCACAACTTAGCTATCCTATTTTCTTTCTTCCTTTTTTTTTTTTTTTGGTTTTGGGGCCACACCCGGTGGTGCTCAGGGGTTACTTCTGGCTGTCTGCTCAGAAATAGCTCCTGGCAGGTACGGGGGACCACATGGGACACCAGGATTCGAACCAACCACCTTTGGTCCTGGATCAGCTGCTTGCAAGGCAAAAGCCACTGTGCTATCTCTCCGGGCCCCTATTTTCTTACCTGTACATGTGACAGAAAACCTCCATTGCTTTCTCCCACTGTAAAGAAATAGGGTTGGAATTTCTGTTATTAATACAGAGTTATTTTTTTCAATTTCCAGGTTCTGGTGCTTGGTAATACATAACAAGTGCTTCAGTTATTTTTTCCCTAATTCATTTTGGACTGTTTTGGGCATCCTGACAAATATTTTTCTTGAATTTGTGGACAAATTCCAAGGACATCTTTCATTCTGTTTATCTTATTTCTCAATTGCTTTAGACATAGATTGATCAAAACTGCTATTTTGTTGGATTTGGTTTCAGTTCATAAGTGGGTTTCACAATATGAGATTGGGGAGAGTTGGGTGCTCCCAACCATCGTTCAGGGGCCCAGTTGCCCCTGGTAATAATTGGCCAGGCTATGCTGGCCTGATGATTCAGTGCTTTGGCCTGGCAATGCAGTATTGGCAATGCACCACCAGGGCTAACCTAGAAATCTCACCACAAGTAGGTGTGTGGTACTAAGGATCAAACATGGGGCCTTTTATGCATGCCAGGCATTATTCCATTCCTTTGAGCCATCTCCCCACAATGATATCTTCATGCCCACAATTCTGGGGTCTGGTAATCACTCCAGGTTCCAAATATAGTAACAGCCTTTAGATAGTATTGCAGTTGTAATTGGAGCTTAGCCCTTACAACTATATAAAAGAAATCAGACTGTAAAAGATCTTGCCTTGGTATTTTTCTCTTCCTCAACCAGGGGAAGCCTTTATGTTCTCTTGTTTTAGGGTGTTTGCAGGGCCAAAGCAAGCACTGTTGACATGGCTTTAAAGAGATACTATGTCACACCTATGAGATAGCACTTCACACCAAAAAGACTGGCACTCATCACAAAAAAAGCAACTTCTAAGCATAGAGCCAAGAGTAACCGCTGAACACTGCTGGGTGTGACTCAAAAACCAAACCAAACCAAAACAAAACAAAACAAAAAACGTATATTGGCACATTCACTGGTGGTAGAGCTATCAACTGGCCCAGCTTTGGGGGGAAATAATTTGAACATTCCTAAAAAAAAACCTAGGTATTGAGCTTTCTTGCAACTCAGCAATATCAATCCTGGTAATATATTCCCTAGGGGTGCATAAAACACAATGCAGGAAAGGTACCTGCCCTCCTGTTGGTAGAAGAGTGTTATGATGGGTCTCTATGTTCATGCATGGCTCTTAGGCTCTTCAATATTTTCAAGTATAAAAATATTGAGTAATAAAGATGCTCAAACTCAAAGTTAAAAGGTAGAAAAGTTTTTTGGAAAGTAGAGAAGAAGTGAAACTGTGTGGGGAGGAACTTTGTATAGGACTAAATTAAAGATAAGAGGTTTTTTGTTTAGTTTTTGGATCACACCTGGCAGCACTCAGGGGTTACTCATGGCTCTACTTTCAGAGATTGCTCCTGGCAGGCTTGGGGGACCATATGGGATGCCGGAATTTGAACCACCATCCTTCTGCATGCAAGGCAAATACTCTACCTCCATGCTATCTGTTGAGCCCCAAGATAAGAGGTTTTGTGTAGGTCCTTTTACATGAAAAATAGGCTCTCTGCATTTCTTATCACATGACAAGAATTTTACAGAGAATGCAAGGATCCTACAGAGTGTTCTGACCATTGGCCTTAGGTAACTTCCCATTTATTAGAAAGAGCCCAAAAATTCACAGGAATGTTAAAAATGCAGTAAAATATGGGAGTGTTCATAGCAGCTGGCAAAGAGAAACTGAGGCTTTCTCTTTCACTGTTCACTGCAGCACTATTCACAACAGCCAGGATTCAAAACAACCCAAGTACTAAGGAACAGATGAGTGGACAAAGAAACTATTTTATATCTACACAATAAAATATTATATAGATGTTAGAAAAAATGGAATAATGAAATTTACTTATACATGGATGAATATGGAGGGTATTATGCTAAATGAAATGGGTCAAAGGGAGAGGAACAGGCATAGAATGATCATACTCATTTCTGTGATATAAGAAAATATAGTATGAGATTTTACCCTAACACAATAGAAATGAGGGCTAGGATAACTGTTTCATAGTAGGAAGCTTGCCACCAGGGCGCTTGGGATTGCAGTTAATAGAGATGGGACTACTATGAAAATAATAGTTGAAAATGATCACTCTGGGCAAGAAATGGGTGCTGAAAGGAAGCAAGATGTTATGCATGATGCCTTGTTGGTAAGCAATATTGTAACCACAGTGTCTAAAAGGAAAAAAAAAAAAGAGAAAGGAGAGAAAAAGTGAAGTGTCTGACATAGGAGCAAGTTGGGGGTGGAGTGGGAGGGAAACTGGGGACATTGGTAGAGGGAAGTGGACACTTGTGAAGGGATGGGTGGATGAGTATTATATAACTGAAACTCAGCCATGAACCTTTGAATTTTCCACCCTGGTTAAGCCTTATTATTTTTTTTAATCACTGTAAGAGACCATTACAAAATTGTTCATGACTGAGTTTTAGTTATACACTCCACCCCACGATCAAGTATAAAATAGATGACAAAGGACACGTTAGGGTTGACATTCTTTGCTGTACTTGCTAATAGTTGCATAGAGTGATTATGTTGGGGAGGCAGAGGAAGGAATGCACCTCTGAGGAGTTGTGGGACCTTGGTGGAAGGGAGGCTCCTATAGTGGATGGAGCCTTGAGTATTGTCTGCCGATGCTTGTATAGCTGCAAGGTCCAGGAGGTCTGTGCTTCTTGGATGCATTGTGAAATCTAGTAGGGAAGCCTCTGTCATGATTTAGATGACATAATTTGAATTAAAGACAATCATATAAAGCAGAAGTTTCTACACTTATTTATCCTCCTGCCCCACTAAAAGAAATGACGTGGTGACCTCCCTACCTCTGCCTCCTTCCTGCCAATTTACCTTCATTAATCAGATACCTACCAACCCCCCATTCTTCTATTGTATCTGAGGCCACTGCTTCCCCCCTTCATTTCAGTACCCCTCAATGGGAAACATTGAAAAAAGAGACATTTCCTGAGTTTTTAAGCCTGTGGAATAAAATTTATTATTATAGTAAGAAATGGTATTTGGGACCAGGGAGATTGTACTGTGCTTAGGGAGTTTTCCTTGCACACAGCTGACCTGGATTCCATCCCTGGCATCCTGTATGGTTCAGAGAACCACATAGGAATGAGTCCCGAGTGAAGAGTCAGGAATAAACCCTGAGCACTGCTGGATATGATCCCAAAACAAAAACAAAAATGAAATTATGTTTGTGTCAGATAATGAAGAGATATTTATAAATTATGGCAAATCTATATTATGATCCCTATTCCTATGTAAAGAAGTCTATATACTATTATATGAACATACCAGCTTATTGTATGACAAATATAGTTTAATTCTATCCTAATAAAACATTAGGAATATGGGTATAGTAGTTATGTATTTTCATAATAATATGGGTATACAGCCTAAGAGATAGTGCAGGGGTTAAGATACTTGCCTTGCACATAGCTGACTCTGGTTCACATCCCTACGTGCCATTAGAGGTGAACCCTGGACATAGAGCTAGAAGTAAGCCCAGAGCTCAGCTAAGGGTAGTCCCCAAACCCCATATAAATATGAAAGTCAATGCATCAAAATGTTACTATTTTTAAGTTGTTATTTAAACAATATATTATTTATTGTATTTGTAATTGATGAGCAGTATCACCTTGATAAGTCCTAAAATAACTTAAAAGAGATTTTAAAAGAACCCCAGCTGGGACATCGCGCTGCTCGTGCTCTGGGGGCCCATCGGCTTCCTGCCCTGCTTCGCCTTTATGTGGCTCCTGGACAAGAGAGGTCTTCGGATAACAGTGCTTCTGACATCTTTTCTTATGGTCCTGGGAACAGGTCTGAGATGCATACCTATTTCAGACTTAACACTCAAAAGAAGACTGATCCATGGAGGACAGCTGTTAAATGGATTGGCAGGTCCCACGGTCATGAACGCAGCTCCCTTCCTCTCCACAACGTGGTTTTCTGCAGATGAATGTGCCACTGCCACAGCTATCGCTTCCTTCTGGAATTACTTGTGGAGTTGTCACTTTTTTAAGTAATATCTTCATGGGAGTACATTTATTTTTTCTCACGTTTTATCATACAGAGTTGTCTTGGTTCAACTGGTGCCTTCCCGGGTCGTGCTTACTCAGTCTCCTCCTCATTCTGTGCTTCAGGGAATCCTATGACAGACTCTATCTTGATGTGGTTGTGTCAGTTTAATAGCACAGACTTGATGGAGTTTAAAGGGAGACTGGAAATCAGCACTGCAAATCGTTCATTTGCTTGGAATTGCACATCCAGCATGAAGAGGACAAAGAAGAAAGAAGCATCATTTGATAATCACATCTATTTAATTACTTCCGAGGAATAATAACGTAGGACATGTGTGATAATAAGGGATTTTTAAATTCCATAAGCAGCATACCTGTGCCTGATTCAGGGATTGGAGTTGTGATATTTTACACACAGAAATCACTACCTAAATAATACGTTCTGTGTTTTGTGCCAGTGCTAACTACTGAAAGGAAAGTTGTAATTATGAAAAGAAGTAAAGGGTGTCTATGACATGAAGATAACCCCTTCCCTCAGTCACAGATAAAAATATGAGGAAATGCCACTAACTTCTAAAGAAGTTTAAACCCTCTATCAGATTTTAATTCTAAAATAGCCGAGAGGCATGTCTATGTTAAAATTAGCCACCTGTACACTACATTTTTTCTAATAAAACCATTTCTTATATGACTTCTTATTTTTGATTAGGTCAGAACCCTCAGCCTTCTTTATTATGGTGAACAAGTGCTTTCCAGGGACTTCAAAGCACACTCTTTGTGCCTCGGTCTCAGCTTTTCCTTGTTTTTGTGAAGTAACGTTTCCTCTCTTAGGATCTTAAATAGTTATATTAAAGGTGACTAAATGTTTAATATAGTTGCATTCAATATTGTATAAACAATGTACTTTATTCTACTTTAGCACTTTGTTAAAAGTGAAATGATAATTTACATAGAATATTCTGTGTCTTCAGCCTATATATATATATATATGTATGTATACATATATATGTATGTATACATACATATATATATATATATAATTATATAATGACATGGGATGTAAAGTCCAGGACCAGCTATTATTTACCAGGGTTACATTTTATTTAAATGACCCTTGTTTGAAAATAATTTATAAAATTGAAACTTTGAACTCTGTGGAGTAATTTCTGAATTACCTTCTTGTATTTCAATTCAAGTTGTAAAATATTCTCTTCTATATGGAGTCAATATATTTGAGAGATCAGTAAAAAAAAAAAAAAAAAAAAAGGGGCCAGGCGGTGGCGCTAAAGGTAAGGTGCCTGCCTTGCCTGCGCTAGCCTTGGACGGACTGCGGTTCGATCCCCCGGTGTCCCACATGGTCCCCCAAGCCAGGAGTAACTTCTGAGCACATAGCCAGGAGTAACCCCTGAGCGTTACCGGGTGTGGCCCAAAAACCAAAAAAAAACAAAAAAAAAAACAAAAAACAAAAAACAAAAGAAAAAAAGAACCCCAAAATCTTAAATGTGTATATTTTTCTGTGCAGGTGGTATTGCAGAAACATGAACAGAAGCAAAGCAGAGCAGCTCCTCAGAAGTGAAGTAAGTGCATTTGTTCCTTAGTTTGGTTTTAGGCAATTTAATTGAAATCAAGTTCTGATAAAAAGTTCCACATACTGCATATATTTGCCTTGCATGCAGCTAATCTGAGTTTAATCCCCAATACCATACATGGCCCTTTGAGCCCATAGGAGTGATACCTGAACATAGAGAGCCAGGAGTTACCCTTGAGTGCACAACTTAAAAAAAAAAAAAACCTGGGGCCAGATCAATAGCACAGTGGTAGGGTGTTTGCCTTGCACACCACTGACCCAGGACCGACTTGGGTTCAATCCCCAGCGTCCCATATGGTCCCCCGAGCCAGGAGTGATTTCTGAGTGCATAGCCAGGAATAACCCCTGAGTGTCACTGGGTGTGGCCCAAAAACCCAAAAACAAAAAACAAACAAACAAAAAGAGCCCAAAGTATAAATCTTATTTATTTATTTATTTATTTATTTATAATTTGGGAGCCTATTCAGCACTTCTCAAGGGTGAGTCCTACCTTTGCACTCAGAAATCACTCCTGGAGTGAAATGTATGGGATGCTGGGTATTGAAATTGAGTTGGGTGCATGTAAGGCAAGCACCCTACCCTGCTACCTCCAAAGTACAATTTAAAATTTTCTTTTAACAACTCTAAAAGTGAATGCTTGGGCTGGTGGGTGGGGAGGGGTGGAAATAACATAGCAGCTTAGAGTACCTGCCTTAATAACTTGTGGTTATGAGTTCAAATTCTGGGTGGCTCATGCACCAAGTGTAATCCTAGTAGTTCTGCTGTCTGTGATTTATGACGCTATGAGTAATTTCTGGTGGTATCTCAGATAGGAAAGTTTGTGTATGTGTATGTATGCTGTACATGTGTGTGATGTGTGCATCACAAAAAATTGGAGGCAACCTGTAGTGAATACTACAGCTAAAAGGGGTGTGTGTGGTTGTACTGGGTACCATGGGCAGCAGTGGGGACTGAACAGGCAGGTGTCTCAGCTGCTAAGCATCCCTGGACCCCTGTTGTATTTATTGTCCTGAGGTGGAAATGAACCACCACATGGGAACATTCTAGAACAGAGTGAGTTCTCACTGAATACAGGGGAGCTTTTCTGCTTTATACTTACACACACACTCCTCTGATTATTCTTGTCAGATTGACATGTAGAACTTTAATTCTGCTTTCTCACGACTAAAATTAAAATTCATTCTAATTTTCAGAACTCTGAAACCCACTTTTATCTTAAAGCAACTTTAGAGCTAAGTGATTGTTGCAGTGTGATGGATAAAAATGTATTTGAGTTTCCCAGCTTTTATCTCGTACTTGTTAGTTGGGAATTGGTGAGGTTTTGTCCTTTGATTTTAGGTATTGTTTTCACCTTTTGGTTTTCTTGGTTTATATTATTGTACCTCCATTGCTCCTTTCCTAGAATGCTATTTAGCAACAACTTCCAGGGTGGGAGTTAAGGATTTAAAAATTTTTTTTTTTACTTAAAGAACCATTGTTTACAAAGTTACTCGTTTTTGATGAGTCTTAAGGATTTTTAAAAGCATTCTTTAAAAAAAAAAAAGATTTGTAGGGGGCCAGAGAGATAGCATGGAGGTAAGGCGTTTGCCTTTCACGCAGAAGGACTGTGGTTTGAATCCCGGCATCCCAGATGGTCCCCTATGCCTGTCAGGAGTGATTTCTGAGTGTAGAGCCAGGAGTAACCCCTGAGTGCTGCCAGGTATAACCCAAAAACAAAACCAAAAAAAAATTGAGAGAGAGATTTGTAGGAAAAATGGAAGATGATATTGAACCAGGATTCAACGCTTATATCAAAATATTAAAAAAAATCTGTAAAAATAACATATTTAGCAATGCATTTTCTAGTAACTTTCTCTGCCTAGCTAGAACTTAAAGGCTCTGCAAATGAAAGGCCATCATAGTCTGGACTGGAATGGACCATAGATATAATCTTGTTTCAATGTCTCACCCTGTGCTTGCAAAGGTTTATGAGTATGGGGTGTTGTGGATGTTACTACATCATCCCCTGTGTAAACTCTGACCCTGAGACCTAGTAGGGCACTAGGTTTGAAAAGGTTCTAGCTGCCGGTACCTATAAAGACCTTTTCAAAACTGTCTTTACCTGTAAAAGGAGGACACTTGAATGCACACCAAAAAAGGAGGGCATTAGGGTACTGAAAGACCTTGGTCACCTGCTCATGAGGCACTTAGGAAAAAAGGGGATATAGCATACATATTATTTGAGACATAACTTCAGCTGACATTCTAAAAATTACTCAGATTTAACATTTGTGTGGATTTAAGTATCTTTAGTCTTACAGAATAATTATTACTCACTTTTCTTAGATCCTCTCTTAAAGATTACTCAGATTTATATAAATGCACCTTAATAGGAACATTTGTATAGATTTAAGTATTCTTTATTTAGCCTTACAAAATAGTAACCACCCGTATACCTAGCTTTACTGTTAGCCTATGTGCAATCATATCAAGTGTTAATATTTCAGGCCCCAGTTCAGAATGCATGAACTGGAGCAAAGGCCAAAACAATAGCCAGTCTCTGGGAACTGACCTTGCTGGTGGAATATGGAGGCTGGGGGTTTTGTCTTGCCATGGGTTGGTAAAGATAAACATGCATCTTTTCCTGAGCACTATGTCTAGGGCCCAATAAGAAACTAAATGATCATATCTGCAATTGTGATGCCTTGCCAAGAAATTTCATATAAGTGTTCTGCTCTAGCCCAGAGAAAGGAAGGCTAGAATAAAGAGACAAGATGGTACTTTTTTTCTGAGTGTCTGAATATCTGATTTTATTTCTGCCAAATTTATGCACACACCTTCTCAAGCAGGAACCCCAAGAATTTCCTCTGTGTCCAGGCCAAGCAATCCATGGCAGGGTGTGCTTTCTTGCTTCTCAGCACCCAGTAGTATTGTTACCATGAGAGTTTTCTTTGGGGAAATTGGTCTTCTGAAGTTCAGAATGCAGAGACATCCTAAGATTTGGCTCCTGAGGCTTCTTCATAGCATTTCTGTTTGTTATTGGAAATTAGAAAATTGTAATTTGTTATTAAAATTGGGAAAATATTCTTTATTTGGATTTTAGGACAAAGAAGGTGGTTTCATGGTCAGAGATTCCAGTCAACCAGGCATGTACACAGTCTCCCTTTATACAAAGTTTAGAGGGTAAGTATTTCTTCTCCTTATCCCTTCTTTGACTAAAAGCCCTGTTATTGATATGGACTTATTTTTCTTTTCTATTTTTTGGATGGAGTGTGGGAAATACCTGGCAGTGCTCAGGGCTTACTTCACTATGACACTATGACACTGTACTCAGGCATCACTCCTGGTGGTGCTTGGGGCACTATATTGGTGCCCAGGATTAAACTTAGGTTAATTGCATATAAGGCAAATTTCTTATCCACTGTACTATCTCTCTGACCCCTGTGGATTTCTAATTTTCAAAAATATCATAATAAATGTCAATATGATAAAAGAAAACTTGAGTTGATTTCTTGAGTCTATACTATTTTTATAGTCATATGCATTATGTTTTTATTTAGTTATTATATATTTTATGTGTATATAATTGAGAGTGACTATAAAATCTTTGGAAACAGTGAACAGATAATTGCTGTATACTGGATAAAGCATTAAGAATCCTACAATAAACAAGGTAGACAGAGACCAAGACCTCTAATAACTAGTGGTGGGTTCAGTCAAGCACTCAAGCAAATATTAGAGTTGTTTATGAGTAAGTGCTATAATAGAGGCTATGTTTATGTATGTACATACATGTGTGCATATTTGTACTGGAGTATATAACCTCACACAGTTAATTAGGTAGTTAGGATAGTATATGAGTAGGTTCTATACTAGAGGGACTGTATGTTAGAGTGTGTGGGTATTGGAGTACATAATTCCAGACACATCTGAATTAGTCGTTGTATTGTTCCATGGTATATTTGATTTTTACAGAGAAGGCTCATCAGGTTTTCGGCATTATCATATAAAGGAAACAACAACATCCCCCAAAAAATATTACCTGGCAGAGAAACATGCGTTTGGCTCGATTGCTGAGATTATTGAATACCACAAGCACAATGCAGCGGGTAAGCAGTCACTCTTTCTGATTTCAAATAGAAGGTGATGGTCAAAATAACCTGACATTGAAGCATGTTCTTCCCAGAACAGCTTTATTTAGTGGTTAAATGCAAAATGTAACTTATTTTAAATGACTGCGTATTCTCCTGGATGTGGCTCCAAAACCAAAGTATGCAGCCTAGGCAAGCCTAAATAAATAATTGAAATAAATAAATGGTACACTAACATAGATTTCCTCACCAAGTCATCAATAGCCCATGTCTATCACTCAGAACCTGTCCTCACTTCCTCCTCAGCCAACCTGAGTCAATACCCAAAACACAATATGATCCTCTAGCATAGCTGGGTGTAGCCCCAAGACAAAAATAAACAAAACAATAAAGCTATTATGTCTTAACATGAATGCCCTATTTGGAAACATATTTTTCAGGAAAAACTTTATTAAAAGAAAATTTGTGAAAAAATAAAATCACTGTGTATTAAGAAAATGATGGTTACAAAGAAATGTCAGAAATAATATCAAGTCTCATGAAAGATAGGTCATGAGTTACTCTAGTGTCCTGTGGTAAACCTCACATTTCTCAGTTTATATCCTTGGTGCTTATAAGGATTCTTTACATCACCAAACTCTGATCAGGATGCTGAAATCCATGACTTGGTATCTGATCACATTTGATATCTAATTAGTTCCACATTCAAATGTGACTTAAGTAATGTTCTTCCTTGTCTTCAACAAGACACTGTGCACACTTAGCCATTTAGTAATTTTTCATCCATTGACTCCAGTCTTTGGCCTTCGTTTCCCATTTACCCATATTGTCTTAGAGCTGACCACCATCTCTTCCCCATAGCAAAAAAACAAACAAACACATTAGTGTTCTCAATACCTATTATGAAAGCCACCCTCCCCCCTCAAAAAAAAGTCTGTCATATGTCTGTACTTTTCTTTAAAAGTACCATTAGAACCATGGATAAGTATACATGGTACAGAGGTTAAGGTGCTTGCCTTGCATCCTGCTTGACCTCTTGTTCTAGTTCCTGGTATTGCTTGTGATCTCACAAGCACCTTCAAGGGGTAAGTACTGAGCACACAGCCAGGAATAGCCCCTGATCATATCACCAGGTGGTGTACAGCAGTACAGTAGGAAAATACACAATAATTTTAGATTACTGAAATATGCATTGAATAAATACAGTGCTATGGGCAAGAAATGCAGGGGAAAGATTTAATAAATCTTATGGATTTCTAGTAGCTGAAATGCCCATTTGATAACTGTACTTAATTTTTTTATTCATATTTGGGCAATATCCAATGATGCATCAAAGTTACTCCTGGCACTACCCTCAGGAATCACTCCTGGGCAGTCTCTGGAGACCATCTGGGGCTGGCTCTCAGGAATCAAACCTAAGTTGACTGTATGGAAGGCAAGCACCTACTCACTGTATTTTCTATCAGGCCCTCGAGTTGATATCTCAGAGACTGAATTTATATAATGTTATAAAGATTAAGTTATAGCAAGTGAATCATTTTATTTTTTAGTAGACTATAATTTTCTTTTAAAGTTCAGATTTGATATTGGGGAAAAAAGCATGAAATGTCAACTGATTGTAACCATTAAAAACATTTTGACATCCTTGGGACTAGAGCGATAGTACAGTGGGTAGGACACTTTCCTTCTACATGGTCAACCCTGGTTTAGTCCCAGGCATCCATATAGCCCCTGAGCACCACCAGGAGTGATTCCTGAGTGCAGAAGTAACACTGCGCATCATCAGGTGTGGTACCAAAGCCAAACACCCCTCACACCCCCTGAGCACCATCAGATGTGGTACCAAAGACACACACACACACACACACACACACACACACACACACACACACCACCACCACCACCACCACCACCACCACCACCACCACCACCACCACCACCACCACCACCACCACCACCACCAGGAGTGATTCCTGAGTGCAAAGCCAGGAGTAACCCTGAGCATCATCAGGTGTGATACCAAAGCCAAACACATACACACACACACACACACACACACACACACACACACACACACACACACACATTCTCCTGTTAACATCCTTTAAAATGTTCAAGGATGGGCTGGAGTGATAGTACAGCAGGTAGGGCATTTTCCTTTCACACAGCTGACCCTGATTTGATCCCTGGCATCTCATATGGTTTTCCAAGCCTGCCAGGAATAACACTTGAGCGCCAACAGGTGTGTCCCCTCAAATTTCCCCAAAACCATAAAATGTTCAAGGAGAGAATATACTAGCATGCTGCCCAGTAAATCCTATTACTGATTTATTTAGACTTTTTCTTAAAAAATTGAGATTCTGTGATTTATAATATTGTTAATAAAGGGTTCCCATGTACATAGCTATACCACCATTCCTAGCATTATTGTACATATCTCCCTCCCCCTAGAATCCCAATGCCCCTCCCTTTCAGACCCTACATTGGTGGTGTGGATGAGTTCCCCTTTGTGTTGCCTTTAACTCTTTGTTGCTACTTTGATATTTTGTGTAACTTTTAAGTACCACATATGAAAGAGGTCATTCTATATGTATTCCTCTCCTACTGACTTTACTCAGCATGATACCCTTTGAATTCCATCCTTGTTTCAGCAAATTGCATGATTTTGTTCTCTATTATTAGAATTGCATAGTATTCCATTGTGTGTATATAACACAATATCTTGTTCCTTTAATCTATAATTGGGTATTTAATATGTTGTTTTTTATATCTTGGCTGTTATAAGTACTGCAATGCACATAAATATATGCATATATCCTTTCGAAGATATTTTGGGTATGACCCCCTCAGATAAGTTTGTTGAATGGACGAACGTAAATAGATTTCTTTTTTAAGTTTCATAAAAATGCCGGACAGATAGCATGGAGGTAAGGCATTTGCCTTGAATGCAGAAGGACGGTGGTTCGAATCCCGGCATCCCACAAGGTCCCCTGTGTCTGCCCAGGGCGATTTCTGAGCGCAGAGCCAGGAGTGGCCCCTGAGCACTGCCAGGTGTGACCCCCCCAAAATATATATTTATATATGATATTGTCTACTCAGAATGTCAGAACATCTGCTTTCTGCCTGCCTTCCTCCCTTTTTTGCCTTCCCCTTGTAATCCTTAAGATTATTGTAAGCCTCTTATAGCACCGTATATGCACAGATGATGATCATGAGATGAGTTAATGTATGGCTTTTATGAGTGTTTAGCAATATATCCTGCAAAATAACAAATGATGGGTTAATGAGCATTTTACCATACAGAACAATGATTGGTGCATCCATCAGTAAGTATTGACAGATATATTTGCTTTGTTATCTAGGACTTGTGACAAGACTGCGGTACCCTGTTAGTGCCAAAGGGAGGAATGCACCTACCACCGCAGGATTCAGCTATGGTAACTCCTTTCTGCCTGCACTGGCTCTTTTTCCTTGGAAAGTCTCCCCGACTGCAAGACCAATTTACAAATATCAAATTCCGCATAGTGGACCTGTTGGTTTCTGTGTATTTTCAGTGTAGAGGATACGTAATGTGTTTAACACTAGTCATCCCAGGTTTTCTGTTTTTACCATTTATAATTCAGGAGAAAACTTCTCATCAGTGAACATTAAGTATTGTCCTATTACCTCTAAAACAAATCAAAGCCTTGCATGATTTCACTGTCTTTATTTACTGGTTATTCGGAGACAAGGGAAGATGAAGGGAACAGAGAAGGTCTTTCTTTGTGGCTCTTTGCTATTTTTATGACTAAAGATTATGATTAAATTATTCTAGCTTGATGGAGTTGAAAAAGAAAAAAATTACTAAAGGGGAAGAATAATAAAAAATGAAGTTTGTTTTTCATTTTTTGCTATTTAAGTTTGCAAGCTCTATTATCATCAGCCTCCCCTGCGGCAGCTTTTGCCCATTTCAATTCACAGTGCTTGTCCTGTGACATCTCTCTTAGCAGCGGTGCCTTCCCTCACCCTCTACCCCAGATGCTGGGAAAACCCTTTTTGCAGTTTAACTGGGCATTGCAAGTTACTTTCCCAATAATCTATCATCTGCAACTGGGACTGACCTTGATAAGAATGTCTTTGCTTCCAACTGAATTTTGCTGTGCTCAATATTGGATCCTTCTTTCCTTCTGTCTCACAGAAAAGTGGGAGATTAACCCTTCTGAACTGACCTTCATGCGGGAATTGGGCAGCGGCCTGTTCGGAGTGGTGAGACTTGGCAAATGGCGAGCTCAGTACAAAGTGGCAATTAAAGCCATCCGAGAAGGTGCCATGTGCGAGGAAGACTTTATAGAGGAAGCTAAAGTCATGATGTAAGTGACTGTCTTTTTTTTTTTTTTTCTTTTTCCGTTCACCGTTTGTACTAGAAAATGGCCAGGCCCCATGGCCCCCTCTAGTGATTCCTTTTCTTATGTTTACGTGTGTCTGCCCCATTTCCCTCCCAGGAAACTCACTCATCCGAAGTTAGTGCAGCTCTATGGTGTGTGCACTCAGCAAAAGCCAATCTACATTGTTACGGAGTTCATGGAGAGGGGCTGCCTTCTGAACTTTCTTCGACAGAGACAAGGTCATTTTAGCAGAGACGTGCTGCTGAGCATGTGCCAAGATGTGTGTGAAGGGATGGAGTACTTGGAGAGGAACAGCTTCATCCACAGAGACCTGGTAATCACCCACTCGTGTGCCCAGTCATTAGCCCACGACCTTTGAAACCTTGGGTCAGCAAGGAGCAAGAATGTGTTTTATACAAGTTTGAGTCTCAAGACCACGTCAGCATTCTTTTTCAAACTTGCTGAATTTAACTAACCCCATTTTATAAAGTCAAAAAATTTTTTATTTTTATATATAAATATTTAAGCATCATGATTACAAGCATGTTTGTAGTTGGGTTTCAGTCATAAGTGGAATACCACCCTTCACCAATGCAATATTCCCATAACCAATGCCTTCCCCATCCCACCCCCCCCCCCCCGCCTGTATTTGAGACAGGCATTCTACTTCTCTCATTCATTAACATTGTCATGCTAGTTGTTAGTATAGTTATTTCCCTAACAGCGTTCACCATACTTTGTGGTGAGCTTCAAATTGTGAGCCAGTCCTCTGGCCCTACCAGCCCTTACTTAACTCTATTGTGTCTGGTCCTTATTACAGTAATGTCTTTAATTTTTCTTAAAATATATAGATGAGTGCTCGCTTCAGCGGCACATATACTAAAATTGGAACGATACAGAGAAGATTAGCATGGCCCTACGCAAGGATGGCACGCAAATTCGTGAAGCGTTCCTTATTTAAAACACACCATACACATATATATAGATGAGTGAGACTATTCTGTGTCTATCTCTCTGCCTCTGACTTGTTCCACTCAGCATAATATATTCCATGTATATCCATGTATAGGAAAATTTCATGACTTCATCTCTCCTGACAGCTGCGTAATATTCCATTGTGTATATGTACCACAGTTTCTTCAGCCATTCATCTGTTAAAGGGTATCTTGATTGTTTTCAGAGTCTGTTTTCAGAGCTATTGTAAATAGCGCTGCAATGAAAATAGGTGTGAGGAAGGGATTTTTGTATTGTGTTTTTGTTTTCCTAAGGTGTATTTTAGGAGTGAAATAGTTGGATCATATGGGAGTTAATTTTCAGTTTTTTGAAGAATCTCCATATTGTTTTCCATAAAGGCTGGACTAGATGGCATTCCCACCAGCAGTGAAAAAGAGTTCCTTTCTCTCCACATCCCTGCCAGCACTGATTGTTCTTTTTCTTTGTGCTGTGTGCCAGTCTCTGTGGTGTGAGATGGTACCTCATTATAGTTTGATTGGCATCTCCCTGATGATTAGTGATGTGGAGTATTTTTTTTGTTTTTGTTTTTTTTGTTTTTTTTTGTTTTTTGTTTTTTGTTTTTTGTTTTTTTTTTTTTTGGGCCACACCCGTTTGACGCTCAGGGGTTACTCCTGGCTATGTGCTCAGAAATCGCCCCTGGCTTGGGGGGACCATATGGGACACCGGGGGATCGAACCGCGGTCCTTCCTTGGCTAGCGCTTGCAAGGCAGACACCTTACCTCCAGCGCCACCTACCCGGCCCAATGTGGAGTATTTTTGCATGTGTCTTTTGGCTTTTGTATTTCTTCTTTGAGTGTCTGTTCATTTCTTCTACCCATTTTTTGATGGTTATATATTTTTTCTTATTAAGTTCTGGCAGTACCTTTGGAGATTAGCCTCTTGTCTGATGGGTATTGGGTGAATATTTTCTCCCAGTCTGTGGGTGGCTCTTGTATCTTAGGCACTATTTCCTTTGAGGTGCAGAAGCTTCTCAGCTTAAAAAGTCCCATCTGTTTATTTCTGCTTTGACTTTTTTTGCCCAATTTTTTTTTTATGAATTTATTTTTTGGTTGCAACCACACCCACTTGGTTTCAGTCCTGGCTCCTACTCAGGGATCATTTCTGGTGTGGCTCAGGGGACTCTCATGGTGCCAGGGACATAACTGGAGTCAGTTACATACAAGGCGAACACCTCAAACCCTGTAATATCTTTGTACTATAGCCTCAACCCATATTTTTAACAGGAAGGTAATTATTAAAATAAATGATGGAACTGAGGAGATAGCATGAAGATGTTTTACATGCATGAGCCCATGATTCTCTCCCCAAACCATATGGTCCCCCTGAGCAGGGAGCAGGGCCTGCTGGAAGCAGCCCCCAACACTATTGGGTGTGATCTAAAGAGGAAAAATTATATATCATTTACTATGCAAATTATATAGGTACTTGTATGAATAAAGTATTATTATGTTGATAATGTTTCCCAGGTAGTATTTCCCAGAAAATTACCATACTGTAATTATTTGCTATCCATATGAATCTCATGAGATAATAGTCATGGCAACTTTATCTTACCATCATTGGTTGATAGATGAGAAAGTTCACTTCTGAGAATTGTATATGGTGATCAAAGAAGAAGTTAAGGATTGACTCATCCTTTGGTGAAGCACTTTTTCACCTCACATACTGAAAGCAGAAACTGTAAGAAGACCTTGGATTTATTTTCTCTCTCTCAGATCTTTAGGAAATGAGGACAGCTCATAGTAACTCCTGAAAGTATCAGAAAAAAGTTATTTATTCCTGGTTAGGAGTATATGTCTTCATTTATTTCTCTTTTTTACTTTTACTCCCTCTCTCCTCCATTCTTTTCTTTCTCTTCTCTGCCTATTATTTATAGATAGGACTACTTACAAGAGTTGGTAAAGTATCAGTCCCTATTAAACCTCAAAGATTACATTTTTATTTTTTGGGCCACACCCAGTAATGCTCAGGGGTTACTGTGGCTCTGTGGTCAGGGGTCATTCTTGGCAATGCTTGGGGGACCATATGGGATGGCCACATGCAAGGCAAATGCCCTACTAACTATGCTATGGCTCTGGCTCCAAAGATGACTGATTTGCCAAAAGAATGTAATTCACACTGGGGACTTACCCCATATGATAGATTTATATACACATATGCATATGTATATTTACATATATGTCACTCACTTTAAACATGCATTGTTTTAATAACACCCTAAGGCATTTTGTTGTTATTACTATTATTTTACAAAAGGGGAAAGCTGAGGTACAAAGGTGAGGATAAAATTAATTACCAAGAGTTAAGTAAATCAAGGAATAAGGATTTGAACCCAGAGCGATGGTGTTCTCATGGAAACTATTTGGCTGCATAAATGTCTAGATGAGGACAGAGCAAAAAGCTGAGGACTTGGAAAAACTTGATTTTCTCCATGTGTTTTAGCAGTTCCTTAAGCATCCTGGATTACTTCCACAGCTCTAAGTTGTGGGTTATATATTAACTCTGGTACAACTAACTGTGACTCACATGTCTCTATGTCTACTATCCCTACTCCTGGCAACCTGTCTTCAACTTTAGTTTCACTTTTTTTTCTTTTAGGACTCTATATGGTAGTGATGCCATGTAGTATTTATATTTCTATATTTGACATATTTCCCTTAAGTGCAAGTGATACAATTTTATTATATTATATAAATGTCTAGAAGTTGAATTGCTAAATCATATGGTAGTTCTACTTTTAAGTTTTTAAGGAGCTGTCATACTGTTTTCTATAATTCAGTACCAATTTTCATTCCCACTAACAGAGTTACATAGTTCCCCTTTTTCTACCTTTTCTTCTCCTTTTCTACCTTGTTGGCACCTCTTTCAAGGGGCAGTTGGGTCACACCTGGTGCTGCTCCGGGGCTATTTCTGGAGTTGTGACTCGAGTTGTGACTGAAGTAGCCACATGCAAAGCAAGTGCCTCACTTACTGCACTAACTCCAGCAACCGGCATAAATTTCTCTCTTAAATAACATCCTAACAGATAGAGGTGATATCTATTTATAGTTTTGATTTGCATCTTTGTGAAAAATGATGTTAGTTGTTGGCTAGTTGATGCATTTTTGAGAAAATGTGCATTCAGTTTCTTTGCCCTTTAAAATAAATGGGGCTAAAGTGATAGTGCAACTGGTACAGTGTTTGCCTACATGTGGTCCCCAGCACCCCAGATTTAATCCCCAGCACCCCACATGGTCCCTCTGACTATAGAATCAGTCTTCAGAATACTGCTTGGTGTGCTTCAAAAATAAAAGTTCATGTTATTTGCTTTTCAGCTACTGCGTTGAATGAGTTTCCTATATATATTTATATACACTAATCCTGTTTTAGATATGTGGTCTGACATTTTTTTCTATTCTGACACTTGTCTTCTCATATTGCTCATTGTTTTCTTTGTTGTACAAGAACTTTCTCATTTGTTGGAGCCCAACTGGTGTCGCTCAGGGATTACTCCTGGCTCTGCATTTAGAAATTACTCCTGGCAGGCTCGGTGAATCCTCCCTCCCTCCCTTTCTTCCTTCCATCTAGGTAATTCTTTACCTACTGGGACAGGTGATGCAATGCTGAGGATGGATTGGGCCCTGCAGTCTTGGGAACTACTAGGTTCACCTATATGTACTCTTGGTCTTCCAGTGTATTTGCACTGATTCTGAGGATTTAGGAGCTTCTGTACCAATTATCAAACTTGATTTTTGAGCTATCTCCTGGCTCTATAGTTTATTTCTTACATTTCTTTTAAATAGTTCTTTTTTTGGTATTTAAAATGATACATATTTGTGCAGTTTTCATAAACTGCAACAACTATTAAATTTATTAGTTTTGAGATTTTGTCTTATTCCTGACCTTAGAGGACAATATTTTAGATTTTACCATCAAGTACGGTGTTAGCTGGGGACTTGTTATATATGACCCTTATTTTGTTGAATTACATTTCTTACATACCTAACTATGTAGAGTTTTTATCAAGAAGGATTGTTGATTTCCATCAAATGTCTTTACTACATCTGTTGAAATAATCTTTTTGTTTGTTCTGTTTTTGGACCACACCCAGAAATGCTCAGGGATTACTCCTGGCTATCTGCTCAGAAATCGCTCCTGACTGGGGAACCATAATGGGACTTTGGGGGATCGAACCGCTGTCCATCTGAGGCTAGTGCATGCAAGGCAGACACTTTACCGCTTGCGCCACTGCTCAGGCCCCTGAAATAATCATTTTTACTTTTTATTCTGTTAATATAATATTATATTATTGCTTTGTATATTTTGAGTCATCTTTGTATCTTTTTTTTTGTTTTTGTTTTTTGGGTCACACCCGGCAGCGCTCAGGGGTTACTCTTGGCTCCACGCTCAGAAATCACTCCTGGCAGGCTCAGGGAACCATATGGGGTGCTGGGATTTGAACCAATGACCTTCTGCATGAAAGGCAAACACCTTACCTCCATGCTATCTCTTCGGCCCCCATCTTTGTATCCTGATGAAAAATTTCACTGGATCATGATCTATGATTCTTTTTTCATGTAGCATTGAGTTCTCTCTCTTTTATAAGAAATTAATTTATTTAAAAACCTTTATTATTACATAGTTGTTCCAAATATATTTATTCCAAGACCAATTCCACCACCAGTGTGAAATTCTTTCTACCATTGACTCAGATTCCTACCCATTCCCAAGCTGCTCCCTTGGCAAGCATGAAATAATATATTTCATTTTGAATATATATTGAGTTCTTTTTGCTAATATTTTATAGAAGATTTCTGCATTTTGTTTTATTCACCTTGGAATTTTCTTGTCTTGTATTTTTGTTTGGCTTTGGTGTTAGGTAAAGCCAAACTCACACAATGAGACTGAAGTGTTCCTCTCTCTTTGATATTTTAGAAGATAGAGAAGGATTATTAAGTATTAAGGAAACATCATCATTAAAGTCTCTGTTCCTGAGCTTTTCCTTCTTAAAACTGATCACATAAGATGATTAGGACAAAGGACCTGTGAAATAGAAGTTGAGATATAAGTATCTTATTGTACTCAGTGATGATAACGGATATGTTTGTCATATTGAAACTTGTGAACTATGTACCTTCCTATTTTGTACTTCCAAAACTGATGAAACTGAAGCAGTTATATGAATGCATCAGACAACACCTGCCCACCTGTCTGGGTGAGCTTCTGATATTTTTGTGGCTCTGACAGTGATCTCATTCTGGCAGGATTGTCGCTCTATAGAGATATTCTGATGTCTCTGTCTTCTGGACAAAGAATACTATTGGCTGTCAAGTAAATACAGTATTAGGGACCCCTTTAGGGGGTGGAGGTAATTCTGGGTATGGGGCAATCTCCATTTAAGAAGAGACTTAAAGGGGCCCGAAGAGATAGCACAGCAGTAAAACATTTGTCTCGCATGCAAAAGAATGGTGGGTTTGAATCCCGGCATCCCATATAGTCCCCCCCCCCCCCCGAGCCTGCTAGGGGTGATTTCTGAGCATAGAGCCAGGAGTAGCACCTGAGAGCTTCTGGGTGTGATCCAATCCCCCCTCCCCAAAGAAGAGACTTAAAATGTGTCCCAAAGAGGCCTGAGTGATAGCACAGCAATAGGCATTTTCCTTGCACGTGATTGACCCAGGACAAACCCAGGTTCAATTCCTGGCATTTCACATAGTCCCCCAAGCCTGCCAGGGGCAATTTCTGAGCACAGAGCTAGGAGTGACCCCTGAGCACTGCTGAAAGTGGCCCCAAAACATACATACATACATACATACATACATACATACATACATACATACATACATACATACATACAATTTTAAGTGCCTTGAAGGAAGTTGTCTCTTAGGAGTGAAAATGTATACAGAGGTTAGAGTTCCAAAGGCTCAGAAGGAGAAATGAATCCTTAGTCCATGGATTATAATAGTAAAAGAATGTTTCCAGGAGCTGGGAGATAAAGGGCTAGAACCGTACTTTGCATGCAGGTTCAATCCCCTGTACTACCTGGTCCCCTGAGCACCACCAAAGTGACTTCTATCATCGAGTAGTACTGAGTCTGGTTCAGAATGGAAAGTAGAAAGGAAGGCAGAGAGGGATATAAGAAGGAAGGAAAAGGGAGGGAAGGAAGAGAAGAGGGGAAGGGGGGTACTCTGAGCATCACACAAATAGAGACTTGAGAGATGTCAACAAGAAAATCAGGTTGTTTGGCAAGATTAGGAGCAGGAGGGAAAACAAAGCTGGTTGACTCTTCTAGTCCATCTTGTTTAGGTGTGACAGTTGGTTAATATAATGACATCTTTTTTGCACATAAGATTTTCTAACCTACCTTTCTCCCCACTGCTGCAATATCTGTTGAATACACGTGTATAACATTTTAGAAGCAGAGTAAAAACATTTTATAAGAAATGGCTTCATTCTCTGAAATATTGACTGAGCTACATTAAATGGGAAACAAACAGAATTCATATTTTTCACTTTTATTGTGAAACTTTATAATTAACATGCTATTATAATGTTGTTTTTCAGGCTGCCAGAAATTGTCTTGTTAATGAGGCAGGAGTTGTGAAAGTGTCTGATTTTGGAATGGCCAGGTAAGCTGAGCATATGTGTGTATTTTCTATAATTTTTTTGTTTATTTGTATTATTTGTTTGGGAGCCACATTCAGTGGTCCTTGGGTATAGTCCTGGCTCTGCTCTCAGGAATTAGTCTGGGGACTATATGGAGTGTTACATCTCAAACTCAGGTTGGCTGCATGCAAGACAAATGCCTTAACCACTGTATTATTGCGCTGGTCCCAACTTCCTATAAACTTCACATGAAATAAATATGACTCTGCCCTTTCCTTAAACATACAGAATTGATTGTGTCTGCTTCTCCTCTAGGCTTGTTTAGAACCTTGAAATTACTACATCTTTTGCTTTATTAGTCAAATATGAATAGTAATTGCTCTTTTTATATAAGGGGACTGCTTGATTTTCTATCTCTGTGTTTTGATATAGGGCAATATAACAAATTAGATTATATTTTGAAAAGGTTCTTTGCTAAATGCATTCCTTTTATTTTAAGGGATGTTTTATTGTCAGGTAAATGGACTGTTAAGAAATCATGATTACTTAATGCTTTGTTACATGACTTTTATTGATATTCACATTATTTTGCAGAATTAATAATTGTGGAAATAATCTGCGCTGGTGAAGCAGAAAGGAAATCTTGTTAGCTTTTCTGAGAGATTCATTAAAATAACAAAGCATGCCTTGTGACCATAATAATTCTCCTCCACTAGGTGGTAGTGTAGCCTATTATATATAGTCTTCACCAAATAATCATATTAGGGTATGTATAGAAATGTACTTGGGAGTAAAGTTCTTAGAATATTCTAGTCTGCGACGTTTTTAATTCTCTTAATTTGGGGGTAAATTTTATTACTGGGTCAAAAAATATTTAAAATGTAGTTTTTTCTCTTTCCCTCTTTACTTCCCTTTCCCCATGTATCTGTCCATCCATTCGTCCATTCAACCAAAGTCAGGTGCCTACTCTATGCCAGGAGCACTATAAGCCTGTGCTAGAATAAAGAATAAAAAATTCAAGTCTCTTTTTATAATCAGTTTATATTAAGGAGAAGAGAGAAATAGAAAACTCAAGAATCACAAATAGGGAGATCAGAATGGTGGAAGGTGGCAAACAGTAGCTCCCATCACATCTGAACCACACCTCTCTATTAAGCCCATGAGCCAGTAGCAGTGGTTTTCACATTCTTTTATTGTTGGAAGGAAAATTAAATAAATACTCATGTAAAAATTGTCTGAAATCTAAGTATCTATGTTCAGATTAGTGTGATGGGCACTCCCTGGGCTCATTTGTTTCTATTTTGCTATGGCTGCTTTAATGCCACAAAAACAGGGATGAGGATGAGTCAGAGACTGAATTACCTGCAAATGGTAACATGCTCTTTTTGTTGTTTTTGTTTTTGTTTTTTGGACTTCACTCAGCAATGTTCAGGGGTAACTCCTGATTCTGCACTCTGTAACTCAGGGATCTTCTATAACAGGGGTCCTCAAGCTAGGGGCCACATGCATCCCACCAAGGACATTTATCCAGCCTGCCAAATGTTTTTGCCCATGCTGCCTGTTCTGCTTAGCAGCCAACTAGTCCAATGCTCATAGTGCATGTGTGTGGGATGTGTGCAGCACTCTCCGACTCTTCTCCTTATCTCTCTCTCAATTCCCCCTCTCAGTCTCAGTGAGGAGTCCTGAAACTATGGCCAATGGACTACTATTGTTCATAGTGCGGGTTTTTTTTGTTTGTTTGTTTTTGTTTTTGTTTTTGGGTTACACCCGACAGCGTTCAGGGGTTACTCCTGGTTCCATGCTCAGAAATTACTCCTGGCATGCTTGGGGGACCAAATGGGATGCCGGGATTCTAACCACTGACCTTCTGCATGAAAGGCAAACACCCTACCTCCATGCTATCTCTCAGGCCCCGGTTTTGTGTGTTTTTGTGTGTGTGTGTGTTGTTTTTTTTTTTTTTTTAACTATAATCTGGTCTTCCAACAATCTGAGGAAAGTGAACTGGCCCTCTATTTTAAAAAGTATGAGGATCCCTATCATTCTGACTCCAGAAAAAAAAAATTTTTTTAATCTGGTTTCTTTCATTTTTCTTTGTTCCTGGAGGTCTCAAGAGGTACTTAGGAAATTCAGGGGCCTCACTGGGTGGGGTTGGGTTTTTGGGTCAGACCTAGCAGTATTCAGGGATTATTTCCCGCTCTGTGTTCAGAAATCGCTCCTAGCAGGCTAGGGGGACCATATGGGATGCCGGACATCGAACTAGAATCCATCTGAGGTTGACCACATGTAAGGCAAATGCCTTACCACTGTGCTATCACTCCAGCCCCCTACTGGTGATTCTTTTTTTTTTTTGTGGTTTTTGGGTCACACCCGGCAGTGCTCAGGGATTATTCCTGGCTCCAGGCTCAGAAATTGTTCCTGGCAGGCACGGGGGACCATATGGGACGCCGGGATTCGAACCGATGACCTCCTGCATGAAAGGCAAACGCCTTACCTCCATGCTATCTCTCCGGCCCCCCTACTGGTGATTCTTAGCCACGTGAGATAGTTGTTCAATGCACAGACCTGATGATATGATGCTGTTTACAACTAGCAGACTGGGAATACTTAGGCCACCCCAGTGGGGCTGAGAGCTTTCAGGTCTAAAACTGGTGGTTCAAAGGCCATGTGGTAATGGGCATCAGACCCAGATTTGGCATGTTAGGCATGCACTCTAACTGCTGTACTTTCTCTGAAGTTTCATCATTGACTGACTTTTTCTTGCAAAATATTTTCTGGTTGTTATGATATTAATTAATAGTGGGAAGAGCTGAAGTGAGATGCTGATGGTGAGAAGTAAGAAAGAAAATGACAGTTTAGTGGTTGGAGCAATAGTACAATGGGTAGGGTGTTTGCTTTGTACGCTGGCAGCCTGGGTTTGATCCCCAGCATCCTATATAGATCCCGAACCTGCCTAGAGTAATTTCTGAGCATGAACCAGGAGAAATCTGAGTGCTGCTGGCTGTGGCCAAAAACAAACAAACAAACAAACAAACAAAAACATGATCACTTTTTTAGCTCTGTGCCCTGGCGCCTTAGGGGAGCCCTTTATGTAGTTTTTTGTTTTGTTTTGTTTTGTTTTGTTTTATGTAGGTTTTTGAATGAGGCAAAAGGATAGGAAGTAGCTAAGAAGATGAGAGCAAGCTTAACATCTGAGCTTTTTCTGCTGGGGTAAACCAAGGAAAGCGAGGTGACCAGCCTACAAGGTTATGAGGAACAGTTCTAGTAGCCAGCAAGGATTCACAATTTTGGTCATTTTGAACTCCTTGGAGACTCATGACCAAAGCTCTCCTGGTCAGGAGTGGAGCTGCTGCTTTCAGGATAGTGCCTTTAGGAAGAAGTTTGTGTCTAGCAAACAGGCCTCCCATTACACATGCATTTCAGTACTTCTGAAATCTCCTTTAAGTAGTAAACTCACACTTCCCTGTCTAACAAACAGGTTATTCAAATCCATGATGACGTGTTCTGACCACCAAGAGCTTACTTTTTGCCCTAGCGTTGATCTTTGTTTATACAACGTGCCCCCCACCCACACACACACACAAAGGAAAAGAAAAAAAAATGCTTCCTTATGGATCTTTAAGAAATTCGCTTGGGGAGGAGGGAAACTTGGGACATTGGTGATGGGAATGTTGCACTGGTGATGGGGGGTGTTCTTTACATGACTGAAACCCAAACACAATCATGTATGTAATCAAGGTGTTTAAATAAAAAAAAATGAAAAAAAAATAAAAAAAAGAAATTCGCTTTGGGGCCCGGAGAGATAGCACAGCAGTGTTTGCCTTGCAAGCAGCCGATCCAGGACCAAAGATGGTTGGTTCAAATCCCGGTGTCCCATATGGTCCCCCGTGCCTGCCAGGACCTATTTCTAAGCAGACAGTCAGGAGTAACCCCTGAGCACCGCCGGGTGTGGCCCAAAAAAGCAAAAACAAACAAACAAACAAACATACAAAAAACAAAAAAAAAGAAATTCGCTTTGTGTGCATGCACAATAGAAATACAGCTCTCTTGTGAATACATAGAGAGCATCTTACAGATAAAGCTCAACTACCTTTATTTACCAACCTAGTCAGAGAACCTCCCTTTGTATCTGTTTTTCTAAAAGGGCAAAAATAACATTATGAAGGCCAGGGAGATAGTGCAATGAACTGGAGCAAAACTTTGCATGCAGGAGGCCCAAGTTTGGTCCCTGTCATTCCACTGGCCCCCAGACCCTACCAGGTGTAGCCAGAAAACCCCAAAACATTCTTCCCCAAAGCATGAACTATATTTACATAGAAAAATTGTAGCTATTTTCATTGTGAAGGTAGGTGCATGCTTTAAGACTTACATGTAGCAAACCTTTCATGGTTTGAGGATGGGTGCATGGTTTATAACTCTTACATGTAGCATTTGACATTGTGCTCTTTTCATCTGTTGTCATTGTCACTTAAACACTGTGGAAGTACTGGAGCTAAAAGCACGTGTCCCCAGAGACTGCTCCACTTTGCACCACTTCCTTTTGAGCAGCTCTGTCTGCTTTAGAAGTTTCTTATGTGTGGTTTTGGGGCATAGTTTTGTTTAAGAACAAAGTTCCAATCCCCCCAAAGTTGGCAAACTATATTATTGTCTTCTGCCTCTATTGCCTTATAAAAAAGAGAAACCAAGAGAGAAAGAAAGTTCTTAATGTTACAAAGCCTCCATGTCAGATACCTCAAAAAAGCTGCAAGGAAGGTGTGGGAAGCCACAGGAGTGATGATTGAAACAGACCCTTAGTTTCACCCTAATGCTTCTTGTACACAGCCAATCAGCTGTGTTTGTAAAGGGGAAGCAATGAGAAAACATACCCAAGCACAGATCACAACTATTCTGACATATAAACCAATGTGTGTTGTGTTCTAGATATGTTCTGGATGATCAGTACACAAGCTCTTCTGGTGCCAAGTTCCCTGTGAAGTGGTGTCCACCCGAGGTGTTTAATTATAGTCGCTTCAGCAGCAAATCTGATGTCTGGTCATTTGGTAAGATTCTTGGCCCCTTTTCCTTAATCAGAACAGAGCATATGTGCATCATATTGATCTGCATTCTTTTCCAGGTGTTTTGATGTGGGAAATATTCACTGAAGGACGAATGCCTTTTGAGAAAAACACCAACTATGAGGTGGTAACCATGGTTACTCGTGGTCACCGACTCCAACAACCGAAGTTGGCCTCCCAATATATATATGAAGTGATGCTCAGATGTTGGCAGGAGGTATATGCTGGCCTGTATGTGTTTGTGTGCTTGTTTATGTGTACGCATGATTGCATGTGCAC
Organism: Suncus etruscus; assembly: GCF_024139225.1. Lineage (NCBI taxonomy): Eukaryota > Metazoa > Chordata > Mammalia > Eulipotyphla > Soricidae > Suncus > Suncus etruscus. Next base: position 41,553,984 of record NC_064863.1, on the reverse strand, counting down.
ATACTTCCTCTTTTTATTTCTAGAACTTTTAGGGATCTGGGCTTGGTAGATTACTAATGTGTAGTTTTTATAGCCTAATACATCGCTTAGTTTCTATTATTTTAAAATATAGGTGGTAGCTGAATCCTCTCAAATCCTTTTGGTATGATTGGAAAAAGAATGAATAAGTTAAAATGCCAGTTATTTAACATAATGAAATTATAACAAATGTCACTCTAAAAGGCAGTTCTGCTAGTTATCTTCACCAGTGTGCATCCTAATTTGTTGAAATATTCTTAAATTTGAAAAGAAATTACAGTTTAGGTAACATGCTTTTTCATAGTGTTAATGATTATGGGTTTGATAATAGCAAGATGCTCTACCCAACCTCCATCAATGTCCAAAGACCTCCCAACATCCTTATGATACTTTTAGTCCTTTTTGCCAGAATTTTCACTGAAACAATTTCCTCTGGTTTATTGCTGTGTATTTGAAATGGCCTGTGATAGAGATGGGAAACCAAAATGACTCTTGAAACAACTGGTACAGTGTTTGCCTACATGTGGTCCCCAGCACCCCACATGATCCCTCATTCAACCCAGTAGCTGAAAAGCAAATAACATGAACTTTTATTTTTGAAGCACACCAAGCAGTATTCTGTAGACTGATTCTATAGTCAGATAATTATTATTATTAGCTTACATTGGTTATGTTCTATACACTATGCTATATGTTTTTTTTATATTTAGCTCTCAAAATAATCCCCTGTGGGTCAGATAATTTTATGATGGCCACTATGTGGATGCAAAGACTCGAAGTTATAAAGTTGACATTTCCCCCAAGAACAGAAAGCTACTGAGAAGTGGAAAACTCCCCTGCTTGACTCCATGTTCCAAAGTGCCTCAGTCATGATGGATAGATGCCTTCTGGGCTGGAAGTGGTATTAGGGGGAGAGAGGTAGCATAAGTAATGAGAAGGAGTTGGTAATGTGTGTACTTGATGTGTGTGCACATGGGGTGAAAATTGGTCTGATGGAGAGAGAGGCTGTGTGAAGGTTGTAGTGGGAAATGAAAATAGGTCACAAGAGAAAATGAAAATAGATAACAAGGTAGAGGGTATTGAAAGTGAACAGGACTTGCTTTCAAACCATCGGGAGCTCTTTTAGATTCTGGGGAGCAGGATGGGGAAAGCATAAAGGAGGTGTACTTGAAAGGTTAGTCTAGCATCAGGCAAGCAGGATAGATTCAACATATTTGGAGAAGCCTCTGTCTTCTGAAGCAATGAGTTCCTTGCTCTGCGTGTACTGTTGTTTCCATTTAGCAGTGAGATTGGTGTTTGGAGGAGTAGATTCTGGAATCTACAACTTCTCTTTGATTTTCCACTGCAGAAGCCAGAGGGAAGACCTTGCTTTGAAGAACTGCTGCGTACCATCGATGAGCTAGTTGAATGTGAAGAGACATTTGGAAGATGATCGATCAGTGATTCTAAGATTTTCAGCACAAGGAAGAAAAGGCATTCAGTGATCTTTTAATTTATTTCACTTGGACATGGAGATGGCTTTAACCTCTGGAGTGGTGAACAAACACCCCAGACATTTGATTCTAGGCCAGCCTCAGCTTCATGACCAGATTCTTCCAGATTTTGAAAATGTTGCTGTAGAGATGGTGATTAAAAGCACATCTACTCCTTGCATCAGTCACTTGAAAATCACAGTGTCCATTGGTGCTATTGCCCAAGTTCCAGGGTGTAACCATTTTGGATTTGCAGGTGGGACTTTGTTAATTGGTACCAATAGAAGGTCAGCACATTTGGGAAGAGGAAGGTCACGAGCACCACATTCCAGCAACTTTTCCTCCCTTTGACTCGTATAGAAATCTGGACCTGGGGCATTGTCAAGAACATGGTTCCACATGAATTAGGAATCCACCTTAGATTAAGACTCATCTTTTGTATTGAAAATAAGTGTTTTCAAGATTGCAATTAGTATTACATGAAAAACTATGCTGTATATACTGTAAATATATAATATATAAAGTTATATATTTATAAGAAACTTGAGCTGTAACTTTTTTGTGGTACATGCACTCACCATCCTTGGACTAGAAACAAGGCCTTAAAGTAGTGAACAGTTTCACTCTGGTGAGAAAATCTTTCTACCGGGAAGAAAAACTATAGTTCAGTGAGAGAACACCTATCTGGAAGGCATGGGGCTATAGGTTCTGTTACTGACAAAACCCCATATGCCTGAGTAAGATTCTGGCAGTGCTACATTTGGATCCTGGTGCCACAACAAATGTTCATCTCCAGATACTGCACACTCAAGTGTACCAACATCCACTCTAAAGTGGGAATTAAAATAGAGAAAAGCCTAGATTTTCCATTATTAATGCCCTCTCCTCACTTAGGTTTATTGGGGGTGGGGGTTGTATATCCAGTTAACACATAGATGCCGGCACTTACTACTTGTCGTTCACACTTGCATCATTGCAGTACCTGTATTAACACTTAAATCTCCAAGAGGGCTCATGCTCCATGTCCACAGCTGATTATGTTTACGTGAAAAATCTAGTAGGGAACAACCAATTTGTTTCCATATCAAGAGACTTCCTGGAGGCTCAGGAGCTCTCTATGGAGGCACTGAGCTCCTGGACAGAAGGATCCAGAGCTGTTCACCAAGTCTGGGCCCATCAGAGTCAAGAGCAAGGTCAGTTTCTGGTATAGACCAGAAGTGGAATACTGGGCTACTGGAAAATGGGAACATGGAATACTGGATGTTTCCCAGGTGTATTTTAGGAATCCTAGCTGGTTGAAGGTAAGTCTTTGGATCAGTGGGACTATTAGACCCTTAAAAGAATCTTTAAATATCTTACTAAAATTTAAAATGTTTTCATATAAAGGCATAACTAAGGCAAAAGGTAGGGTAAAAAATAGACAAACTCATTCAGAAAATTAAAGATCAATCTATGAGACAGGAAAAGAGAGGGGAAAAATGAACATGCTGTTATCTTCTGACATCCTTTTCAGTCTCATTTGACTGGGTTATTTGTCCTATTTTCAGAGGAAACAAACTAAAACTTCTAAGAACACTTTAAAATATTACTATTTTAAATTTTCTCTACATGCCCTGGTTACATTTGAGATGTATTTTGGGATTGACTTTCATCAACCTTCCTACCCCAATGAAGTTGCCTCATAAGGCCCCTGAAGTAGCAGTAGTGAATGGGAAACTCAATACCCTACAATTTGTATCCTAAAACATAAACTTTAATGATTTCCACCACTAAATCTGTCCTGATTCTGCCTTTGTCTACCCGACCTTAGCACACAGAGGACAGTTTATGCTTAAGGTGCTTTTTACCCAAATCTTGTAACTTCTGGATTACTGCTGGTGGCTAGAATCACAACACACCTGGGAAGGAGGAATAGGCTTGCTTGCCCCTGTCGACGCAGATTCTGACTCTCTTCTCTAGACTCTCAGCTGTCATTCACACACTTCTCTGAGGTTTTAAGAACAGGAAAATAGGTGGGGCTAACTCTACCCATGAGAAACATCTTGGGTGAGGTATGATTTCAGTAAAAAGATGTGTTTTCATGACGAGAGTACTGCACTGAAGAACTGAGGACTGTTCTGGAAACACAGCCATGATTCTGTCCTCCAGTAAGTAGGATGGTTTTGTCTTTTCCCTTCTGAGCTGCTTCCAACTATCATGGTTCTTGGACACCAGTCTTTTCCCTAATTGTTGAAATCTTGGGGGTACTTGCCCCAGTTGTGACAGTGTTTTGCATCTTTTTTGAGAGAACCACCATGGCCACACAACTTTAGTTACTGTTCAGTAAAGAAAAATTAAAAGGAAACAAAGATGGTGTCCTGAAGAGGATGGTTAGTGTCTGCAGACATGCAGTGAGTTTGAGAATACTTAACTTCAGAATGAAGTCTAGATTTGTTTCGGTCTTGCTGGGTCACCTCTGACAACGGGAGTTTACCAGAATGCAAAATAGAGTATAGAGGAGGGGAGTAGAGAGGGAACAATAAATTCAAGGACTCATTTTGCCATCCTCCCAACTACATACTTAAATAAAAATAGAACTGAAAATAACAGGTAGTTTAAGAACTGAGTTTTGAAGTTGTTTTGGAATGCTAGGAGATGCTTATTAATTTTCTACTGAAACTTAGAGGGCTCTAGCATGTCAATAATTTAAGAAAGAAATACTCTCATTCATCTTAATTCTGGGTGACTATAGAACCAAAAATTTATAATATCCAATCATGTCAGATTAAACAGTCAAAAGCATAGCTAACAGAGTTTTTATATTTTTGATTTCTAATTGGCATTAAGAAAGGTTAAGTGTACTTTGTTTTTATATTGGGTCTTAGGCAGGTGTGGGCCATACTTGGCAGTGCTCAGGGCTTGCTCAGGGGTCACTCTTGGCTTTATGATCAGAAATTATATTCAGTTCTGGGGCTAGGAACAATCTAGCTGTGGGTAAGGCAAGTAAGTGTTTTCAGCCCTGTACCATTGCTCCAGCCCTAATTATACTTTTAAAATTACTTGTTTGATAGGACTTAAAAAAAAAAAAACTATGAAGGACCAGTTCCTCTCAGTGGGAGCAGATAGTTCAATTTTAAAACACCTTAAACATGAGGATTTGATCCCTGAGCCCTGCCAGGAATGATTTCCTAAGCAAAGAGCCAGGGGGTAGACCCTGAATACTGCTGGGCATAGCTTCCCCCTTAAAAACAAACAAAATAAATACATAATGAAATTATCTGTTTGAATTAAATCACCTCAGAGTAGTTTATTCCTGATAGAGTTTTTGAGGGGTAAAATTTATAAAAAGTAAATCAGTTTATTCCAGTTGTTCTATCCTGAATATATGTTTGACTTGACCTACTCATAGATTAAAGAATAAATGGAGCTGTATGATTTCAGGCATATAGGCCAAGCAGAACAAAACAGAAGGGACTAAGAAGCACTAGCCTGTACCAATGGCACAGCAAAGATGAGCAGGGATTTAGAGCCTTTTTACTTAAAATTTCTTAAGTGAACTTACAGAACTGAGTTCACCATAGTGCAGGGTAGGGCTGGTGTGTTGGCTGGTGTATCACTGCCAATCAAAAAGTGTCCTTTTTTCAGAGTCTGTCCTGGCAGTCTATGCTCCTCGGCTCTGGCCAAGGCAGATCATTGTGGAGCCTCTGATGAGTAGCTGTGTATAGTGAACGGTGTGTAAAATCTGAGTCTTAGAATAATGCCGCACTAATGAATAAGGTTCAGTTTAAGAAATGTAACTGATATTGCCAACATTTCCACCACAGAAAAGTTCCCTGAGAGCAGACATGAGAATTTCTTTAAGGACAGAATTCTTGAAAAAAGATTTGAAGTTGGGGGGCCAGAGCAATAGCACAGTAAGGAAGGCCTTGAATGCAGCTAATCTATATTCTGGCATTCGATATGAGTCTTTGAGCTTGCCAGGAATAATTGCTGATCTCAGAGTCAAGAGTAAACCCTGAGTGTCACCAGGTGTGGCCCAAACCTGTCCCCCCCAAAAAAAATCAGATTTGAAGGTTTAAAAATCTTCCTTCTTCCCTCCCTCTCTTCCATTTTATTTTTTATCAAATTTCTCTGCCTTTCTTTATTTTCCCTATGAAGAAGTAATTTATCTGAGTGGTTGTGAAGTCTTCGTGTGCCGGAAGCATGCCTGGGATACTATTAGATGTAACTTTTCAGCAACTAGGGAGATAGAACAAGTGCTAGTCATGTGAGAGGCACTAATTTAACCCCAATTCCTCATGGCTCCCTGGGCACAGACAGATGTTATCTCTCTAAAATGCAATTTTTTTCTGGGCTGGAGACATAGTATTGTAATTAAGACACTTGCCTTGCATGTGGCCAGTGTGGTTTGATCCCCATTACCAAATATAGCCTCCCAAGCATTGCTAGGAATGATTCCTGAACATGGTTAGGGATAATCCCTGCACATTGTTGACTATGTTATTGTTGAGCTTAGAAAAATTAAATTAAATTTAAAAATCAAATAAAATGAAAGTTTCTAGAAGCCAGAGCAATAGCAACAGCAGGTAGATGCCTTGCATGTGACTGATCTGGACTCCATTTCTGACATTTCATATGGTCCCCTGAACCCACTAGGAGTGAGTGCAGAGACACAGGTGTAATCCTGCATGTGTCTCCTGTCCCAAAATGCACAAGTTTCCAGTATCATTTCCATTATATGATGTGGGTGTGAGGTGAGGCCTCTTGCTTACATCACCTTTCTGTATCCTCTTTTCCCAGTCCACTCTGGAGTGTGTGTGTGTGTGTGTGTGTGTGTGTGTGTGTGTGTGTGTGTGTGTGTGTAATGTGAATAGCTCAGGAGTTACCCTCTCTTATAACCCACCCAATGATGTCTGCTCCCTGGTAGTCATCCTGTGCAATCACTTTCTTTCATATAGTTGGACCTGATAACTCCTGTTTCATGAAAGAAAGATGATAAAGAGATGGGGGACCAGAGATACTGAGAGTCAGAGAGATAAGGGCACTTGCCTTGCATGCAGTGGACCCTACTTTGATCCATGACATGACAGAAAGTCTCCCAAACAGCACTACAAGTGATCCTTGAGCATCACTGTAAATGGTTACAAGACAAAACAAAAGACCCAACAAACAAAATGATAGTGTTACCTGTAAGATTCAGCTGCAGAAGGACTGTGATCTCTGTCTTAGTATTTTAGGGTGACTGCCCCTTAGATGAGCAGTTCTGTTGCTGTGAGGTACCTTTTTGCCCATCACAGGAACTAGGCACTGAGATCAAGTCACCCTTCCAGGAGAAAACCCAGAAGTTGATTCTCCAGCTTAGGCAAATTCAATTTATGTACAATAGCAGCAACTTCAAAAATATCCCAATGTCGAGCCCAAGGCACTGAGCTAAGCTTTGTCTAGATTCTGTAGGAACTGGGAAATCAAACTAGAGTTTGATTTATTTAGAGTTATTTGTTTCCAACAGTAGATAGAATTTAGTGACAAAAGCAGGGGAGCCTTGGACCCACCTTCACCTGACTTTTCCTGGAGAAAAAAGTCTTGTTCATTCTGTAGCTAAGTCTGAATAATAATGAAAATGACATCCACTGTGTGGAACCCCACTGGAGGGACTACTGTGTTTTTGTGTGCAAATTGACAAGTTATCCTACTGCCCTCTATGGAAGTCCATAGGACTGGGAGTTTTGTCTACGTCCTATCCTAGAATCTTTTTTTTTTTTCTTTTCTATCCTAGAATCTTTCCACAAATTTTGGAACAGTGCCAGACACTTGTGACTAAATTCTCCATGTCACAAGTTGGCCCAGTGTCTGCTGTGTAAGCTCTGTGTCAGCAGTTCACAGACAACTATTTCCTAAGAAAGGCAACTCTGCTGGTGGGGTCTGAGGTTGGGTGGGAGAGCAGGCATTATAGGTAAGGTGACCAAATCAAGCTCACCTCAGGTCATTACTGGATAGAAACCATCCAAAAAAGTTTCTACTAGTAGAAATTCTTACTGCACCAAGTAAAGAGCAGATATAGAGAGCTGTGGTGATGTCTAGGTTTTGTCTTGGGGAAAGTGGTGCCAAAGATGTGTGAGCGACATTGTTTCTCCTGCTCCAATACTGCTCCTAGACACATCACTAATCATCAGGGAGATGCAAATCAAAACAACTATGAGGTACCACCTCACACCCCAGAGATTGGCACACATCACAAAGAATGAGAACAAGCAGTGTTGGTGGGGATGTGGAGAGAAAGGAACTCTTATCCACTGCTGGTGGGAATGCGTCTAGTTCAACCTTTATAAAAAGCAATATGGAGATTCCTCCAAAAACTGGAAATCAAGCTCCCATACGACCCAGCTATACCACTCCTAGAAATATACCCTAGGAACACAAAAATACAATACAAAAATCCCTATCCCTTCCTTACACCTATATTCATTGCAGCACTATTTACCATAGCAAGACTCTGGAAACAGCCAAGATACCCTTCAACAGATGAATGGCTAAAGAAACTGTGGTACACATACACAATGGAATATTATGCAGCCATCAGAGAAATGAAGTCATGAAATTTTCCTATACATGGATGTACATGGAATCTATTATGCTGAGTGAAATAAGTCAGAGAGAGAGAGAGAAAGACGCAGAATGGTCTCATTCATCTATGAGTTTTAAGAAAAATGAAAGACATTCTTGCAATAATAATTTTCAGACACAAAAGAGAAAAGAGCTGGAAGTTACAGCTCACCTCAGGAAGCTCACCACAAAGAGTGATGAGTTTAGTTAGAGAAATAACTACGTTTTGAACTATCCTAATAAAGAGAATGTATGAGGGAACTGGAAAGCCTGTCTAGAGTACAGGCGGGGGTCGGGTGGGGAGGAGGGAGATTTGGGACACTGGCGATGGGAATGTTGCACTGGTGATGGGTAGTGTTCTTTACATGACTGAAACCCAAACAAAATCATGTATGTAATAAAGTTGTTTAAATAAAAAAACATAAATTAGGAAAAAAAAGAAAGAACAGTATCGCTTCTCTGGCTTAAGAATTTCCTTGATATTTCGCCATATGCAGCACCCCCTGTGTCATAATGCTTGCTCCTCCCTCCCTCCCTCCTTCCTTCCCTTCTTCCTTCCCTCCTTCCTTCCTTCCTTCCTTCCTTCCTTCCTTCCTTCCTTCCTTCCTTCCTTCCTTCCTTCCTTCCTTCCTTCCTTCCTTCCTTCCTTCCTTCCTTCCCTCCCTCCCTCCCTCCCTCCCTCCCTCCCTCCCTCCCTCCCTCCCTTCCTTCCTTCCTTCCTTCCTTCCTTCCTTCCTTCCTTCCTTCCTTCCTTCCTTCCTTCCTTCCTTCCTCTTCCTTTTTCCCTCCTCCTCACCCCTCTCCCTCTTCTCCCTTTCCACCCAGTCTTCCCCTTTTTGTTGTGGATTCTTTTTTTTTGAAACATTTTTTTCTTTATTTAAACATCTTGATTACATATATGATTGTGATTAGGTTTCAGTCATGTAAAGACACCCCCTTCACCAGTGCAACATTCCCATCACCAATGTCCCAAATCTCCCTCCATCCCACCCCACCCCCACCTGTACTCTAGACAGGCTTTCCAGTTCCCTCATTCATTCACATGATTATGGTAGTACTCAGTGTAGTTATTTCTATAACTGCACTCACCACTCATTGTGGTGAGCCTCATGAAGTGAGCTGGTGTTCCAACCCTCCTCTCATTGTCTCTGAGAATTGTTGCAAAAATGACTTATTTTTCTTAAAACCCACAGATGAGTGAGACTATTCTGCGTCTCTCTCTCTCTCTCCCTCTGACTTATTTCACTCAGCATGATAGATTCCATGTATATCCATGTATAGGAAAGTTTCATGACTTCATCTCTCCTGACGGCTGCATAATATTCCATTGTGTACATGTACCGTAGTTTCTTTAGCCATTCATCTGTTGAAGGGCATCTTGGTTGTTTCCAGAGCCTGGCATAGTGCTGCAATAAATATAGGTGTGAGGAAGGGGTTTTTGTATTGTGTTCTTGTGTTCTTAGGGTATATCCCTAGGAGTGGAATAGCTGGGTTGAATGGGAGCTCAATTTCCAGATTTTGCAGGAATCTCCATATCGCTTTCCACAGAGGTTGGCATTCCCACCAGCAGTAAATAAGAGTTCCTTTCTCTCCACATCCCCGCCAGCACTGATTGTTCTGATTCTTTGTAATGTGTGCCAATCTCTGTGGTATGAGATGGTATCTCATTGTTGTTTTGATTTGCATCTTCCTGATGATTAGTGATGAGGAGCATTTTTTCATGTGCCTTTTGGCCATTTGTATTTCTTTTTTATCAAAGCGTCTGTTCATTTCTTCTCCCCATTTTTTGATGGGATTAGATGTTTTTTTCTTGTAAAGTTCTGTCAGTGTCCTGTATATTTTGGATATTAGCCCCTTATCTGATGGGTGTTGGGTGAATAGTTTCTCCCACTCGGTGTATCCTGAGCACTATTTCTTTTGAGGTGCAGAAGCTTCTCAGTTTAATGTATTCCCATCTGTTGATCTCTGCTTCTACTTTTTTGGAAAGTGCAGTTTCCTCCTTGAAGATGACTTTAGTCTCAATGTCATGGAGTGTTTTACCTATGTGTTGTTTTATATACCTTATCAGGTCTGATATCAAGGTCTTTAATGCACTTGGATTTTTACCTTCATACATGATGTTAACTGGGGGTCTATGTTCGGTTTTTTGCAAGTGGCTAACCAGTTCTGCCAGCACCACTTGTTGAAGAGATTTTCCCTGCTCCACTTAGGATTTCTTGCTCCTTTGTCAAAAATTAGGTAATTGTATGTCTGGGGAACATTCTCTGAGAAATCAAGCCTATTCCACTGATCTGAGGGTCTGTCTTTATTCCAATACCATGATATTTTGATAACTATTGCTTTGTAGTACAGTTTAAAGTTGGGGAAAGTAATGCCTCCCATTTTTCTTTTCCTAGAAGTGCTTTAGCTATTCGAGGGTGTTTATTGTTCCAGATGAACTTCATAACTTTTTGATCCACTTCTTTGAAGAATGTCATGGGTATTTTTAAGGGGATCGCATTAAATCTGTATAATGCTTTGGGGAGTATTGCCATTTTAATGATGCTAATCCGGCCAATCCATGAGCAGAGTATGTGTTTTCATTTCCGTGTGCCCTCTCTTAGTTCTTGGAGCAGGGCTTTATAGTTTTCTTTGTATAGGTCCTTCACATCTTCGGTCAAGTTGACTCCAAGATATTTGAGTTTGTGTGGCACTATTGTGAATGGGATTGCCTTCTTGACTTCCTTCTCTTCCCTATCATTATTGGTGTACAAAAAGGCCATTGATTTCTGTGTGTTAATTTTGTAGCCTGCAACCTTGTTGTATGAGTCTATTGTTTCTAAAAGCTTTTTGGTAGAGTCTTTAGGGTTTTCTAAGTAGAGTATCATGTATTCTGCAAAGAATGAGAGCTTGACTTCTTCCTTTCCTATCTGGATTCCCTTGATATATTTTTCTTGCCTGATCGCTATAGCAAGAACTTCCAGTACTATGTTGAAGAGGAGTAGTGAGAGCGGACAGCCTTGTCTTGTACCAGAATTTAGAGGAAAGCCTTTTAGTTTTTCTCCATTGAAGATAATATTTGCCATTGGCTTGTGGTAGATGGCTTCAACTAGATTGAGAAAGGTTCCTTCCATTCCCATCTTGCTGAAGTTTTGATCAAGAATGGGTGTTGGACCTTATCAAATGCTTTCTCTGCGTCTGGCCTTGAAAGTTTCTTGTGACATGTCGGCTGTAAGTCTTAGGGATGCTCCTTTGAATGTAATTTCCCTTTTTGATCTTGCTGCTTTCAGTATTCTATCTCTATCTGTGGGATTTGTCATTGTAATGAGGATATGTCTTGGGGTGTCTTTCTTTGGGTCTCTTTTAGCTGGTATTCTTCAGGCATGCAGGATTTGATTGCATGTAGTCTTTAACTCTGGGAGTATCTCTTTGATGATGTCTTTGACAGTTGATTCTTCCTGGAGATCTCCTACCTGGGTCTCTGGGACTCCAATGATTCTTTTCCAATGTTGTTTCTATTGAGTTTATCAGAGACTTCTATTTTCATCTGTTCACATGCCTTGAGTACTTTTTCCATTGCCTGTTCATTTGTCTTAAGGTTCTTTTCCAATTTCTTCTGTTGTGTTGAGTTTTTCTGCATCACATCTTCCAGTACTTTGATTCTCTCCTCAGCCGCTGATACCCTGCTGGCAAGGCCATCCATTGAGGTTTTCAGTTGAGCTACTGTGTTTTTCAGATCTGTTATTTCAGTTTGGAGTTTTCTGGTTTCTGTCTTTGTGTTCTTTTCAGATCGATCTATGCTTTCTTTGAGTTCTTCAAACATCTTCCACATTGCTATTTTAAGTTCCTTAAAATATCAGGTGGTTAAAATTTATTAGGTCATCCGAGCTTTCATCTTCATTCTCTGTGGATGGTGTTTGCCTGTGAGGTTGCCCCATTGTCACGCTTGTAGTGTGGTTTTTCCTGCGTGTTGTGGTGGGGTTTATTGGTTAGAAAGAGTGCGTGGCTGCGAAGTGAAGCGCTCTTCTGCTGCCTCTAGTTGACAGTTTTTGGGGAATTCATGTCAGACATTAAAAAAAAAAAGCTAGATTTCAATAGATTCCAGGGGCCCAGCAGCATTGCCTATAGAAAAATTGGAACCAACTACATTTTCCCTCCCCAGACCCCCAACTATCACAACAGCTAATTCTGGGGAATTCCTAGGTCCTGTTACGCTGCCTGTCTTCTAAAGACAAGTGCAGCCAGTACCTGATTTCCTCACAGTCAGTCCTAATCTGGACTGTGTGTGGGCTTGGCCTTAATCTTCAGTATCCAGCAATGATTCTCTCTCCACCTCTGATCGCACTCAACAGGAACAAATTTCACCTGAGCTGCTAATGTGCCAGAAATGAATGTGAGGTGATGCTGATGCAAATCCCCAAATAATTACATGGTACTACCTCTGACTTTGTTTCCAGCTTTTTAGTTTTGTTTTAGAATCCATACCCAAAAGTGTTCAAACCTTTCTCCTGCTCTCCTTTCTCTCTGCTCAGGAATTACTCCTAGCTGTGTTTAGAGGGCCTTATGTGGTGGTATCAGGGCTCAACCTTGGTCAGCTACATGCAGGACAAAAGCCCTACTTGTTGTACTATCTCTCTGACCCAGTTAAGGTTCTTGGAGACTGAATTAGGAGGTCTGAGGAGCTGGGAAAAGAGATCTCTCTTTTGCTTCCTTCCAGTGCACCCTGGTGAGAACCTTGGCTTTTCAAGGGATGCAAATAGCCATGTAAGGGAAGCAAGGGGGCAGAGATTCCCTAGAAGAAACCAATACCTACTGAAATCTGAAGCTTGGTGCTTGGCCCATGAGTTCGGGAGCAATTCGTAAAGGTCATGATAATTACTTTGGGTTGTGATGCCCTTTTCCTGACTTTCTGGGAACAGATAGATCATTAGAGATTATTTGCTGGGTATTACACTGTGATGAAAAGAACAGTGCAGCTGTGAGAGGAAGTGGGAGGAGAATGTCAATCTCCTTCTTGCCATAATCTCCAACCCAAATGATCTAGCTTTTCCATGGGTAGTCATTACCATCTTGGGGCATTTTAGTGTCTCTTGCAGAAGACACTTGGCATGAATGTTTTCTCTCTGCAGATTAATCAATCAAAATGTTTCCCCAATATTCACTTCATCAGAAACTGTGTTCAGAGGTCTCCACAATCAAACATGCTTAAGATCACTTAAGATCACCCTTAAGATCACTCTCTGCCAGTTCATCTTCCCCAACACAGACTCTGAGTTTACAAACATGACAATGCTTACACTACATCACACATCATTTATGCTTCTCACAATACTTCAAACACAAAAAAAGGAGACTAACCTGGGAGCTGTTTGGTTGGGGGAGAAGCTTGGTAAGGAGCTCTGTAGTCTTGAATAAGAAAATATTTGCCTTAGAATTAAGAGAATAGGTTCAGTCCTGAGATATTGGACCTGAAGATTGCCTTTAGCAGTTTTTACTCCTTCATTCTCTACTATTGTCTTTTGGGGGTGAGAACTCAAAAATATATTTCTGTGTTTTTGAATTCCCAGAACATACTCAATGAGTTCTTCGAAACTAGATGAAGAAAAGAATTGGAAATTAAATAAATAACTGTTTATCTTAGGGGTCCTGTTCACTTTAGATCTCCCCATCCATAAGCACAGTATCACTGTCATGTTAATGGTTAACCCAACTCTCTGGCTCATACATTTAATATATTGTGAATAGTTTCTTCAATCAGTTTCTTTGTCAGTAAAATGGACTTATGCCAATGAGTCAGGAGTAAGTCGATATGAAAAGATCTTAATATATTGTCTACAATTTTATGGACCCTTGAGGAAACTGCCTTTCCTAGCAGATAGGTTTTATTTTCTTTATTTCCCAGGACCCCAGGTAAGTTCCCGGAATCACAATGTTGTTACAAGGAAATGGAGTCATAATATGACTCAGGTTGGCACAGCATGAAAGCCTGATCACTCCCAAATGTCATCCAAAACAAAATTCTGGGTACACTCATATGTTTTAATTATTTTTTCAGTATCTTATGATTTCATGCTTGACTTTGGTTATTACTTCTATAATATATCTGGAATAGAAAGTTAGATTTATGACCTACTATAAGTGGTAGTAAAGCTCCGGAAGCCCAGTTCTCTTCAATGCTGCTCTTTCACTGAGTCAAAAGGTCATGGTCAACCTTGCTTTCTCTGTGGCCAGCATCACACTGTTCACATTATGAGATACCAAGAAGTGGAGGGTGTTACTGAAAAGTAGAATCTAGACATCATGTGAGACATCATTCGGAGAGTATTAGTGAAACCTTTTTAAAACAGCTGTTGCTGGAGTTTTTGTTGTGGCTATGTCCAATGATGGATGCTATGGAGAAAACAAAAAAAAGTGGGGTTTTTTTTTGAAAAGATTAATACTTGGTCTCTGAAATGGAATAAGTCTGAAATCTAGCTCAGTAGTTTTTAACTGGTTATGATTTTTGTCCTCAGAAGACTTTTGACAATACCAGGAAACACTTTGGTTTTCACAGTGTAGAGGAAGAAGGGGGTGTAGCTTCTGGGGTGGGTGCATAAAGGCCAGTGATGCTGCTAAACACGGGGTAAGAGTGATTGGGGGGGGAATTACGATGGTGGGAATACTGAGACAATGATTGATGGAAGTGGACAAAGCAAGAGAGTGGTACTGGATTGTGTGTACATAAAACTCTGACAGTATTACAAACCATGGTGCCTAAAATAAAAACATTAAAAAGTAACCATCCCTCTATATGGTATCTAATTAGAGGGCAGGATAAATGATATGTGCAGAGTCATCGGGAGTGATTTAGTATGGGAGCAAATTACTGCGGAAGCCCATTTTAGGCTGAAGGTAGAAATATAAAAGTAGTCTATGAAAACATAGCAAAAGGGAAACGTGGGAATTGGTGAACACTAAGAGTTGGGTGGGATGACCTTGATAATAAAAGAAAGATTGAATCTTAATAATTAGTGTTGAGAATTGGCTTAGATGCCAAAGATAAAGATCAGTTAGTTGAGAAAGACTTTCAGAGAAAAATGAGATGCAGGATAGAAGGAGGGAAGACTTAGATATAGACACAGGAATCAGAGACAGCAAATTTGGCCAGATCATTGATCATTAAAAATGAATATGGACTGCTCAGGGTGAAGAGCAGAGACTGGAACCAGACTGCCTGGATTCTAGTACTGCTTTCTCCTCATTAATTCTGTAGCTCTCGCAGGGAAGATCTAGTCATCTTTAAAGTGGCACCTACTTCAGGATGGGTATGAGAAGCTTTAGAATGGATTATATAAATTTAGGCAGAAACATGGTTAAGATCTAGGAGGGACTCTTTGGTAGCAGGGAAGAAAAGAAAAGAAATGCCATGGGGTGGGGCAGAGTGATAGCACAGTGGTAGGGTGTTTGCCTTGCACACGGATGACCTGAGATGGACATAGTTCAATCTTTGGCATTCCATATGTTCCCCTGAGCCTGCAAGGAGAGATATCTGAATGCAGAGCAGGAGTAACCCTTAGTGGCAGAGCCTGGAGTAACCCGAAAACTGTTGTGTATGGCCAAAAACAAAAAAACAAACAAAAGAGAAATGTCATTTGGGTCAAATTCATGATAGAGCACACAGATGGGTGTCAGGAAGAATCCATAATTTTTATTATTGGTTCACACATGTAAATGGGAGAATTAAGAGAAACTGATGTAATGGCATTTTTCTCTCTTTTTTTAGGGGAGGAACCCCAGCCCTCTTTCATTTTGACAGAGAATACTGACAATTGAGAAAAACTATAAACAAATATTTGCTCATATATAAAAATACATAAATAAAGTAAATAAATAATAAATAAATAAAAAAGAAAAGAAAAGAAAAAATAGTAGCAAAGTGAGGAATCCCAAAGTTAGGAAATGCAGGAAATATTAACCATTCAGGCTAGTTTTTCTAGGAAAGATGAAATTTGAACAAAGATATAATATTAAAGAGAGAATTCATTCGAAAGAGATTTGAAATGTTGTCTAAGTAAAATGAAAGTAAATGAATGATAGTGAGATTAAGTCCAGAGCAGCTAGTAGGGCAGTGTGGCTGGAATGAAAAGCAGTGTGTGTGTGTGTGTGTGTGTGTGTGTGTGTGTGTGTGTGTATGTGTGTGTGTGTGTGTGTGTGTGTGTGTAGTATTTATGTCTATTGTGAAAAGCTTTGTTCTAACTCTTTGCCAAAGGTGGAATAGTTGTAAAATTCTGAGACAAAGAATGGTATGAGCTGACCAACTTTTAAGTTAATTACTTTGCCCACATTGCTAAAAATATACCACAAAGGTTAAAGGTAGAAGTAGGTAGAAGGCATGAGAACATTGGTATAATCTAGATGTGATCATGTAGTAGTAGAAGGCAGGGTAAAATAATTAAGACTGTCTGCGTGTATATCTGTGTTAAATTGTGGTGAAATTTACATAAAATTGATCATTTAAACTATTGATATGTATCCCAGTTCAGTGGTATGATATAAACTCATATTGTTTCTCAACCATTAGCATTTTAGTGCCATATCCAGCAGTGCCCAGGTCTTAACTTAACAGTTGAGGTACGACAAGTGCCTAAAGTCCTGTACTATCTCTCTGACCTTAGATATACTTTTCTTTGGGGGGGGGTCACACCTAGCAGCGCTCAAGGGTTATTCCTGATTCTACACTCAGAAATTGCTCCTGGCAGGCTCGGGGGATTATATGGGATGCTGGGATTCAAATTACTGTCCTTCTGAAAGCAAGGCAAATGCCCTATCTCCATGCTATTTCTCTAGCCCCAGATAAACGGTTTTTTTTTTGTTTGTTTGTTTGTTTTTTTAGTTTTTGGGTCATGTCCAGGAGTATTCAGGGATTACTCCTGGCTCTGCACTCAGAGATCACTCCTGAATAACTTGCATGCAGACCCCAGTTGTTCAATCTCCCGCATCTCCAAAGTTCCCTCAATTTCTATATTTCTGACCTTAGATATACTTCTTAAAGATTGAGTCAGCATACTTTCCTGACAGGCTAGCATATGAGAGAAGAAATGGCTGAAGAGAGGAGTAAAAAATGGCATTAAGATTATTGAGCAACTGAAAAAGTGAAATTTTAATAGACAAGATGAGTACATATATGTAGAGAAAGTTTGGAGAGGATGAAAAAGATGAGTTTATTGTGTTCATTTAAGCTCATTAAGTCCACTAGGCATTTAAGAGAAGAATTTTAGAATACTTTGGGTACTTGAGATTGGAATTCTTAGAACTGGGCTAGAGATGTGTGTTTGGGTGTCAGCAGACAGATAGTTTTTAAAGTCACAGGAAGGAATGAAACAGTCAAGAAAGTGAATGAGATAGAAGAAGAAAAGAAATAAAAATCTTTGGGACAGCCTAACAATGGACCAGTCTAGGAGGTTAGGCAAGTACAGAGGACTCAGCAAACATGAGAAGGGGACTACAGAACTTAGTGTTAAACACTGCTGAGAGTTCAAAAACAATAAGAACTTTGAACTGACCCTTATATAGGGCTTGAGGCTTTGGTTATCCTGGTGATGTGGGGAATGGTTTTGCTATAAATCCAAAGTACAGACTCAATAACACTTAAAACATGACATTTAAGTTGCAGCACCATTTTTCTAATAAGTTCTTTAATTGAATTTAATCACCATGAATATACAGTTAAAAGTTGTTCATAATTGAATTTCAGTAGTATAATGTACAATACCCTTTACTAGTGCACATTTTCTGCCACTAATTCCTCCTTCTCCTCCTCTTCCTTCTTCTTCTCCTCCTCCTTCTCTTCCTCTTCTTTCTTTTTCTTTTTCTCCTCTTCTCCTCCTCTTCTCTTCTTTTTTCTTCTCCTTCTTCTCCTCTTCCTTTTTTTTTATATTTTATTTAAAAACCTTCATTACATTCATGATTGTGTTTGGGTTTCAGTCATGTAAATAGCACCACCCATCACCAGTGCAACATTCTCTTCACCAATGTCCCAAATCTCCCTCCTTCCCACCTGACCCCCGCCTGTACTCTAGACAGGATTTCCAGTTCCCTCATCAATAGATGCAAAGAAAGCATTTGATAAGGTCCAACACCCATTCTTGATCAAAACTCTCAGCAAGATGGGAATGGAAGGAACCTTTCTCAATATAGTTAAGGCCATCTACCACAAGCCAGTGGCAAATATTATCCTCAATGGAGAAAAACTAAAAGCCTTCCCTCTAAATTCTGGCACAAGACAAGGCTGTCCTCTCTCACCACTCCTATTCAACATAGCACTGGAAGTACTTGCTATAGCGATTAGGCAAGAAAAAGATATCAAGGGAATCCAGATAGGAAAGGAAGAAGTCAAGCTCTCACTGTTTGCAGATGACATGATGCTCTACTTAGAAAACCCTAAAGACTCTACCAAAAAGCTTCTAGAAACAATAGACTCATATAGCAAGGTGGCAGGCTACAAAATTAACACACAAATATCAATGGCCTTTCTATACACCAATAGTAATAAGGAAGAAATGGACATTAAGAAAACAACCCCATTCACAATAGTGCCACACAAACTCAAATATCTTGGAATCAACTTGACTAAAAATGTGAAGGACCTATACAAAGAAAACTATAAAACTCTGCTCCAAGAAATAAGAGAGTACACGTGGAAATGGAAACATATACCCTGCTCATGGATTGGCAGGATTAACATCATCAAAATGGCAATACTCCCCAAGGCATTATACAGATTTAATGCGATCCCTCTAAAGATACCCATGACATTCTTCAAAGAAGTGGATCAGGCACTTTTGAAATTTGTTTGGAACAATAAACACCCTAGAATAGCTAAAGCAATCATTGGGAAAAAGAATATGGGAGGAATTACTTTCCCCAACTTTAAACTTTACTACAAAGCAATAGTTATCAAAACAGCATGGTATTGGAATAAGGACAGACCCTCAGATCAGTGGAATAGGCTTGAATACTCAGAAAATGTTCCCCAGGCATACAATCACCTAATTTTTGATAAAGGAGCAGGAAATCCTAAATGGAGCAAGGAAAGCCTCTTCAACAAGTGGTGTTGGCACAACTGGCTAGCCACTTGCAAAAAATACATTCTCATTATTAGGACAGTTTAAAATGTAGTTATTTCTCTAACTAAACTCATCACTCTTTGTGGTGAGCTTCCTGAGGTGTGCTGTAACTTCCAGCTCTTTTCTCTTTTGTGTCTGAAAATTATTATTGCAAGAATGTCTTTCATTTTTCTTAAAACCCATAGATGAGTGAGACCATTCTGCGTCTTTCTCTCTCTCTCTCTCTGACTTATTTCACTCAGCATAATAGATTTCATGTACATCCATGTATAGGAAAATTTCATGACTTCATCTCTCCTGACAGCTGCATAATATTTCATTGTGTATATGTACCACAGTTTCTTTAGCCATTCGTCTGTTGAAGGGCATCTTGGTTGTCTCCAGAGTCTTGCTATGGTAAATAGTGCTGCAATGAATATAGGTGTAAGAAAGGGGTTTTTGTATTGTATTTTTGTGTTCCTAGGGTATATTCCTTGGAGTAGTATAGCTGGATCGTATGGTAGCTCGGCTTCCAGTTTTTGGAGGAATCTCCATATCACTTTCCATAAAGGTTGAATTAGACGCATTCCCACCAGCAGTGGATAAGAGTTCCTTTCTCTCCACATCCCTGCCAACACTTTTTATTCTCATTCTTTGTGATGTGTGGCATTCTATGTGGTGTGAGGTGGTACCTCATGGTTGTTTTGATTTGCATCTCCCTGATGATTAGTGATGTGGAGCATTTTTTCATGTATTTGTATTTCTTCTTTGTCAAAGTGTCTATCCATTTCTTCTCCCCATTTTTTGATGGGATTAGCTATTTTTTCTTGTAAATTTCTGTCAGTGCCTTGTATATGTTGGAGATTAGCCCCTTATCTGATGGGTATTGGGTGAATAGTTTCTCCCACTCAGTGGGTGGCTCTTGTATCTTGGGCGCTATTCCCTTTGAGGTGCAGAAGCTTCTCAGCTTAATATATTCCCATCTGTTAATCTCTGCTTTCACTTGCTTGGAGAGTGCAGTTTCCTCCTTGAATATGCCTGTAGTCTCAATGTCCTGGAGTGTTTTGCCTATGTGTTGTTCTATATATCTTATGGTTTCGGGTCTGATATCGAGGTCTTTAATCCATTTGGATTTTACCTTCGTACATGATGTTAGCTGGGGGTCTAAGTTCAATTTTTTGTAAGTGGCTAGCCAGTTGTGCCAACATCACTAGTTGAAGAGGCTTTCTTTGCTCCATTTAGGATTTCTTGCTCCTTTATCAAAAATTAGGTGATTGTATGCCTGGGGAACATTTTCTGAGTATTCAAGCCTATTCCACTGATTTGAGGGCCTGTCCTTATTCCAATACCATGCTGTTTTGATAACTATTGCTTTGTAGTAAAGTTTAAAGTTGGGGAAAGTAATTCCTCCCATATTCTTTTTCCCAATGATTGCTTTAGCTATTCTAGGGTGTTTATTGTTCCAAACAAATTTCAAAAGAATTTTAAAAGTTCCACTTCTTTGAAGAATGTCATAGGTATCTTTATATTAAATTAAATATTAAATCTGTATAATGAATTGGGGAGTATTGCCATTTTGATGATGTTAATCCTGCCAATCCATGAGCAGGGTATGTGTTTTCATTTCCACGTGTCCTCTTTTACTTCTTGGAGCAGAGTTTTATAGTTTTCTTTGTATAGGTCCTTCACATTTTTAGTCAAGTTGACTCCAAGGTATTTGAGTTTGTGTGGCACTATTGTGAATGGGGTTGTTTTCTTAATGTCCATTTCTTCCTTATTACTATTGGTGTATAGAAAGGCCATTAATTTTTGTGTGTTAATTTTGTAGCCTGCCACCTTGCTATATGAGTCTATTGTTTCTAGAAGCTCTTTGCTAGAGTCTTTAGGGTTTTCTAAGTAGAGTATCATGTCATCTGCAAACAATGAGAGCTTGACTTCTTCTTTTCCTATCTGGATTTCCTTGATATCTTTTTCTTGCCTAATCGCTATAGTGAGTACTTCCAGTGCTATGTTGAATAGGAGTGGTGAGAGAGGACAGCCTTGTCTTGTGCCAGAATTTAGAGGAAAGGCTTTTAGTTTTTCTCCATTGAAGATAATATTTGTCACGGCTTGTGGTAGATGGCCTTAACTATATTGAGAAAGTTTCCTTCCATTCCCATCTTGCTGAGAGTTTTGATCAAGAATGGGTGTTGGACAATATATATTTTGAGATAAATTTTCACAGGTTAGCTCCCAAATAAGGAGGAAAATCATAGGAAAGAATCATAGTATTTTAAAAAGTTAAATGTGAACATTTGAAGACAGGGCAATCATATTTATAAAATAAAGTATAGGCTAACCAGAGTCATGATTTAAGTAGAAGTTATAAAATTCTTTATCATAGTATTCTATTATAATAAAAACTTGGGCTAATTAAAATTGTATTTAAATATTTAAAGTTGTAAGTAATAAGTCACAACTACAATCACAATTTTTTATTTCTCATGTATATAGTGTCCTCTAAAGAGTACTATGTGTGCAACCTCTGAGAGGCAACATAAATGTACAATATTAGAGAGCCAGCTTAAATGTACAACCTCAGAGAGCCAGCATGTGTGTGCAACCTCAGAGGGGCAGCATAGATGTGACACCCCATACATCCCAACAGCTTCCTCCACCAAAAAGAGAATTATTAATGCAAGAGTAATTTTATGTTTTAGTGTTTGTTGTACAAGCACAATAAAGTAAATTATTTTGTGCCTTCTGGGAGGCAGGTTTATGGGGTGAGGAGGAAACTAAAGACTTTAGGGGAGTGGGGCCATATCAGTAATAGAATAGTTGAAATGCTGAATACCTGAAGCAACTGTATTCTAAACAACTTTGTAAATCATGACATTTAAATAAAGTTTTATAAGTTTTAAAATAGAAAAGAAGCTTATTAAACAGCAATTGTATTAATTACTTAATTGTAGATACAATAATTTGCATAAATGTGTTTGATAATGTACTTTATTTTTAACTTTCTTCTTTTTTCTTTTATCTTTCTTTATTAATAACTTTTTTACCTATCTGGAAACAAATGTATTATGGCCATCTATGTCAACTATGTGATGTATTTTCCTTAAATAAAGTAAAGAAATTAAAAAAAAAAGAATGGGTGTTGGACCTTATCAAATGCTTTCTCTGCGTCTATTGATATGATCATGTGATTTTTATTTTTCTTGTTGTTGATGTTGTGTATTATGTTGATAGATTTACGGATGTTAAACCATCCTTGCATTCCTGGGATGAAACGTGCTTGATCGTTGTGAATAATCTTCTTAATGAGGCATTGAATCCTATTTACCAGGATTTTGTTGAGGATTTTTGTATCTGCACTCATCAGAGATATTGGTCTGTAATTTTCTTTTCTCGTAGCATCTCTGTCTGGTTTAGGTATCAAGGTGATGTTGGCTTCATAAAAGCTATTTGGAAGTGTTTCATTTGTTCAATTTCATGAAAGAGTCTTGCCAGGATTGGTAGTAGTTCCTCTTGGAAAGTTTGAAAGAATTTATTAGTGAATCCATCTGGGCCTGGGCTTTTGTTTTTGGGCAGACATTTGATTACCATTTTAGTAATAGTGATGGGGGTGTTTAGATATGCTACATCCTCTTTCTTCAACCGTGGAAGATTATAAGAGTCCAAGAATTAATCCATTTCTTCCAGGTTCTCATTTTTAGTGGCGTAGAGTTTCTCAAAGTAGTTTCTGATTACTGCCATATCAGTAGTGATCTCTCCTTTTTCATTCCTAATACGAGTTATCAAGTTTCTCTCTCTCTCTCTCTCTTTCTTTGTTAGTTTTGCCAGTGGTCTATCAATCTTGTTTATTTTTTCAAAGAACCATCTTCTGCTTTCGTTGATCTTTCGAATTGTTTTTTGGGTTTCCACTTCGTTGATTTCTGCTCTCAGCTTTGTTATTTCCTTCTGTCTCCCTATTTTTGGGTCCTTCTGTTGAGCGCTTTCTAGTTCTATTAGCTGTTTCATTAAGCTACTCAGGTAAGCCCCTTCTTCCTTCCTGATGTGTGCTTGCAAAGCTATAAATTTTCCTCTCAGTACTGCTTTTGCTGTGTCCCATCAGTTCTGATAGTTTGTGTCTTTATTGTCATTTGTTTCCAGGAACCTTTTGATTTCCTCTTGATTTCATCTCGGACCCACTAGTTATTTAGTATGAGGCTGTTTAACTTTCAGGTGTTAAAGTTTTTCTTCTGTGTCCCTTTGGAATTCACAAATAATTTCAGAGAATTGTGGTCAGCGAAGGTAGTCTGCAAAATTTCTATCCTCTTGATCTTATGGAGGTATGTTTTATGTGCCAGCATGTAGTCTATCCTGGAGAATGTTCCATGTATATTGGAGCAGAATGTGTATCCAGGTTTCTGGGGATGGAGTGTCCTATATATATATCCACTAGGCCTCTTTCTTCCATTTCTCTTTTTAGGTCTAGAATATCTTGTTGGGTTTTAGTCTGGTTGACCTATCCAGTGTTGACAAAGCCATGTTGAGGTCCCCCACAATTATTGTGTTGTTATTGATATTATTTTTCAGATTTGTCAACAGTTGTATTAAATATTTTGCTGGCCCCTCATTCAGTGCATATATGTTTAGGAGAGTGATTTCTTCCTGCTCTACATACCCCTTGGTTAATATAAAATGTTCATCTTTGTGCCTTACAACCTTCCTGAGTATAAAGTTTGCATTATCTGATATTAGTATGGCCACTCCAGCTTTTTTATGGGTGTTGTTTGCTTGGATAATTTTTTTCCAGCCTTTTATTTTGAGTCTATGTTTGTTCTGGCTATTCATTTGCATTTCTTGTAGGCAGCAGAAGGTTGGATTGAGTGTTTTGATCCATTTAGCCACTCTGTGTCTCTTAACTGGTGCATTTAGTCCATTGACGTTGAGAGAATGAATTGTCCTGGGATTTAATGCCATCTTTATATCAAAATTTGGTGTGCCTTTTGGTTAGTCTTGTCTTAAATTAGGTCTTTCAGTTTTTCTCTTAAGACTGGTTTTGAGTCTGTAAAGTTTCTGCGCTGTTTTTTGTCTGTGAAACCATGTATTCTTCTGTCAAAGTGGAAAGTGAGTTTTGCTGGGTTCAGTATTCTAGGTGAAGCATTCATTTCATTCAGTCTTGTCACAATATCCCACCACTGCTTTCTGGCCTTGAGTGTTTCTGGTGACAGGTGTACTGTAAATCTCAAGGATGCTTCCTTGAATGTAATTTCCCTTTTTGATCTTGTGTTTTCAGAATGCTTTCTCTATCTGTGGGATTTGTCATTGTGACTAGGATGTGTCTTGAGGTATTTTTTTCTGGGGTCTCTTTTGGTTGGTACTCTTCGAACATGCAGGATTTGACCACATATATTCTTTTTTTTTTGGGTGGGGGGTCCACACCTGGCAGTGCTCAGGGGTTATTTCTGGCTCCAGGCTCAGAAATTGCTCCTGGTAGGCATGGGGGACCATATGGGACGCTGGGATTCGAACCGATGACCTCCTGCATGAAAGGCAAACGCCTTACCTCCATGCTATCTCTCCATCCCCGATTCTTTAGCTCTGGAAGTTTCTCTTTAATGATGTTCTTGACCATTGATTCTTTTTGAAAATTTTCTTCCTTTTCCTCTGGGACTTTAATGATTATTAAGTTGTTTCTGTTGAGCTTATCATAGACTTCTGTTTTCATCTGTTCCCATTCTTTGACTAATTTTTCCACTGTCTGTTCATTTGTTTTAATTTTTTTCCCAATCTCTCTCACTGTATGGAATTGTTATTTATCTCATCTTCCACAGTACCAAGTCTATTTTCAGCTTCTGATACCCTGTCCCAGAGCTTATCCATTTTGTCATTCACTTCGTTTACTGAGTTTTTCAGGCCTGTTAGTTGAGATGTTATTTCAGTTTGGAGTTTTGTGTTTCTGTCTTCATATTTTCTTGGTTCTTATTAGTGTTCTGTTCAACTCAATCCATGGTTTCTTTGAGTTCTTTGAGCATCTTCCATATTGCTAAAGTCCTTATCTGAGAGGTTGATTAGTTGGTTGGTCATTATCTGGTCCTCAGAATTGTCATCTTCATTCTCTATGTCTGATGCTGGCCTGCGTTGTTTCCCCATTGTCACACTTGTATTGCGGGTTTTTCTACGTGTTGTGGTGGTATTCATTGGCTAAATGATGTAGGCAGCCACACTCCTCTGGCTCCGCCCTTTCTGGATGGGTCGACTTGCTCCAAGGGAGGGGAGTCCTCCGTGGATGAAGCCTCATACAGGATCAAATCTTAGGCCCGAGCATGCAGCAGAGAAGACAGTCCGGATAGAAATGCTGGGCTTCAGTGATCCAGCACAGTTCTTAGTGTGATTTTTTTCTTCTTGTTGCTATGGTGTTCTTTCCTTAGAAAGAGCACATGGCCGCTTAGCGAAGCGAAGCAGCCATGCTCTTCTGGAGCCTCTTTTCGGCCCCCTTCCAAGAGGTTCACGCAACAGGACAGTAGACAGACACACACAGTCAGCACTCACAAGTTTTCACAGTCGGTCCCCACTGGGCAGGCTTAGTTTCATAGATTTTCCCAGCCTGACGTCACAAACAGGGGACCTGGCTTCTGCAAAGTACTGCTTATATCTTCCTCTTCTTCTTATTCTCTTCTTTTTCCTCCTCCTCCTCTTCCTCCTCTTTCTTCTTTCTCTCCTCCTCCTATTCCTCTTCTTTCTTCTTTCTTTTCTTCTCCTTTTTCTCCTCCTTTCCTCTCCTTTTTCTCCTCCTTTCTTCTTCTTCTTCTTCTTCTTCTTCTTCTTCTTCTTCTTCTTCTTCTTCTTCTTCTTCTTCTTCTTCTTCTTCTTCTTCTTCTTCTTCTTCTTCTTCTTCTTCTTCTTCTTCTTCTTCTTCTTCTTCTTCTTCTTCTTCTTCTTCTTCTTCTTTCTTCCTTCTTTCTTCTTTTCCTCCCCCTTTCATTCCCTTTTAGACAAAATGGTTTGCAATATTGTTACATGCATATCACTTTTTTTTCCTTTAGCACCCAGTTTTTCTCCTGAGTGACCATTTCCAACAATCATTGTAATGATGGTCTCTTCTCTGCCCTAATTGCATGCCACCATTTTTGCAGCCACCAGATTTTTTAATGTGCTTGTCAAGATGACAGGCACGGGATAGGGGATGGGGAATGATGGGGTATGGGAGCACTGCTGATGGGAGTTGAAACTGTGGTTAAAATGGTGCTGAGGATCCAGAGAGATAGCACAGCAGTAGGGCATTTTCCTTGCATGCAGCAGACCTGGGATGAACCAGGGTTAAATTCCCGGCATCCCACATGGTCCTCTGAGCCTGCCAGGGGTGATTTCTGGTTGGGTTTATCTCTCAAGAGTTACATGAGTCTATGTTGTTGGCTGTTTGCACACAATTGTTTGCACAGCTTTTGGTCATGGTTATGGTTGTCATGGACTTCTGGAAGCACAGAGACATGAACAGAGAGGTAGCTCAGCTGGTTCCAAAGGTCCCCAATGTTAGCCACAGAACTGGGATACCTGGAATTGTTAGTGGTTAGATGTCTCTGGGAGTTTTGTCGAGAAGTGGTGAAGCTGGGCCTCTGGCTTGAATCAATTGTAGGTGAAATGTGTGTGTGCGCAACCCTCATGGCTTCATCTGGGTAGGAGGAATAATAGGAGCAATTTGATAAAGATTTTTGTATATATAAAATCTTGATGCTACCTGAATTAAAATGAGCGGCTGGTTTTGTTTCAAATGGGTAAAGTAACAGTGTATGTTGATGATAGAAATGCAATAAAAGGGTTAAAAAATTGGTGACGAAGTGGGACTGGAGCGATACTGCAGCAATAGGGCATTTGCCTTTCATGCAGCTGATCCAGGACGGATGGCGGTTCGATCCCTGGTGTCCCATATGGTCCCCTAAGCCAGGAGTGATGTCTGAGTGTATAGCCAGGAGTAACCCCTGAGCATCACCAGGTATGGCCCCCAAACAAACAAACAAACAAATAAAAGGTCACGGAAGGACCGGAGCATTAGTACAGCAGGCAGGGAGCTTCCTTTGCACATGGATTACAGAGTTTGATCCCCAGCATCCTATATGGTACTCTAAGTCAGCCAGGAGTGATTCTTTAGTGCAGGACCAGGAAGTAATCTCTGAACACTGATGGGTGTGGTCCAAATGACAAAAAAATTGATGATGGAGGAGAGGAAGATAGTTTTTTTAAATTTTGTATTTGCAAGGCTCTAAGTGGAGCTTTGACACAGCACTTTGCCACAATCTGCACCATCTCTGACCTGTTTCACTCATGTGTAACCGCCTTTTTGGCTTGGCATCTCCTGGCCTGGATAGATAGAGATCTATATGAGGCTCTAAAGATATACTGGAATAGATAGGGTAAGGTCCAAAACACAAAAACATTAAAAAGCAAAATTATTAAAAATAATACTGGAATAAATAATAGAATGTCAATTAGACATGTTCTTTAAAAATAAACAGAGCTCCCATGTGATAATGTGTTCTCTCTGAAGAAAAAATTTTTTTCCTTTTTTGGGCCATACCCAGTGATACTCAGGGGTTACTCCTGGCTATGCACTCATAAATTGCTCCTGTCTTAGAAGGACCATATGGGACACTGGAGGATTGAACTGTGGTCTGTCCTAGGTTAGTACGTGCAAGCTAGATGCCCTACCATTTGCACCACTGCTCCTGTCTCTGAAGAATGATTTTTGAAAATTTGCTAATTTTCTAAAAAAAATTTTTTTGGCTTTTGGGTCACACCTGGGGTTATTCCTGCTCTACACTCAGAAATCATTCCTGGCAGGCTCGGGGGACCATATGGGATGCCGGGATTCGAACCACTGTCCTTCTGCATGCAAGGCAAACACCTTATCTCCATGCTATCTCTCTGGCCCCAATTTTCTAATTTTAAATTTGCTAATGCAGACAAACACTTTCAGGTGAAAATGGGCAATCAGAAGCAGCTAAACCTCCACCCAACCCAAAAATATATGATGTGGTACAGTTTGGGGGTTCAGTAGTTTATTAGATCTTAGTTCCAGGAATCAAACTTAGGGATGTTCCTTTGAAAATGTGTGATTTTTGAGTCAAGCAAAGGAAGAAAGAAAGTTGTTAAAGCAGGAATGAGTGCTAGAACTGCAGTGGGAGCAAAGACTGGTCTTTGTCAGAAATCGGACCAGAAGTTCTCTCCAAGTTAATGATTAATGTTTGCTCCTGAACCAGCAATGAGTCTAAAGATTGAGTAATAGCAATATTCAAGTAAGAAAAAACAGCCTAGGTTTTATCCTGGAATCTCATGATTTCCTGAGCACCAAGCATGAAGTCATGACTATCCCCTGAGCACCACTGGCTGTGGTCCATAAACAAACAAAATAATCCTAGTTTAGGTATATTATTTTTTCTATTTGGACTCTGATTCAGTAATTGGGACCAAAAGTGACTTTAGGAAACAGTCTAAACTAGATCCAGAATGAAGCCACACCTTCTGGGAAAAGTCCAGAATACAGCCACACCTTCTGGGAAAAAATTCTGGGAAAATTAACTTGAGTTGTTAAGTAGCCTTGTGTGAAGTACAAAAGGAGGGCAAGATGCTGGTTGTCTGGAGTTCTTAAAAAGTCCAATATCAGGGGCCGGTGAGGTGGCGCTAGAGGTAAGGTGTCTGCCTTGCAAGCGCTAGCCAAGGAAGAACCACAGTTCAATCCCCCAGTGTCCCATATGATCCCCCAAGCCAGGGGCAATTTCTGAGTGCTTAGCCAGGAGTAACCCCTGGGTGTGGCCCGAAAAAAAAAAAAACACCAGAAAAACAAACAAACAAAAAAAAGTCCAATATCAAAGTGAAACTCCTTAGGAATTTAGAATTTGCCTTAGCTCCATGCTGATTAACTTTTCTAGCAAATTAAAAAGTGATTCCTGTCTCACAACTGGTGAAAATAGAATGCTTGAGGTTGTGTCATAAAATATTTCTGTAATCCAAACTGCCTACCATCTGAGTAGTAAACCTTAACACTGATCATGTATAGTAATAATCCACCATAACACAAGAGTATTGTAAATGAAAATAGTTCTAGCAGATTCAGATAGTCTTGAGAAAACTTTATGAAAAAATGACTATTATTTGCATCTTACCTTTTTTTTTCCTTTTTTTTTGGTTTTTGGGCCACACCAGTTTGACGCTCAGGGGTTACTCCTGGCTATGTGCTCAGAAATCGCCCCTGGCTTGGGGGGACCATATGGGACGCCGGGGGATCGAACCGCGGTCCTTCCTTGGCTAGCGCTTGCAAGGCAGACACCTTACCTCCAGCGCCACCTACACGGCCCGTCACCTTTTTTTTTTTAATATTTCAGCTCACACCAGCAATTTTAGTCTCAGTTCTTACTAGCTAATGAAGGGGAAAAAAGTTCAGACCTGATTGTACCCAAAATCTACACCAATAAAGAATAAATAGTCATTGTATCTCCTTTTCGGAAGTGTTGAAATAAAATCCTTCCAGAACATCAAGAACACCATCATTTGGAAACTGAAGAGATAGAACAGGTTATATGTTTGTCTTGCACATGGCTGACCTAGGTTCCATCTGTGGTAGCCCCCCCATGGTTCCCCACTATGCCAGGAATAATTCTTGGACACAAGAATAAATATAAGTTTTCATATATATTTTTCTAGTACTTGGGGTAGATACCAGATAGTGAATCACTGGGTATGGAAGCTCTTTTCTGACTTTTTTTTGAGAGAGAGATTGCTACGTTTTCCATAAAGACTACACCAGATATCATTCCCACCAAAAGTAATGAATATTTATTTTCACCACAATTCTTCCAATATTGATTGTTTTTAGTCCCTTTGATATACATATATATGTATATATAGTGTTTTCACTGGTGTGAGATAATATATTATTGTTGTTTTGATTTGAAATTCCCCAATAACAAGTGATAATAAACCCATTTTCATTTGTCTGTTGACTCTCCAAATGTCTTCCTAAAGGAAGTATCTGGTCATCTCTTCTTTCTATGTTTTGGTAGGTTTGTTGAGGCTTTGTTATTATTGAAGTTTCTAGGTAGCTATGTATCTTGAACATTATTAGTTCTTTCTCCTTATGTATGATGTGCAAATATTTTTTCCACTTAGTAGGAAGAAAGTTTCAGCTTGTTTATTTTAGCTTTATAAAAAAACTTTATTTATTTTGGTTACAAACATGTTCATAATTGGGTTTC
Source organism: Suncus etruscus (assembly GCF_024139225.1). Classification (NCBI taxonomy): domain Eukaryota; kingdom Metazoa; phylum Chordata; class Mammalia; order Eulipotyphla; family Soricidae; genus Suncus; species Suncus etruscus. The sequence continues at coordinate 41,523,633 of NC_064863.1, read as the reverse complement.
AGCCATAAAATGCACACCCCCTTCACCATTGCAACTTTCCCACTACCATTGTCCGCTCATTTCCCTCCATCCCTGCCTGTTTTCAAGACTCGCATTGTATTTCTCTCTCTACTGTTGTCATGGTAGCTGTTAGTGTAGTTATTTCTCTAACTGCACTTACCACTCTTTGTGATAAGCTTATTATCATGAGTTGATCTTTCCAGCCCTCATTTCTATTGCCTATGGGTATTATTATTATAATAGTCTTTTATTTTCCTTAAATCCCACATATGATTAAAACTATTCTGTGTTTATCTCTCTTCTTCAGACTTATTTCACTCAACATAGTCCACATCAATTCATGTATAAGCAAATTTTGTGACTTCATTTCTCCTAACAGATGCATATTATTCCATTGTATAGGTGTACCACAGTTTCTTTAGTCACTCATCTGTTGTTAGGTATTTGGCTTGTTTCCAGATTCTAGTTATTATAAATAGTGTTGCTATGAACATAGGAGTGCAGAAGGCATAATTGTATTGTGTTTTTGTGGTCCTAGGATATATCTCTAGGAGTGGTATTGCTGGATCATATGGGAGCTCAATATCCAGTTTTTTAAGGAATATCCACATTGTTTTCCAGAAAGGCTGGATTAGACAGTATTCCCACCAGTAGTGAATGAGAATTCCTTTCTCTCCATATCCATGCCAGCAGTGGTTGTTCTTGTTCTTTTTTTCCTTCTTTCTTTATTCTTGTTCTTTGTAATGTGTACCAGACGCTGTAGCATGAGATGATATTTCATTGTTGTTTTGATTTGTATCTCCCTGATGTGGAGCATTTTTTTCATGTACTTTTTGGCCATCTGTATTTTTTCTTTGAAAAAATGTCTGTTCATTTCTTCTCCCCATTTTTTAATGGGATTACATTTTTTCTTGTTAAATTCTGTCAGCATCTTGTATATCTTAGATATTAGCCCCTTATCTTATAGATATTGTGTGAATAGTTTCTCCCATTCTGTGGGAGATCTTTTTACCTTTTACTACTTCCTTTAAATTGCAGAAACTTCTCAGTTCAATGCAATTCCATTTGTTTATCTTCCACTTGTTTGGACAGTGGTGTTTCCTCCTTGAAGATGCCTTTAGTTTCAATGTCATGGAGTGTTTTGCCTACATTTTCTTTTATATACCTTATAGTTTTAGGTTTGATATCAAGGTCTTTAATCCATTTAGATTTGATCTTTGTGCATGGGGTTAGATGGAGGTCTGAGTTTGTTATTTTTGCATATGGCTGACCAGTTGTCCCAACCACTTATTGAAGAGGCTTTCCTTGCTTCATTTTGCATTTCTTGCCACTTTATCAAGAATTAATTGATTGTAAATCTGAGGTTAATTCTCTGAATATTGAAGTCTATTCCATTGGTCTGAGGGTCTGTATTTTTCCAGTACCATGCTGTTTCAATGATTATTGCTTTGTAGTATAATTTTAAAGCTGGGGAAAGTGATGCATCCCATTTTCTTTTTCCTCAGGGTTGTTTTTGCTATTCTTGGCCATTTATTGTCCCAGATGAATCAGCTTGTTTCTTTTGCCATGCAAAACTTTTAGTTTATTTTTTTTAGGGTGGGGCATACTCAGTACATCAGGGTTTATTAATGGCTCTGAACTCAGAAATTACTCTTGGTAGTTCTTGAGAACTATATGGGAAGCCAAGGATTGAATCTGGGTCAGCTTCGTGCACAGCTGTTTTTTGTCTTCACATAAGCATCATACCCTTCCACCTGCACTATTGCTCTGGTTTCCAAATTTATAGTTTTTTTAAATGAAGTCCCATTTATTTATCTTTGTTCTTATTATCTTTGCCAATAGAATAAATTATTGAAGACTGTTATAATGTACCACAGTTTTCTTAGTCATCTATTGATGAATATTTGGGTTGTTTTGAAGGCTATTGTGAATAATGTTGTAATAGTGATGCAAGTGTTTTCATATTATTTGGACAGAAAACCAGGAGTGGTATTGTTGGGTCATTTGGCAGTTTTATCTAGATTCTTAAAATTTATTTAAAGTCCATCACATAGTTCACATAGTTGACTATAGTACATTTGTTGCCAGGTAAGTGAAAGCAGTTATAAAACAAATAGAAAAAAGAAAAAGAAAGAAAGTTTAAAAAAGAAAAAAAGAAGATAAAAGAAAAAAAGTACAGTATCAAGGACATTTGTGAAAATTATTGTATCTCCAATGAAGTCATTAATACAGTGGCAGAAGTTTTAATAAGTTCTTGTTAGCTGTCCATTCTATTAAATCGGTGTGTTCCTAAAGGGATGACATATGACAAATGAAGTTGTCCAGAAATTCAAAACACTATTATTGATATTGTGACATTAGGGGTGTACTCAGTTGCCAGGCCTCTTGGGAGAAGGAAGATATAAGAAGAGGATGCTCCTACTAGCTACAAGAAGCCCTAGTGATATCCATCAAAGACAGGCATTCCTGAAGTTTGGTCAGATTGGTGTCTCAGAAGGGAATCACAAAGGAGTGTTGAGACAGGGCATTTAGGAACATGGTGATTCTGGGTGATGGAGGCCTCAGGTGTGACTTCAACAGGGTAGGGGGTTGGCCCACCCTCTCCTCTTGAGATGGCCAGCTTTATGCTTCATTGGCTGGTGTACCCATGATCTTTCATGGCTTGGTTTACATCTCATTTGAGAAAAGAATTATTCAATGTAGTTGGCCTGGTTCAAACATGGTGACTGCCTTTCTTGACATGGTTATGGCTGCCACTGACATTTTTATTTTTGAAAGAAGAATCTCCAGAACTGGGAGATAGTATTTTAGTTAGAGCATATGCCTAGCATGCATCCAATCTGGGTTTTATTTCTGGCACTATATGTTACCCCAGCATTTATTAAGTGGCCTCAAGCAACAATTGGTCATGACCCTTGAGACTTGGGTATTAGGAGACCTACACAATATCACTTCCTGAGCACCACCTGGGAGATTTCTCCTATCTTTATTCCATTCCCCCCAAAAGGAATTTTCACACTTTTCTCCAAAGAAGCTTCACAAATTGACATTCTCACCAATGGTGTATGGGTTCCTTTGTCTTCACATACCCCTTAATATTTCTTGTTTCCAATCTTTTTTGATAAATGCCACTCTCAGAGATATAGAGCAATATCTCCTTGTACTTTTAATTCTCATTACCAACTAATAAATAAAGTTGACCATCTTTTCTTGTGTCTTTTGGCCATCTGTATAGAGTCTTTGAAGAAGTATCCATTCAAATCTTATGGCCATTAATTAATCTTGTTTGTTAAATTCAGGTAACATTGGTTGAAAAAACTTTATTTCTTTCATATATATGCTCCTACACTATGCCCATCGCCAAAGAAACACTATTCATCTACCACTACCCCCTGGACCCATCCACTCTGGTCCTTCTCCCCTCCTCCTTCTGGTAACCTCTGGCAGGTTTATCTGCTACTTTTTTTATGGAGTCATTAATCCTTTTGTTGCTGAATTAAATTAGTCCTTTATTTTTATTAACCCCCTCATCAGAATTTATTTTATAAATATTATCTTATAAATACTATATCCCATTAAGTTAGTTACTTTTACATTTGGGAGTATTTTCTTTTTACTCTTAATAGAAGCCTTTAGTTTTATGTACTTCAATTTGTTCATTTCTGTTTTTGTGTCTTTTGCCATTAAATTTGGGTCTTCAGATGCTTCTCTAAAATCAATCAGGAATATTTTTCAATTATTTTGCCTACATAGTTTATAATTTTGGGTCTTACATCCAAAGTCTTTTGTTTGTTTGTTTTTTTGAGCCACACCCAGTGACGCTCAGGGGTAACTCTTGGCTATGCGCTCAGAAATCACTCCTGGCTTGGGGGACCATATGGAACACCAGGGTCCATTCTAAGCTAATACTGGCAAGGCAGATGCCTTACCGCTCTGCGCCACTGCTCTGCCCTCACATCCAAAGTTTTAATTTATTTTGAATTAATTTATGTAAGCCAAGGAGTAATAAAACTTTAAAAAAATACGTCATTCTGGGCCGAAGCGATGGCACAGTGGTAGGGTGTTTGCCTTGCACGCACTGACCCAGGATGGACTGTGGTTTAATCCCTCAGGCATCCCATATGGTTCCCCAAGCCAGTAGTGATTTTTGAGGGCATAGCCAGGAGTAACCCCTGAGTGTCACTGGATGTGGCCTAAAATCCCAAAAATAGTGTCATTCAAATTTTTATAGCATTTTTATCTGTAAATTGCCCTTGGTAATAAGACCATTTTAATATTTATTCTTCTATCTATAAATATAGGGGAATACATAACTTATATTTGGACTTAATCTATAGGGGAAAATGACTATATTATGTGTATATTTGTATATAAAGCATAAACTAAATAATATATTATATGTTATTTTATATAAATATGAAATTTTTATAAGATATATTTCACTAGTTTTGTCAGTTTTTTAAATAAATTTATTTTTAATTATGAGAACAAAGATACAAAGAAAGAGGACAAGGTAAAGTTACAGTGAAAGGACAATCACCCATAAACAGAATTATTAGAAGAAAACATTTCTTAGCTGTACACAAAGCAATCTAAAGCCATTAAACTTATGTAACTCCTTAAACTTTGAAGGCATAGTATTTTCTTTTCTTTTTTTTTTTTTTTTAAATATGGAACGCTTCACGAATTTGCGTGTCATCCTTGCGCAGGGGCCATGCTAATCTTCTCTGTATCGTTCCAATTTTAGTATATGTGCTGCCGAAGCGAGCACGGCATAGTATTTTCTTACATTTTCTTGCACATGCATATTAGTTTAAGTTAACCTCAAAAGTTTAAGTGTTTTTTTTTTAAGGATTAGAGTCAAAGGAGCACTGTCAAAAATGGTGTTAGAGTTGCAGTTTTTGTTTGCATAGGCCCACCTTAATATGAGGGACATGGAAAGGAAAAGCCTTGCCTAAATACAAGGAGACCCTACCCTTGAAGTTTTCTGGCATAAGACCAATTCTAGGCAGACTAGTTTGTCCAATCCAAGTCATTGTCTGTAGTGCCAATACACTTTTATTTTTCACAGTCTCTGTTGTTGGTATCATTTTTCTGTATTAAAGCTCCTGGAATCTGCATATCCTAAATTGAAGTCAGGATGGTGTAGAGCGTCCTCTAGTTTCACCTCACAATAAAAGGGCAATGCAGAGAGCCTCTGTCCTGTAAGCAGGTCGTTGTTGTCAAGTCTTCTTAGTGTTGAGGGAAGTCTCTTTTGAGCAGGTCAATGTCAGAGCAATGGTAGGGTCTTCCCTGGTAGAGGATTGCTTCCAGATGATGTTATAAATGACCTTGGATGTTTCATAGTTAGCTTCCCTGGTTCAGGGGTGAATGGAGAATGCCCATTCTTCTGAGGCCTGTGTCAGGTCATTATGTAAATGTTCAGGGTGTAAGGACCCATTCCAAGCAGACTTTCTATTACTGAACTACATACACAACTTAAAAATATATATCTTAAAGAAATGCAATAGCTGAATTCAAAGTCCTTCATAACATATGTCCTAGGATAACATTGCCTTTAGGATCATATTCTTTTTATCTTTATTCTTTGACATTAGCCCTGATGATGGTAAATAGATACGATGGTCATCTGTCATTCTTTGACTGAGGAAATGATGACTGCATAAACCAGACCTGGGAGGAGAGCCTGAGAAGGGAAACCACATTGACCAGGGTGCCAGCAACTTCTTGTTGCTTTATATTTTTTTTACCTTCTACTAGTGAAGGAAGGTATTGCAAGACTTTATTTTTGCTTTAGAATCATATATATTATTCTGTTTTTGAGAATTTTTTTCTTGGAATAGCATTTATGGCTTCATCTATCTAATATCGTTGACTATGGCTTTCTAACCACTGAGAATGATCTGCCTTTCAGACAACACCATCCAGTCAATTTTCTGTTGCTGTTGTTGCTGTTCCGTGCAGAAGAGGTAAGTCTACTTCCAAGGCAACTTCGTAACAATTGATCATTCCAAACTCTTTACTGTTTGTTGAGAATTCATGCCTCTTTGTATCTGTTTTCTTTGCCCTTGGAAGCCCTTTTCCTATTTTCTCTCCATTAAAAGCTTATTTATAGGTCAACATTCAGGTCTTCTGTGATTCTTTTTTAATCTTCAGACTTAATTTCTTCTTTGATTATGTTCCTATAGCATGTGACCTAATTTTCTGTTTAGAATTATTTCAGATATGTTATTTCTTTTTTGGTTTTTGGCCCACACCTGGTGGCGCTCAGAGGTTACTCCTGGCTCTGTACTCAGAAATTGCTCCTGGCAGGCTCAGGGGACCATATTGGATGCTGGGAACCAAACTTGGGTTGTCTTGGGTTGGCCATGTGCAAGGTAAATGCTTTACCATTGTGCTATTGCTCCTGCCCTCAGGTATGTTCTTTATATGTCTTTGTCACATTGTAATTTTACTCTTTTAGAACAACCATCTGTCTTATCTATTTGAACATTTCCCTCAAACTATCAGTGCCTTTTACATTTTGATGCCTAGCAAAAAATTGTCTAAGAATAAACAATTGTATAACAATAAAATCCAGGGCCAAGGAAAAAGTACAACTGGTTGGAGTGTATGCTTTGAACACAAGAGGCTTGAGTTCAATTCCCAGTAACCACATAGTTTGCTGAACACTTCCAGAAGTGGCCCTCTCTCCACTAGAACTTAGCCAAAAGTAGCTCCTCATCACTTCTGATAGTGTACCTCAAACAAGAAAAAGGCAAAGTTTAATATAATAAAATCCAAGTAGCATGATAGTAGTCAACAGCTGCATTTGATGAACATGCCTGTGTGTCATAGTGCTGACAAAATAGCTTTTTACATTGTTCATTTTGTGAGTGAGGAAATTGAGATTTAGAAAGATTACATTGCTTACCCAAGGCCACAGTGAAATGTAGAACTGGAATTCAAACTTTAGTTTTTAATTACTATACCTTAACTACTCATAATAAGTATCATCAAATGGCTTAGTTTCTATTACATATTAGCTATAGAGTAGTACATATAATAAATAGTTATTTATGTATAGTACTTGTTTATATTAATATACATCTAAATAAATGTAAAGCTCTATGACTGAGAATAGTTTTATTATCACAATTTTAATTTTATGCCCTCAAAATGTTCCCAAGTTTGTAATATACATTTTTCTCAACTATATTTAATTACTGTCTATGCTCTTTGTTCTCTTATTTCTAAATAAGAAAACTCTGAGGTAATATCTTGCCCAAACAAATAGAATTAGGAACACTTTTACATAAAAGTGCAGTTGGACAGAAACATGGATTTTTCTTACAAGTTAAGTAATTAAAAGTGGACTTAGGGACCAGAGAAATAGACCAGCAGGTAGGGCAAATGCCTTGAGCATGACCAATCCCAACCATCCTATATGGCCCCCTGAGCCTGTCAGGAGTAATTTCTGAGTGCAGAGCCAGGAGTAACCCCTGAGCGCTCCTGAGTATGAACCCCTAAAAACCAAAAAAGTGGGCCTATAGATAGTACAAATAACATTATTATCTTTTTTTGTTTGTTTCTTTGTTTTTGGATCACACCCGGTGGCTCTCAGGGGTTACTCCTGGTTCTATGATCAGAAATCATTCCTGGTAGGCTCAGGGGACCATATGGGATGCTGGGATTGGAACCACTGTCCTTCTGCATGCAAGGCAAAATCCCTACCTCCATGCTATTTCTCCGGCCCATGATTGTCTTTTTTAAAAAATTAATTCTTATTTAAGCACTGTGGTTACAAAATTGTTCATACTTAAGTTTCAGTCATAAAATCCACACTACCCTTCACCAGTGCACTTTTCCCGCCACCAATTACCCAATTCTCCTCCCATCTACCCATCCCCCATCTATCTCTGAGCAGACATTTTGCTTCTCTCTCTTTTTCTCTCTTTCTCTTTTTTCTTTTTGACACTGATTTGCACTATTGTTAATGAAAGGGTGCCATGCATATCATTTTATCCTCTTACATGACTCTCTTTCAATGCAGAGAAGAAAGAACACAAGTTTGCATGAGCAGAAATGAAGAACTTTCAGAAAAATACCCTCAGCACCGAAGGCAGTGGTTTTATGAATTGCAAAAGAATAAGAAAGTAAGTGCTACTTGTGGGGAGAAAGGTATTAAGAAGGATACATTTAAAAATTTTTTTTAATTTCGACCACTGTGAAGTAAACAGTTATTCATAGTTGAATTTTAGACATATACTGTTTCAGGGCCACTCCAATCACCAGTGTCAGCCTCCCTCCTCCAATATTCCTAGAGTGCATTGCATGCCAACACCCCGCACTTCACCCCAACCAGCCATCCTAACTTTTTTAAGTTAAAGTTTGGGTCAAGGGCCAGAGAGATAGCGTGGAGGTAAGGCATTTGCCTTGCATGCAGAAGGACAGTGGTTCGAATCCCGGCATCTGATATGGTCCCCCGTGCCTGCCAGGGGCAATTTCTGAGCATAGAGCCATGAGTAACCCCTGAGCACTGCCGGGTATGACCCAAAAACAAAAAAACTAAAACAAAAACAAAAAACTTTGGGTCAAGAAAGGTGCATTTTTATGACCAACATTTATGAGGAACTATTTGCTAAGCTTAGAAACTCACAATATAGTAAGTTTCTCAATAATCTTTTAGTATTATTTAAAAAGTTCTAGGGCCCAGAGAGATAGCACAGCGGTGTTTGCCTTGCAAGCAGCCGATGCAGGACCTAAGGTGGTTGGTTTGAATCCCGGTGTCCCATATGGTCCCCTGTGCCTGCCAGGAGCTATTTCTGAGCAGACAGCCAGGAGTAACCCCTGAGCACTGCCGGGTGTGGCCCCAAAACCAAAATAAATAAATAAATAAAATACAAATAAAAAGTTCTAAATCATTCAATAATAATCTCTCAATAATTATTTAGTGTCAGTGTCCTAAAAGAATACAAAAGTAAAAAAATACCTGTATTTGGGCAGAAGTTGACACTGAATGGCAAATGGGAATGGGGGTTTGTATCTTGGTTATTGCCATCTTGAGGTTTAGAAGTTTTCAGTTTGATGTTGAGAGAAACCCAGACACAAGTTTACAATGTATAATCTTCCTTTTCCAATAGAGAAAATTCTTGACAGCAAAGTAAAACAGCATATTTGTAAAATAGTAATGTTGAAAAAAAAAATCCAGTAAAGTGATGCTGGTTAGTTAAGATCTGTAAAATTACAAAATGATGAGTGTGTTTTGGGACATAAGGTTTTCTTATTATTCCTGCCCTATGTTGAAGCTACCTGGTTTCTGCAGTTGTATGGGAAAAGGAAGTTGCAAGCTATCTGCTCTCTATTTTTTCTCTTTTTTTCTTCTCTTTTCCTTTCTCTTCTTTTCTGTTCTTTTCTTTCCTTCTTTTTTCAAAGCACAGTTTGCATCTGACATTTTGGTATTTATTACAGTCTAACAGGGGCTGTGCACAACCCTCAAAACGTAAACCACTGCCTCCGCTTCCACCCTCTGAGATTATTGAAGAGAAGATCCAAGTCAAAGCTCTGTTTGATTTTGTGCCTAGAGAGCCCTGTGATTTAGCACTGAAGAGAGCTGAGGAATACCTGATAGTGGAGAAGTATAACCCACACTGGTGGAAGGCAAGAGACCAATTAGGGTAAGACTGTTGCTTCTTATCAGCTTTCTTGTCTTTCATTCTGAAGCATAAAGAAGTCTCTGCCTAGTGGATCAATTTCTCCAGAATCATCGTTTTTCCCCTCTACATGAAGTAGCACTGTTTTCACACCTTCCCATCCATGCAGACACATAGATTCATAAGTAGGTAGAGCTGTCTGCTGCTGCCTCATTCTGTGGCTATGTCCATGGAATGTCATTATCCCCTCCATTCAGCTTTTCCATTTTTATATTTGTAACATGGGGATCATAATTCCTATTATCTTGATTCTAATTAAGATTTTGTTTTCTGATATCTTTTTTCCCTTTTATTTTTTGAATTTGATTTTCTCCTCCCCCTTAAGCCCTTGTGTAGGAAGAGAAACAATGTCTTATTCATTTGCACATTTCTATAATGACTCATTATGAAAATGAACATTGAGGTAGTTGTTGAATTAGGTTGGAAAGGTAAAATAATACTGGGATGCAACTAGACTTCTGCTTGTTATTATTGTAATAGGCTGTCAAGTCCTGTGCTTAAAAGAATTTTGAGTAACTGGTCCCTTGAAAAAGCAGATATATTGATTTCTGATTTTTGCCAAGATTTTGTAGTTTAAAAGTATTATAGTGATTTAAAGTATTAGAAGTTTCTTTTGTGACTGACATTTCTTGATGAGTTGTTTTTTTTTTCAGTTGTTAGTAAAAAATTTTCAGTGGGAATAAAGATAGTATGTATAATTAACTACTTTCATTATTATTATTATATTATTATTATTTTGGTTTCTTGGGGCCACAGCTGATGATGATCAGGGGTTACTCCTGGCTGTGCACTCATAAATTGCTTCTGGCTTGGGGGACTATATGGGATGCTGGGAATCAAACCAAGGTCTGTTCTAGGTCAGCAGCGTGCAAGGCAAACACCCTACTACTGCGCCACTGCCCCAGCTCCAACTTTCATTATTATTTTTTGGTCACACTGGGGGACTCTCAGGGATTACTTCTGGCTCTGCACTCAGAAATCTCTCCTGCTGGCTGGAGGACCATATGGGATGCAGGGAATTGAACCTGGGTCCGTCCTGAGTTGGCCCTACCCACTGTGCTATTGCTCTGGCCCCACTGCCACTTTTATTAATGATCTGCTTAGCATGCCTCAGACTGAAAAAAAAAACCACCCAAATCAAAACAAACAAAATACTTATTTATTTCTAGATTCAACATTCATAAAAAAGTTTTTTTTTAAATTTGCTAACATGATAAAAATGTCAACATTGCTATTTGCCTCTAGCTCTTTCCCCAAACTAGGTATCATATTTCCAGGACCCTGGATCTGCTATGCAAAGTTTGAAATATATTTTTGTTTGAAGTGTTTGTATTGTTTGTATATTTCATTCACCTAAATTTTATACTTTTTAATTCTCAGGAATGTCTTGGGAATCTTCTCATAATTTCAAGTTTTGGTGGGGTATAAGAAAAGAGATGCTGATATGAGTTTAAATTAGTCGATAGTCATTTGGCTCCAAGTCAATTTGCTACTTCTACCAAAAGATGCTTGCATTTGGCAACCCAGCAAATCCTGCTTGGTATCTCTCTTAGAGAAAGACTCTTACTTGTGCACAAAAGGAATGCTCAAAAATTTCTTTGGAAGACTGAAATTTAGAAGATCCTGGCTGCACAAATCTATTTCCTACAATACTTTGCAGCAATTTAGAATTAGACCAATTGGGCAGGAGCTATAAGCACAGTGGGTAGGACATTTGTTTTGCACGTGGCCAACCTGGGACCTAATAGGGACTGACCCTGGATGATCTCTGCCATCCCATATAGTCCCCGGAGCCTGCCAGGAGCAATTTCTGAGTGCAGAGCCAGAAGTAACCTCTGAGTGCTGCTGGGTGTGGCCCCAAAACCAAAAAAAAAAATTTAGGCCAATATTGTTGTGATAAAAGTGCTTATATATCTCTATTATGTTTCAATAATCATGAAAATGCCTCTCTTCACTCTTATTTTTGTGTGGGTGGTATTTGGGTCACACGTGGCAGTACTCAAGCACTCAGGGCTTATTCCTGGCTTGGTACTTGGGGATCACCCTGGCAGTGCTCAGGGAACCATATGAGATGCCAGGGATTAAACCTTATGAGCTGCATGTTAAGCAAGAATCTCACCCACCACTATATTATCAGTCTGGCTCCTCTTTTCACTCCTTGAAAAGATTTTCTTGTTATAAGACTTCATAAACTACTTATGTTTTAAGTCAGAATCTCAATGTTTGTCATACAGAGGTTTCAGTTAAATGTGGAAATGAAAATTCTTCTTTTTCTTCTTTTAGCAATTTCATCAGTAGAATGACTTTGATTTCCCTATAATGCCCTTAAAGCCTTTGGGCTTTAGAAAAATCATTACTATGAGAATGCCATAAATATGCCAGCTGTTTGACTTTTGTTTTGTCTTCTGTTGTAGGAATGAAGGCTTAATCCCAAGCAATTATGTGACTGAAAACAAAATAACCAATTTAGAAATATATGAGTAAGTCTTTTCTAAAATATGCACTTTGGTTAATCTATGAAAATCAGGTTCAGTGTTGGCAGTTTATAAGTGCAACTACCGTTTGAGGGCTTTTAAAAGGAAAAGAAAGTAACACATCAGGTAGTTATAGCTTAAAATATCTTTGATCCGTATACAGGTTGATTCAGAAACCTTTTGTTGTTAAACTGCCTTTTGTTTTGATTTAGATCTGCATTTTTTTTTAACAAAAACAGCGTGTAACCAAAACAAACACTTGTATTTGTTTTACTCTCTGTACTAGTTGGAAAATTAGCTATTTTGAACATGATATTAAATTTTCAATGAATGACTGCCAGAATAGAGCCCTGGGTGAACAGGCCTGAAGTAGATGTACCACTAGGACTAAGAAAACTAGACAGACATAATATAGAAAATTATGGGGTCTGGGGGCTCCCAACCTCGTGGAATGATCACCATGACTGTCCTCCACATATGATATTTATTGTTCAGTGTCCATCAACATGGAAGGGAGGGCAGACTTGCTAACAAAGTACTTATCTAATGCTAATCAAGCTTGAGTGAGTCTTAACACTTCAAAAGGAGTATGTGAAGGGAAGAGGAAGCTAGGACAAAGTATCCCTGATTGTTTTCGTCCGGGAGAGATGGCTGACAAAAGAGTGAATTCATATTTAGAGTCTTTAATAATCTCTTTCCACCACTCTCCTTGGACAATTAACTCTCTACCTAAATGTATTTATTTCTTGAATGTCTTCATATATAACAAATGGTAAGTGAAATTAATGTATAGATAATTTATTTACTCTGTTTTGACTCATATTTGAAATGTTATGGAAGTAGCTGGAGAGGAGAAATAGGGTCATGGTTGTTTGGAAGAACTTGGAACATGTTTTACTATTTTTTTTAGTAATAAATTTTTGTTATAGATGATATATGATAGGTTAGAAATTGAAGATGGAGTAGAGATTAATCATTCCACTTTCTGTCTGTAATGCTCTACGAAGAGATCAGTTGACAGGTAGCAAGGAGTAGTCCTGGTGATATGAAGCTTGGCATGTGGGTCCTGAATGCTATGATCTCCTATATACTTTGCTTTGCAATCACCATAGACTGGCAGCAGGTCACAGTGAGTGCTAAGAGTTTGAAGCATCAAGTCAGATAAAAGTGCACCCAGGTCTGTCCTGTTACAACTTGGAGGCTATCTTAGGCATATCCTTTTCCTAAAGTGAATCAAATTAAAAAAGCATTGGTGAGTGATATATGCTTTACTGCGGAAGCAAGAAGACTGACCACGGAACAAATGAAACACTAAGCAAACTTTACCCAGTTCTTCTGTGAATTCTTCTCATTCGCTCCACAGTCACCCACCTCAGATCCATCTCAGGATCACTTTTCTCTTTTTGATATGCCCTTGATTCTCATGTGTGAAGTCCTGGGTTTGATCCCTATCATTGCCTAAATAATAGTGATTGGGGAGAAGATTCAAAGGTACAGAGAACAAACATCCTTTGCATGTGGGAGCCCCTGGTTTGATTCCATGGTACTATAGGGCTTCCTGAGCATCACTAGATGTAGGTGTAGCCCTGGTGACCCCCAGCATGGGAAGTCATGTTTCATGAAGAAACAGACAAAACAAAACCATTTCATCATTCTAGCTACTGAGCATGCTCAGTAAGGGTCTTCTTGCTAATTAACCACCTCCCCGAAATGAATTTCTTGTTAATACCAGTAGAGGCTCTGTTCCAAGTCCTGTGGATATTAGTTTTTTGTTATGGTTTTGGATTTTTGGGTTACACCCAGCTGTGCTCAGGGATAACTCTTGGCTCTGTGCTCAGGAATCATTCCTGGTGGTTTATAGGGTATCATATGTAGTATCACAGATCACATGTTGGCTATGTTGAGATTTGGGATCAAACCTTGGTTGGCCACTTGCAAGGCAAGCACCATATCTGCTATGTTATCACTCTGACCCCCTCTGTATTATTTTATTTAAAGTATTTCTCCTGGCAGTATTTGAAAGAATCTTAAATTAATCTAATACTCATATCTACTTCCTTAATTATGCTTTGAAGTCATTCTAATGACCACATGTGCATAGATTTTTAATTCATACTGAAGTTACTACATCTATTCATTTACTGTAATATTTATTTTTATAGTACTGGGGTCATTATTATAATGATCAGTGTCAATCAATAAAATAAACACTGGTTTAATAATATGTGAAAAGCAATATGTAAAAAATTACCATTTGTGTTAGTTTTTCCCTTTTTTGAGTATCTTTATGCATGCTTGGTTTTCACAGAATCAAGGCACTATAGGGGGGTTCAATTATTTTCCCTTGAGTGCCCTTATTTCACAACTTACCCAGTGGACTTCCATTTTACTGGTTGACTGTGCCTTTAACACTTGCTCATTTATTTTTAAATATTTTCCTATTTTTCTAAGAAGTCTCAGATTCCTCCTGAAATTACCTTTTTCTATTTGATGAGTCATTAACAAGTGCTGAATAGGGGCTAGGAGATAATGCAGAGGTTACAACACCTGCCTTGCACACAGCTGTCTTGAGTTTTATTCCCAGCACTTCCTGTTTCCCTGAGCATTGCCAGAAATGATTCCCAAGCACAGAGCCAGGAGTAAGCCCAAGTACTACTGGCTATGTCTCACCCCTGAAAAAGGATAGATAATATCCAAAGTGTAGAATCACAGTATTACAATTACTCTGATTCCCAATAGATGAGCAGACAAACTCTTTACCTAAGATCTTTTTCAATTATTTCTACAACTTATCTTTTAATATTTTAACATCTATTTCCAATATTTGCATTTTTAATGCTTGCCATTCTCACTTCA
Source organism: Suncus etruscus (assembly GCF_024139225.1). Lineage (NCBI taxonomy): Eukaryota > Metazoa > Chordata > Mammalia > Eulipotyphla > Soricidae > Suncus > Suncus etruscus. The sequence continues at coordinate 41,508,611 of NC_064863.1, read as the reverse complement.
TGGTGGCTCTCCTCAAGGTGAGGGGAAAAGCATGTTGTGATGGTTCCATCCTTCGAGTCAGTTTCCTGCAGCCATCTGGCTCACTCATTATGACTCAATAGATGATCATATACATATATGACTTCTCCTCCAACTGTCCAAAAATATAGTATTTCTGGTAACTCAACATGAACTCCTTTTAAGAATCTTGCTTTGAAATGAAAAATTTTCCATGTGTCTTGCACTTTTCTTTTGTTCTATCATTTCCTCTTTCTTTCCTGTACAACCTTTGTTCACTTAGTGGGTATTGTCCTGGCAGACTAAATGCTTAACTTATAAAATAATTTTATTACATTTATTCTACATAGTTCTAATATTATAAAATCATTTAGTGACATGTTTCATGAAGATGTAACACAAGACTGGAGGCAGAAAAAAATTGGAGAATTTGAGAATAAAATGGGGGAATTTGTGGTTAAACTTAGTGTGTGAGGAGAGAGGAAACAGCTGAGATATTGGGGGTGCCTTGGCTCAGGTTGTATAATAGTTATTCCATGTACACTACTGTCCTGCTTGATATTCCAAAAGTTACAATCAGTAACTTTGGTGAGATAGGATGGCAGTAAGGCTTTTGAACTGCATGTGGCTGACCTGGGGTTGATTCTCAGCACCTCTTCTGGTCCTTAAGATCCCTGGTACCTTAATAGAGTCCCACCGATCCTGAACATAGAGCCAAAAGGAAGACATATCTAGCATCCCAAAACAAAAAACTTAATAAGTTAGGGAGAGTTTTAATTTTTTTTTTTTTTTTTGTGGTTTTTGGGTCACACCCAGCGGTGCTCAGGGGTTACTACTGGCTGTGTGCTCAGAAATAGCTCCTGGCAGGCATGGGGGATCATATGGAACACTGGGATTCGAACCAACCACCTTTGGTCCTGGATCGGCTGCTTGCAAGGCAAACACCGCTGTGCTATCTCTCCGGGCCCGAGAGTTTTAATTTTAAAAGAGTCATTTTTTCAAAGCATAAATGCATGCCAATAGAAAGTTCTTGAGAAAAAATAAATGGATTATTTTCAATTAGTCTACTAAAGTAGAGTGAAATGTTTTATTTATTTACTTAGTTGATTTAAAATACTGTTACACTCAATATTAAAGGTATATTGCTGCCACCCAAACTCACGTCCAGAGTATCAGATGCCTTCACACTATTTCTAGGTCCCTCCCCTCCCCTAATTAACAAACTCAGTTTTATAAAGTTTTCGATTGAGTTATTAAAAAATAAAGAAATAGAATGTCTTCTGGAAGTGTAAATTTAATTTAAAAAAATGATTTTTACTATATTTACAGGTGGTACCATCGAAATATTACCAGAAATCAGACTGAACGTCTTTTGAAACATGAGGTAATTCAGTTTTTTATTTAAAAAATATAGATATGGGGGCCTGGAGAGATAGCACAGCGGCGTTTGCCTTGCAAGCAGCTGGTCCAGGACCAAAGGTGGTTGATTCGAATCCCGGTGTCCCATATGGTCCCCCGTGCCTGCCAGGAGCTATTTCTGAGCAGACAGCCAGGAGTAACCCCTGAGCACTGCCGGGTGTGGCCCAAAAACCAAAAAAACCACAAAAACAAAAACAAACAAACAAACAAAAATAGATATTTTCAGTCTTTCCAAGCAATTGTATTATAAAGACTTGACCACCTAAAATGTTTTATGATTTCTTTTCCTTTAGGCTTAAAAATATTATTACAAATACATCTCTACTACACCTTTTCTAATGAGTTGTAATTAGAGGTATTTGTCTAACCATGTTTTTCATCTACACTTCATAATTTTAGAAATTTGTTTCTTTGTACTGATTTTAATTTCACACAATGAAATTCTGTCATGTATTCCAAAGTACAATCAGATACTAGAGGACAGATAACTTTGCATCAAAACCAGGAAATACACATTCTATGCTAAGAGTTTAGCTTAAGGTCATTAAAAATATAAAAGAAGAAATTTACATGCTACTGTACCTTATGTGCTCCTTTTTGTTTTTATTTTTGAGCCACTCAGGGAGATGCTCAGGGGCTACTCCTGCCTCTATGCTCAGGAATTGCTTGGTAGATAATGCATGCCCCACTCACTGTACTAACTCTCCAGCCCTTCTTCCATGTCTTTTTGGGAACAAAAAGAAGAGAATGATTAATCAAATAACAAACTTTGATCAAAGCTGCTCTTAGAGGTCAAGACAGAACAAAAGTTCTGAAAAAAGTGTTTAACTTCAATTTCCAACTGGCATTAAATATTAACTGTGAGTCTCAAAACTAGAGAGGTGTGATATCACTGTGCAGTGGTCTTAAATGTTAAGGTAATCTGAATAGATGAATGAGAAATAATCATGTCTGTAAACACAAAGTTAGTGCCAGTTACACACAGTCAAAGTCATATAGCTGGGATGTAGACACAACTTCAGGGGAACTGGAGTTTGGGTTTTTCTCCTTGTCTTGGAGGAAGAACTAAGTGGCAGTAATGTGCTGTGTATCAGGAATGGTGACAAAAGTGGTTCATATAAAGTGTTATGAGTAGCACCTGAAGAGGCAAAGGTATAAATCAGAGATGTAGAAGAAAAAATCAACAAGTAGAATCCTAGTATAGTCATAGGTGATGTGAGGGAACTGTGGGCTGTGCAGGTTCAGAAGTAGAGTTCTGAGTCTGAAAGGAAGCCAGAGCTGGGTGGGGAGCTGTTATCCCTGTAGAGACTAAAACAGAAATTAAGAAATAACCTCCAGGGCCCGGAGAGATAGCACAGCAGCGTTTGCCTTGCAAGCAGCCAATCCAGGACCAAAGGTGGTTGGTTCGAATCCCGGTGTCCCATATGGTCCCCTGTGCCTGCCAGGAGCTATTTCTGAGCAGACAGCCAGGAGTAACCCCTGAGCACTGCCGGGTGTGGCCCAAAAACAAAACAAAAACAAAAACAAAAAAAGAAATAACCTCCATTAGTCACAATCTGGTTGTGATAAACTAACATTTAAAAGTCCAATGGGTAGGGCACTTGCCTTATACACAGCCGACCTAGGTTCAAACCTCGTGTTCCATATGGTTCAAGCTTGATGAGTTTTGTCAGGAGTGATTCCTGAGTGCAGAACCAGGAGTAAGCTCTGGGTGCTGCTGAGAGTGACCCCCAAATCAACTGAACAAGAAAAATTATTTTAAATGATTTTATTTTGTAATGTCCATATTTTCTAATGTTTGTTTAAAAACATGCATGGTTTAATAGCTGCTCAGTTGTGAGGTATTTAAAAACGTATGTGTGGGCCAGAGTGATAGTTCAGCTGGCAGTGAGCTTGATTTTCATGTGACTGACCTTAGTAATCCTTGGCATTAATCCTTGGCATTCCATATGGTCATATGAGCCTTACCAGCACTGAGCCCTAAGCCCAGTCAGGAGTGAACCCTGAGCATCGCCGAGTGTGGCCCTACAACAAAAAAATTTATATATGTGTATATTTTATACATAACATGCATATATATCTATTTTAGAGTTTCTAATATTTTATGCAGCTTTTATTCTGTTAGGTTTACAAGAGACCTGACTTCTAATTTCCTGTTCTTTTATTTTTATTTATTTTTATTTTTTAATAATATCTTTATTTAAGCACTATGATGATAATTTCCTGTTCTTTATATCTGGTTATAAAGATTATGGTACCATCGTATTGATTTGGGGCATGAACATTGTTTATTTTTCCACCACCTGGAATAGTTAATAATTGAATAGAGGTTACTTGTTCATTTAAATAACACAAATAAATAAATAATTTAAATAAATACAAACACAAGGAAAGTTCCTTGAAAGTTACATATATTTCTCAATATAATTTGAACATACTGTTTTTTCAAGCAGATAGGTACTCAACTACTGATTTAAATGTTCTTTTCTGGATATTTGATAATTTATACTAAGTTAAGGAAACTTCCTGCTTTATGCTTGTTTTCAAATTTATTGCACACATTATTCATAGAAACATACTATCATTTAAATTTATTTAATGGTTCAATACTCAGTATGCTCATATGATTTAAGAATTAAAAGCTTTAAAATTTTTATTTCACATTTGTCCTCAAAAATTCATCCCCAGAGACAAACTATTAGTTCCTTTCGAAACTTTTTAGAGCTATGTAATAAATACACAAGGAAGCACGCACACATTTTCTTGTGCTGCTGTTTCTACACAAAATCTTTTAACAACTATACTCTTGGTGCTGCAGCAATAGCACAGTGGTAAGGCATTTGCCTTGCACACTGCCAACACAGGACGAACCTCGGTTTGAATTCTGGCATCCCATATGGGCCCCTGAGCCTGCCAGGAGCATCTTCTTTGCACAGAGCCAGTAGTAACTCCTGAGTACTGCCGAGTGGACCTAAAAACCAAACCAAAACAAAACAAAGCAAAAAAAAAAATTCCATAAAAATCAAATATACTTTTCTTAGCATTATTAAAAAATGAACAATATGGGGCCGGAGAGATAGCATGGAGGTAAGGCATTTGCCTTTCATGCAAGAGGTCATCAGTTCGAATCCCGGCGTCCCATATGGTCCCCCGTGCCTGCCAGGAGCAATTTCTGAGCCTGGAGCCAGGAATAACCCCTGAGCACTGCCGGGTGTGACCCAAAAAAAAACCACAAAAAAAAAATGAACAATATATAAAATATTATATCTAATAACACTATAACAGAATTTTGTTTAAATAACAGCTCATTATTTTATGCCTCCTGGGTATTTCTTAGTTTGGAAGCATCACAATTTTATGCCTCCTGGGTATTTTCTTAGTTTGGATGCATCACAATTTTATAATATATTTAATTATGGATCTATATTTCTATTAGACACAGCTGTATAGGTTTTTTTTTTTTTTGATTTTTGGGCCACACCCGTTTGACGCTCAGGGGTTACTCCTGGCTATGTGCTCAGAAATCGCCCCTGGCTTGGGGGGACCATATGGGACGCCGGGGGATCGAACCGCGGTCCGTTCCTTGGCTAGCGCTTGTAAGGCAGACACCTTAGCTCTAGCGCCACCTTCCCAGCCCCAGCTGTATAGGTTTTATATATATATATATATATATATATATATATATATATATATATATATAATATGGTGTAAATAAATTTCCAAAGGTGGAAAACTGTCAAAATGTGAACTTTACATTTCTATTTTTGATAGATAGTAAGATGCTATTTATAAGATTTGTATTCATTTTTTAAATGATTTTCTTAAGGCCACATAGGGCCATATTGGGGGACCACTAGGACCTGTAGTTCTTGTTTAGGGTAGAATATGCTCTAAGTCTTTACAGTATCTCTTGGCCATTTCACTAGGTTTTTTTTTTGAGGCTACTCCTATCTCCAGAGTATATAGTTTAACTATACCTTGAAAAGATATAATCAGGGGGCTGGGAGAGATAGCATGGAGGTAGGGTGTTTGCCATGCATGCAGAAGGAGGGTGGTTTGAATTCCGGCATCCCATATGGTCCCCCAAACCTGCCAGGAGCGATTTCTGAATGTAGAGCCAGGAGTAACCCCTGAGCACTGCTAGGTGTGACGCCCCCCAAAAAAAAGAAAAGATATAATTCAGTGGGCCTGGAGAGATAGCACAGCCGTTCTTGCCTTGCAAGCAGCTGATCCAGGACCAAAGGTGGTTGGTTCAAATCCCGGTGTCCCATATGTTCCCCCGTGCCTACCAGGAGCTATTTCTGAGCAGACAGCCAGGAGTAACCCCTGAGCACTGCTGGGTGTGGCCCAAAAACCAAATATATATATATATATATATATATATATATAATTCAGTGGTGGAGCACATGCCTTGCATGTATGAAGTCCTGGGTTCAATCTCCTAGAATGAAAAAAAATTAAGGGAAACAAAGACCAAAAAATAAGGCTTGCCTTTTGGTCTATCTATCTATCTATCTATCTATCTATCTATCTATCTATCTATCTATCTATCTATCTATCTATCTATCTTTAGATAGATATGAAGAGATCAAGGAAACTGCTTATTGGATTATGTTCACTTAAAGTCAGGCCATGCTATGTAGGTGGTGCCATTGTCAAGCAATGCACCAACATTCTTTGAGTGTCTACTTTCATGGCTTGGCAAGCTTCTGAGTTCTTTTTCTTTTTTACTATGTGTAAACACTTGGAGTAAAATTGTAATGTATCTAAGCAACCAAACAAAAAAACAGTTCAACCTGCAAGAACTTTCAACCTGTTTGAAAGCCATGATCCAATATCATGTTACTAGGAATTCAGTTCATAACCTGACATTAAACTCAGTATAATATTTTCCCCTTTTCTTGTTTCTCTTTTTAGTATCTTGTATACCTCCAGAGTATGTATAAAGAAACCTCATTGCTCCTCTTCTCAGACTCTTTCAAATTTACTGTCTTTATCCTTATCCTGAACTTTGGTCTCTTTTCTTCCTTCCTTCTCTTTTCTCATGTATTTCTCCCAACTGCCTTCACTTCTGTGTTCCTTTCCTTCCAAAGTTCAACTTGTCTGCCTTTCACAAAGTTTGCCCGCTTTATCCAAAATTTTTATCTATTTTCTTGAGAAAAAGAATGAAAATTACAAAATGATGGGGGATAGAAGTTTGTCAAATACAGTTTTTCTTACAAAGCAAAGGGCAATATGTCTGAATACACAAATGTTTAAAGTTCTCATAGTGGTGGAGGAACAGTGGAGTATTATTACAAGTATAAAACAATAATGTGGAAAAGGTTAGAAGCTATATTAGCACAAGCAAAATAAATAGAGGCACAGAACTGAGAAAAATTAAATATTTGGGAACCTGAGCTATTGTACATGGGTAGGGCATTTGCTTTGCCCATGGCTGACTCCCACCCCCATCTTCCTACCCTGACAGGAATGATTCCTGAGCACAGAGCCAGTAAGTAACCCCTGAGCACAGCCAGGTGTGACCCAAAAACAAAATATTTTTAAATGCTTGCTCCAATTTTTTAAAGGTATTATTTCCAAATCTATAAGAGAGATAAGAGTAGATTGTACTTGTAATTTTTTTTTGCTTTTGGGACACACCCGTTTGATGCTCAGGGGTTACTCCTGGCTAAGCGCTCAGAAATCGCCCCTGGCTTGGGGGGACCATATGGGACGCTGGGGTATCGAACCGAGGTTCTTCCTTGGCTAGCGCTTGCAAGGCAGACACCTTACCTCTAGCGCCACCTCTCCAGCCCCTGTAATTGTATTTTTTAAATAATTTCTTTATTTAACACTGATTACAAACATCATTGTAGTTGGTTTCAGTCATAACAAGAAAACTCCCCTTTACCGTGCAATTGTAAATACATTATATCTTAATGTCAATTGTTTTTTATTACTGAGAAAAGGGTTTATCATTTTTCTAATCAAAATAAACTTTCCCTGCTAATAAATTGTTTTGCAGTCTAAAGAAGGAGCTTTCATTGTCAGAGATTCAAGACACTTGGGATCCTACACAATTTCTGTGTTTATAAGTGCAAGGAGGTAGGTGATTAATTCTTGTCATTTTAGACATAATGATCCTGGGGGTGGAGAGAGAGCTGAAAGGGCTGGAGGACCTTCTTTGTATGCATGCCTTACATGGTCTCCCTGAGCACTGAGTCATTGGAATAGATCCCAAAACAAAGAAAAAATATTTCTAAAACAATAGGACTCTACCTCTAAAGCTCACAATCTTACAAAACTAGATACCCAAGAGGTGGATCCTGATGCTTATTGAATTGAATTTTTTTTTACTTGCTTTCAGAAATGAGGAAGCTTCCATCAAACACTATCAGATTAAAAAGAATGACACAGGGCAGTGGTATGTGGCTGAAAAACACTTCTTTCATTCCATCCCTGAGTTGATCTGGTATCATCAACATAACGCTGCTGGTAAGTCAGAGACTTCAGACTGGGTGAGACAGGGCCTGGGGCCAGTCAATGTGTCCTCGGTCTGATACTCAACATATGCAATTATTCCTTTAGAAGTGGCTAAGAACTTGAAATACAACTTGCCTCTAAACACTACAACTCAGCAATATATCTTTGTTTTTAAGTAAGGACCAAGAGTTAATATTTTCTCATTTCAGCTATGTTAGAAAAATGATTGATATTGAAGCAAAAGGCAATTCAATCATTTTACATTTATTCTTGAAGTTTACATAGGGTAAAATATAATACATTTCAAATGGTCTAAATCATGATGCATGATGAACTTTCTATTTTAAGCAATTGTAATAGAAAAATCACTCCTAAATTTTTTATTTTCTGTTCTTGTTTAAAGAGCAGAAAAATAACAAGAAAACAGTTCAATATTAGCCTTAATATACCAAAGACTTTTGTTTGTTTTTTGAGCCACACCCAGTGACACTCAGGGGTTACTCCTGGCTCTGAGCTCAGAAATCACTCATGGCAGGCTTGGGGGACTATATAGGATGCCGGGAATCCATGCAATGCCCTAACTGCTGTGCTATCACTCCAGCTCCCTACCAAAGGCATTTTAATTTGTTTGCAAAAATTATCATTTGTGTAAACTCTGGGAAGACAATAGGTTCTATTACAATTACAATCACATCTCTGGTCCCATCCCTCTCCCAACTCTTGAACCATTTTAAACCCAGGAAGATATCCTCCACTTCAGTATTATAGAATTAGGAGTCCATTGTAACTTTTCATATTATTTTGATTTCTTATCATGTACATTTTAATATTTCTCTCATGAAAATTTTATGTTGACAAAAATAAAGCTCTTTTGAAAAGTGGCCATATTTTGCATTTGTTCTAAATATTAGGAATGACATCAGGTAGGGCACTTGCCTTGCCTTGCAGTTTGAGTTTGATCCTTGGCATCGCATATGGTCCCCAGAGCACCTCTAGGACTGATTCCAGAGCATAGAGCCAGGAATAACCCCTGAACCTGTCGGAGGATGGCCCAAAAACAAATAAAAAATTTAGGAATGAATTGAAGGAAATTAGCATCTACTTAGAGAATATGTCCTCATTAACATTACAGATGATCACTTGGTGCCTGATAGAGAGTAAGAGCCATTATGTATGTGTAGAGCCAAAGAGGAGGTATTTGAAGGAGAGATAGAAATCCTTCAAATCAGAGTCATTTCTGAATTTTCTCCATACTCTCTTCTCCCTTCCCCCAAAAGAAAAATTAAGAAGCAGAGTGGTTATGTTACTGAGGTTAAAGATTCTGAGTTAGATCAGGGTGTTCTGATATGTAAAGATATTAGTGATAAGTTGTTGAGTTATAAAAAAAATAGCTTATCAATAAATTTACAGTCCCAATTTTATAAGACCAGATAAGACACCTGCATGTATGTATATATAAAAAGTTCTGTCAGCATTTAATAAATAATTATTATAGAAATGAAACTATAATAGAAACTGTTTATATTTACCTTAAAGAAGTGAAGTAGGGCCGAGCGGTGGCGCTAAAGGTAAGGTGCCTGCCTTGCCTGTGCTAGCCTTGGACGGACTGCGGTTCGATCCCCCTGTGTCCCATATGGTCCCCCAAGCCAGGAGCAACTTCTGAGAGCATAGCCAGGAGTAACCCCTGAGCGTTACTGGGTGTGGCCCAAAAACCAAAAAAAAAAAAAAAAAAAAAAAGAAGTGAAGTAGGGACAGAGCGATGGTGCTAGAGGTAAGGCTTGCAAGCTCTAGCCTAGGACGAACCACGGTTCAATCCCCAGTATCCCATTTGGTCCCCACAAGCCAGGAGCGATTTCTGAGCTCATAGCCAGGAGTAACCCCTGAGTGTCAATGGGTGTGGTCCCAAAACAAAAACAAAAACAAAACAAAACAAAAAAGAAGTGAAGTAAAGCTTGTATTTTCTGCTTAATAGACTGCTCTAGAGGGCAAATATTTGTTCATAAGTTAGTCTAAAAGTTTATCAAATACCACATATTTTAAGTAAAATGCTGAATTAAGCCATATTAAGGGAAATATGTTAAAACATAACATTAGAGACAATGAAATAATAGTACAGTGAGGAAGGCATTGTCCTTTCACTCAAACTACTGAATTTGGTTCCCCAAGCATAACCATGAGTGATCCCTGAGCATAGAGCCAGGAATTAATCCTGTAACAGCTGAATGTGGCCCAACCTCCCTCCCCTATGACTGCTGCTTAATTGAGAGGAAACAAAGCACACAAAAAATATGACAAGAAAAAAGAAGAAAGATATGATCCCAGAAGATGACTGCTGGCTCAAAGTACAATGCCTGGAAAATGCAGAGTTGTGAGTTCAAGCCTAGGCTACACAAGCCAGGACTGGTCTATCCTAAACTTTAATCCCTGGTGTTGCCCATGCATCATGGTGGTCATGTCCATCTCATGGTTAGGAGTATTTAGATGGTGAGGGGAAATTTTTTTAAAAAAGAAGATAAAAGGAAAGGCATTGGGAGTCAGAATAGATCATATTAATTGAAGATTAATGTGAGGCACACGTGCTATAGTCTTTACTGTCACTTCTACCTTAGCAATTGCCTTATCTGCCTGATTACCCCAGTTGAGATGAGTCCTTTGTGTAAATCTAGTTTCTCTTGGAACCTCTAAGATCTTTGGAATCTGCTCAGAAGAGAGTGTCTTGCATATAATGGACACTTAATGATGCTCCTTTCTCATACTAAGATTCACACTAAGTCATACTAAGACTAAGCTGTCTTCTGTCTTCCAGCCTTTGCACATGCTTTTTTCCATCTGCCTAGTGTATATACACTATAAAATATTTCTGTAGACATTTTTATAAAGATGCTCCACAAAATGATAACAACATAGCTCTGTGTGTTAAGCGTGTTAAGCTTTGGCTAGGTGGTTTTTATTTCATCTTTGTATTTTCTTTTCTTTATAGTCAGTGAGCATATTCTAGTTATAAAAACTGTTTTTCAAATAGGAAAGGTAGTCAGGAGACTGCAGAATAAATTTTTATTGATTTACTTAAATAATATTATTGCCATTTAGTTTGTTTTGGTATATATATATATGTATATATATATACATATATATATATTGGGCCACACCTGGCGGTGCTCAGGGGTTACTCCTGGTTATCTGCTCAGAAATAGCTCCTGGCAGGCACGGGGGACCACATGGGACACCGGGATTCGAACCAACCACCTTAGGTCCTGGATCGGCTGCTTGCAAGGCAAACACCGCTGTGCTATCTCTCTGACCCCTGGTGTATATTTTCTAAGTAGTGAGGTCTGTAACACTGATATCTCTTTCTCTATAGGTCTCCTGACTCGTCTCCGCTACCCAGTTGGACTAATGGGCAGTTGCATGCCAGCCACCGCTGGATTTAGCTATGGTAATGTAGATATGTATGCCAAGTCAAATGACAGATTCAATAAAAGAGTCTACATTGAGTTCTTGTGAGGCTCTTAAAATTCTCAGCGCACCTGGGACCAGAGCGGTGACGCAGTGGTAGAGCATTTGCCTTACATGTAGCTTACCTAGGCTGGACCGCAGTTCGATCCCCTGGAGTCCAATATGGTCTCCCAAGCCAGGAGCGATTTCTGAGCGCATAGCCAGGAGAAACCCCTAAGCATCACTGGGTATGGTTCTTCCCAAAACACACACACACACACACACACACACACACACACACACACACACACACACACACACACACACACACACACACACACATTCTCAGTACACCTGAGATGTTTATCGAGATCTCCCCTTTTAATCTCAAAGTTTAAAGCCCCTTTGCAAAATGTTTAGTATATGTATTTTGTAAAGGCAGTCCAAACTTTTGGGGAAAATGTTTTAGTTCTGTAAATTTCATATATATTACCAGAAGCTCTTTTGTTAAATTAAAAAAAATTGTAATGTTTGGGTTGTTGCTCTAAGGCTACAAGGTGAATGATCTTCAGTTACCTGGCTAAAAAAAGTGATTGAGAGTATGCTTTATTTTTCAAGTAAAAATGGTCAGTTTGCTCTGTTTATTTTCTAACAGCTGTGGTTCTAGAAAAGTCTGTGAGAATAGATCTGAGGATTTTTTAAAATTTATAAACACTTTCTTCTCTTTATTTTTTTTCTTTTATTTTGGTAGTGGTGGTGGTGTGGAGGTGGGTGGTGGTGTGGTTGTGGTGGTGATTGTGGGGGGTGCGGATGGGGTACTTTCTTCTTTTTAACTTTTCTCATTAATGAGATTTAGAATCTACTGAAAAATAGAAATGCAATCATATTGTGCAATAATAACTAGGATTCAAGGACTTTATGTTAATTGGATAAAAAAGGGTTTTAGGATGTTATAGTTGCTTACTTTTTGGACCACACTCTGTGATGCTTAGGGGTTACTCCTGGCTAGCACTCAGAAATCGCTCTTGATTTGAGAGACCATATGGGATGGTGGGGATAGAACAGAGGTCAATCCTGTGTCAGCCATGTGCAAGGCAAACGCTCTACCACTGCGCTATGGCTCCAGCCCCAGTTGCTTACTACTTTTTGCTACATAATTACTGTATATAATCCAAGTTCCATGGTTTGTAACTTTGTAAGCTAAACAAGAATTTTCTTTAATTAAAAATAAATAAATTTTTGTTTTTGGGCCACATGCACCAAGTGTTCAGGGCTTACTCCTGGCTTTGTGCTATGGGATCACTTCTGATAGTCCTCAGGGAACCATATGCAATGGAAAGAATTGAACCCAGGTCAGTTATGTGCAAGGCAAATATCTTAACTCCTATATGATCTTTCTGGCCCCTAAATCATCATCATCTTCCTCTCCTCCTCCTCCTCTTCTTTTCCTCCTCCTCTTCCTCCTCCTCCTCCTCCTCCTCCTCCTCTTCCTCCTCCTCCTCCTCCTCCTCCTCCTCCTCCTCCTCCTCCTCCTCTTCTTCTTCTTCTTCTTCTTCTTCTTCTTCTTCTTCTTCTTCTTCTTCTTCTTCTTCTTCTTCTTCTTCTTCTTCTTCTTCTTCTTCTTCTTCTTCTTCTTCTTCTTCCAATACTAACTCATTTAATTATTCATTCACCAGTTTATAGCCATTAGGTTCTTTCTACTTTTCTAAAATTTCTTTTATTTATTTATTTTTGGTTTTCTGGGTCACACCTGGTGTTGCTCAATGTTACTCCTGGCTCTTCGCTCAGAAATAACTCATGGCTTGGGGAACATATGGGATGCCGGGGATTGAACCCATATCTGTCCTGGGTCAGCCATGTGCAAGTCAAATGCCCTACCACTGTGCTACCACTCCAGTCCCCAAATTTCATTTTTTAACATTGTGCTATTCATGTTTATATCACAATTTGTTTTTTCTTGATTTTGGGGGGCACACCTGGTGACACTCAGGGGTTACTCCTGGCTATGTGCTCAGAAATCACTCCTGGTTAGGGGGACCATGTGGGATGCCAGGGATAGAACCAGGTGGATCTGCTACATGCAAGGCAAATGCCGTACTGCTGTGCTATCGCTCCGGCCCCTGTTTTTGCTTAATTTTTTTTTGCTTCTTTACATAGATGGATTTAGATAGCATACCTTCTTTTGTATCTGCATCTTTTTCTAATTATTTTATTTGGGAATTTTTACCCACAGAATTAGATAAGAATGTTTATTGCTAAGGGGAAGTACTGCTCTGTGGCACAAGTATCCAACAATTGGGTACTTGTTTTTTCTTTGTATAGCTATTTTGACACTTTATAAAATATTACTTTGAATAACCTCGTTCATCTTATAATGGTCTCTAATGGTGCTGAATATATATATTAAAAGGTAAAATTGATGGGTTATATGATATGTGCATATGCAAGTTTAGTTTAAATAATTTTAATCAACTAAGTTTTAAATAAATAATAAGATTATTTTATCATAAAATTTTAAATCAACTAGAATATTTTAGCTGTTCTATAATTTTGTCTTTGCAAATATCTATTGTTTTCATATTTTATCTCCCCTTTAGGCAGTCTGATGAATTTGTAGTGGGTATCTCATTATAGTTTAATTACTTATTTCTCAGATGACTATTTATGTTAATCAATATTATATGACCACGTGGATATTTGAATATTTTCTTTTCCAAGATAGTATTATGTTTAAAACTCTAACCCTTAAAAATGGAGTTATCTTTTTTCAAATGAATTTTTTTATACTTTTCTCAGTACATGTTTTAGAAATATATTTTCCAAGTCTGTGACTTGGTTGCATGTGGTCTTCAGCTCTGCAAGTTTCTCGGTAATGATGTCCTTAACTGTTGATTCTTCCTGGGGATTTTCTTCCTAGGTCTCTGGGACTCCAATGATTCTTATGTTGTTTCTGTTGAATTTATCAAAGACTTCAATTTTCATCTGCTCACATTCCTTGAGTATTTTTTCCATTGTCTGATCATTTGCTTTGAGGTTTTTTTCCAATCTCTTCTGCTGTATGGAGTTGTTCTGTATCTCATCTTCCCGCTCACTGATTCTGTCCTTAGCTTCTGTTACTCTGTTGGAGAGGCTTTCTATTGAGGTTTTTATTTCATCTGCCAAGTTTTCAGTCCTATTATTTCAGTCTGGAGTTTTCTGATTTCTGTCTTTGTGGTCTGTTCAGCTCGATCTATGCTTTCTTTGAGTTCTTTGAACATCTTCCATATTTCTATTCTAAGCTTCTTGTCTGAGAGACAATTAGGTGGTTGGCATTTTTCGAGTCATTGGAGCTGACATCTTTATTTAATATTTCTGATGTTGGCTTGCATTATTTTCCCATTGTCATGCTTGCTGTGTGTTTTTTTCCTACATTTTATAGTGGAGTTCATTTACTAGAGATGCCCTATCCTGCTCAGGTGTTGGTTTCTTCTTCTTCTTTTTTTTTTTTTAATTTTTATTGTGACCAAAGTGCATTACAAATCTTTCACTGCATCATTTATGGTACATAGTGACAATGAATGAGGGGCATTCCCACCACCAGTGCTGTCCTCCCTCCACCCCTATTCCCAGTATGCATTGCATATCTCCCTCCTCTACCCCCCAGTATGCTAGTGCAACTGGTCTCCACTTTACAGCTTGTTGTAGATTGAGTATCCATTCCACCGTCATTGGAGATAAAAAAAAAGGATAAGAAAAAGGGGGAGAAAAAAATTTGGTGACAACTACCAAAAAAAGAAAGGAGAAAAGAAAAAAAAAAAAAGATCGCTAGCTACAGTGGCTTGATTTTCTTACACACAACTGAGAGGAAACTTTCCTGGCATCACAAAAAATCCTTTGGGATGGGTAATGAGTATATTACCAGGAGTTGGTCCCATGATGGTATGCTTCAAGGATGGAGAAACCCTGAATCTCTTAGGCCACGGGAATTCCCTTTCTTCCCCAATGTTACTGTGCCTCTGCAAAAAAAAAAAAAAAAAGTGGGGGGAACGCCAAACCCTACCACTTCAGCACCCATACTTTTTCTTGTTTTGTGTTGATTTGTTAGTTTTTGACTTTATTTTCCTTCTCTTTGTTCTTCCACTTTTCTCTTTCTTTTTCACACTTGTGGTTATTATTTAGAGATTTATTTTTATTTTTATTTGCCGGGTCCATTTTTTTTTCTTCCATTTTTCTTTCAGGTGTTGGTTTCAAACCCACAACACTCAGGTGCCCTGAGTAATGGCATCAGAAGTGTTGACCCGGACTCACCCTGTTCAGGCGTGTCCAGGGCACCTCAGTCTCTCAGCTTCCTTCAGGGATTCTCTGCTGGGGTTGATCTCAAACCTGGGGCGTCCAGGCATCTTCAGCAAAGATGTCCGGGGCCGGACTCACCCTGTTCAGGTGTGTCCAGGGCACCTCAGTCCAAGTCTGTGACTTAATTTTCACTCTTTCAATGGGAATTTATTTGATGAAGATATTTTTGTATGTGGCCACATCTATTGCCATTGGGGGCTACTACTGACTTGGTGTTTGAGGACTATATGGTACAGAAGATCAAACCTGAATTTCCCTCCTGAAAGAAAAGTTCTCAGTTTTTTTGAGCTACTTCCTAGCCATAAAGAACAAACGTTTACTATATTTTTTTACTCTTATCCTTTAAGGAAAAAAAAAATACAACTTACTGAACTTAAAAACTTAAAACTTTTTTTAAAAATTTAAAAAAAAATTTTTTTACTCTTATCCTTTAAGGAAAAAAAATACAACTTACTGAATTTAAAAACAAATAATTGTAGTAGAATGCCTGTCTCAAATACAGGCCGGGGATGGGAAGGGGGGAGGGGTAATGTTACACTGGTGAAGGGGGGTGTTCTGGTTATGACTGTAACCCAACTATGATCATGTTACTTAAATAAAAAATATATTTAAAAATTGTTATAAAGTATAACATGTCATGATTTTCTTTTATAGTTCTGGTCTGTTGATAAATGCATGCTAATATGTAGGCCATAAATATATTCTCCAATATTACTTTCAAGTTAGCATTTTCTAGGGTCAGCGAGATAACTCAAAAGGGCTGAAGTCAACTTTTTTTTAATTTGGCTTTAGTTTGGGGCCACTACTGGTGATACCCAGGAATTACTCCTTACTCTACATTCAGAAATTACTCCTGGCGGTGTTTGGGAACCATATGAGATGCTGGTGATTGAAATTGGGTCAGCCATGTGTAAAGCAAGCACCCTACCAACCAAACTATAGCTACAGCCCTTGAGCATATGCTTTGAACCAGGAATCCTAAATTCATTCCTGGGCAGGCACCATGGTTCCCCAAGCACTTTTCGGGGGTGGGTTGGGGAGGAGAGAAAGGCCACTATATTTTTCAGAACTGGCACAAGAAAATTTTTTTAGAATTCTTTTAAATGTGCTACTCTAAAGTTCCAGCAGATGGTGGTGGTGGTATATTAAAAAGAGGGGAAAGCTGAGGTTTGAGATTTCTCTACAATTTCAAGAGGATTATTTTATTCTATTTTAATTTTATTTTTGGTTTCTGGGTCTCTGGGTTTGCCCCTGATGGGGCTGAGGGGACTGTAAGTGGTGCTGAGGATTGAACCTGAGTTGACTGAGTGCACTGATATTTGACTTTTTCAGAAAAGTGGGAGATCAATCCAAATGAGCTATCTTTTGTAAGAGAGATCGGAAGCGGTCAGTTTGGCATTGTCCATTTGGGTCAATGGCGAGCACGGGTCCATGTGGCTATCAAGGCCATTAATGAAGGTTTCATGTCTGAAGAGGATTTTATTGAAGAAGCTAAAGTGATGATGTAAGTATAAACTCCAGAAAGAAAGTGTAAACATCTGATGTTATGGAAAGAATGTGGACTCAACCACACTGGGATTTGTATAATTATTCTTTCTACCCTTGGTCGTGTGACCAGGAAAAATGATGGGATCTCGAGGTGGCCTGCATGAGTTATGTCACCTTTCCTACTCACAATTCCTCATCGATATTACTGAGATAGAGAAATACCAACTTTGGATCAGTAAGTGAATTACTTAAGATTAGATAAGAAAATCTACAAAAAGCCATGTTCTTAAGTTTAATAATAGGCATCTGATTAGTATACTATTTTCCTTTTCCCAGATAAAAACAAACAAGCAAAAATTGACTTTTATTTCAAAGTAATATAAACAATTTGCTTTCAGAGAATTTTAAAATAATGAGTGCTAACAGGAAATGGTTTATTGTGGCCCACAGGACACTGTATTTTGAAAAGATAAAATTTTATCGATCTGCCACTTGTACAAACTTTTACTTATTTATATGTATATGTCCCAATGCATCCACCACCAAAATTGTAGAGCTATTTTATGATTAAATTGACCTCTTCTACCCATTATCCCTACTCCTTTCCATTTTTTAAATTCTAGAAACATCATATTTTCAATGTTTTTCAGTGAATTAGTTTTGCAATGTTTTGTTTATTTATATTCCACATTTAAGATTATTCAGTAATTATCTTTTACTTTCTTCTTTTTTTTTTTTTTTTTTTTTGGTTTTTGGGCCACACCCGGCATTGCTCAGGGGTTACTCCTGGCTGTCTGCTCAGAAATAGCTCCTGGCAGGCACGGGGGACCATATGGGACACCGGGATTTGAACCAACCACCTTTGGTCCTAGATCGGCTGCTTGCAAGGCAAACGCCGCTGTGCTATCTCTCCGGGCCCATCTTTTACTTTCTGACTCTGCTTATATTTCTCAAATTCCTCAAATTCCATCAATCTTTCACAAAAGTGAGATTTCATCTTTCTTTTTCTTGGTTTTTGGGCCACAGCCGGCAGTGCTCAGAAGTTACTCCTGGCTCTGCACTCAGAAATCACTCCTGGCAGGCTTGGGGATCCATATGGGATGGCAGGGATTGAACCTGGGTCCATTTCAGGTCCTCTGCATGCAAGGCAAATGCCCTACCATTGTGCTATTGCTCCAACCCCTAGACTTCATCTTTTCAGATAACCAAGAAGCATTGCATTAAGTATATATACTTAGTGTCTTTATCTAACCTTTGTTGATAGATATTAGGTCATTTCACTTCTTGACTATTGTGAGTAGTGAACATACCCTTTCAAATTAGTGTTTTCATGTTTTTTGGATTGAGCCTCATGGCAATCTTGCTGAATGACATGGTATTCATTATTTTCAATTTTAAAAGAAATGTGTACACTTTTTACAAAGAAGTAACAACAATTGACATCCTCACCAATAATTTTATAATCTCCCCCAATTCTTTTTTCAAGTTCTTTTGATAAAGGTCATTCTCATATTGTGAGGTAATATATCTTTGTGTTTTGATCTGCATTTTTTTTTTTTTTTGGTTTTTGGGTCACACCCAGCAGCGCTCAGGCTCTATGCTCTATGCTCAGAAATCACTCCTGGCAGTGGGATGCTGGGATTCGAACCAATGACCTTCTTCATGAAAGGCAAATGTCTTACCTCCATGCTATCTCTCTGGCCCCTTGCATTTCACTAGGAATAAATGATGCACATATTTTTTCATCTAACAGTCACCCATCTATATGGTGCATTTGGAAAAGAGACTATTACTTTCTTTTCTTTTTCTCATGGGAGGGCCATGTTCTGGAATCTTTCCTAGGTGATCCTAGGGGACCATATAGAGTGCCTTAGATCAAACCCAGGTTGGTTGCATGCAGGGCAAGCGCCTTTCTTACTGTACTATCTTTCCATTCCTATTCAAATCTTTTGTCCATCTTCAAACTTACTTTTCATTGTTGTTGTGTATGAATTCTTTACATATTTCTCATGCTAACTTCTTTTTGGATGTGGCATGTGCAAGAATCTTATTCCAGGCAAGTAAGTTAAATTTGCTTTGGGATGATTACTTTGACTATATGAAAACTTTTTAGTTTTATGTGGCTCCCATATTATTATTTTTGCTTTTGTTTACCTTGCCATTTGGGTTGAGTCTCTAAAGACATCTCTGTATCCAAGATCCACCAAAGTTTCACATGGCATAATTTTATTTTTCTATATAGTTGAGTATTAGTCCACTAGTTATAATTAGTTTTTGTTTTGGGTCATACTCAATGGTGCTCAAAGGTTACTTTTGGTTTTTCACTCAGGAATTTATCCTGACAGTATTTAGCAGACCATTTGGGATATTAGGAATCAAACCCAGGTTGACCTTTGTGCAAGGCAAATGCTCTACCTGCTATATTATTATTGCTCAGGCTCTTTTTGATTTGTTTGGGAGCTACACCCACTGATGCGCAGTGCTTATTCTATGCTCAGGGGTCACTTCTGGTAATGTTTAAGGGACTATATGTGGGTGGTGGGATTCAAACTGGGGTCAATCTATACAAAACAAACTTCCTAAGCCCATACTATCTCTCCAGTTCTATGTGTTACTTTGTTGTTGTTGTTGTTGTTGTTGTTGTTGTTGTTGTTGTGTTTTGGCTACATTCGGTCGTGCTCAGGGGTTACTCCTGACTCTGTGCTGAGGGGTCATTCCTGGCAGTGCTCAGGGGACCATATGGGATGCTGGGAATAAAACATGAGTTGGCAGTATACAGGCAAACCTCTGTACCTACTGTTCTATTGCTCCAGCTCTACTATTTATCACTTTTGTAACCCACTCATCAGTTGATCAACTCTTTGATACTTTCAGTTCTTAGCTATTATAAAAAATGCTATTAAAAAGATGAAAGTGGGGTTGGAGCCTAGTGCAGCAGGTAGCTTATTTGCCTTGCATTCAGCAGCATCCTATATAATCCCTTGAGCACCCTCAAGAATAATTTCTGAGCACAGAGCCAGGAGTAACCCTGAGATATGTAACCACTGGGTATGGCCCCCAAAACACCCAAACCATATAAGTTTAAAGGTGCAAATGCATCTCTCTCTTTGATTTAATATCTTTGTATGTTTTAGATAAGTACCCAAAAATATTTGTTGGTGAGTTTAAGAGGTGGGTTCAATCCCAACACTGCATGGCTCAAATAGAATTTTGACCCTATAGAATTTCTATTTTATTATTTATTTGTAAGCAGTGTCAGGGATTGACCCCAGAGCAACACACATGAAAGACATGAACCCAACCAAAGAACCACAACTTGTTCCTTATTTCAGTATTTACTCCCTGGAGCTGTCTCAGGGATCAGTCCTGGTAGGCTCAGGGGCATATGGGTTGCCATTTTGCACATGTGCAAGGCAAGTGTCCTACCAACTGTAATATCTCTTGAGCCCCTCACTGTTGTGTTTTTCTTCAAATAGGAAATTGTCTCACTCACGTCTGGTTCAGCTGTATGGAGTATGTATCCAACAAAAACCCCTGTATATTGTGACGGAGTATATGGAAAATGGTTGCCTTCTTAACTACCTCCGGGAGAGGAAAGGAAAGCTCCGGAAGGAAGTACTCCTGAGCATGTGCCAAGATGTATGTGAAGGAATGGAGTATCTGGAGAGAAACTGCTTCATTCATCGAGATTTAGTAAGTGTCATGAAAAGTCATGGATTATTTTTTTTAGTCATGGATTATTTTATGACACACATGTATGAGTTTTATTACTATGATTAGTTCTCCTTTGGCTTCATTTAAAAATGTTTCTCTATCCATAGACTTCATGGCGCAGTATAACTTTATTTTTTGTAAATGTATCACATAGTTGACATAGTTGATCATAATACATTTGTTTTTAGATACGTGAAAGCAAAGTTATTGGAAAATATAGAAATAAAAACTAAGAAAGGAAGAGAACAAAGTTTAAAAAGGAAAAGTACAATAGCAAGAACATTTGTGAAAATTATTGTATCTCCAATGAAGTTATTAATACAATAACTTAATAATCTTTTTTTTTTTTTTTTTGGTTTTTGGGCCACACCCAGTAACGCTCAGGGGTTACTCCTGGCTATGCGCTCAGAAGTTGCTCCTGGCTTGAGGGACAATATGGGATGCCGGGGGATCGAACCTCGGTCTGTCCAAGGTTAGTGCAGGCAAGGCAGGCACCTTACCTCTAGCGCCACCGCCGGGTCCCAATAACTTAATAATCTTAATAATAATAATAAGCTTAATAATCTCTTGTTAGCTGTCTACTTTGTTGTGATCAAAATAGGGATGATAGCATCAAACAAATGAAGCTTGAGATTTTGCTCATCTGTGAGAAACCTCTGCTTCTGTCATGGAGTAATATTCATGTGTTTATATTAAGCATGATCAGGGTGATCATTTTCTTCATCATCCACATTGGCATATATAGGAGAAAGGATGGTGTAATTTCATTGGAACACCACTGTTGGTGCGACACATGACTGAGAACTATCATGGACTTATTATTTACCTCTTCATATGCCAATTCATTCTTTACATTGTTTTCCCAAACTCTGAGATCTAAACTCCTTGAGATTAAGGTTCAGATTTCTGAAGTGCAGCTGTGTGTGATGAAAACACAAGTTGCAGGAGATGTGAAGACATTGTACAGGGTTAGGGTGCTTGCCTTGCAGGCTGCCAACCTAGCTTTAATTCATCAACCACATATGATCCCTATACCACCAGGAATAATCCTTGGACACAAAGTCAGAGCAAGCTCAGAGCGCAGCTACTTGTGTCCCTTTTTCCCCATCAAAAAAAAAAAAAAAGACAAAACAAAAAATAAAGCTTTGAACATAGCTACTTGTTCTCCTCCTTCTCCTTCAAAACAAAACCAAAAATACAATGAAAACACAGATAGAGAGAAATGGCTCTTAGGATAGGGGCTGGCGAGGTGGCACTAGAGGCCTTGCAAGAGCTAGCCAAGGAAGGACCGTGGTTCGATCCCCCAGCGTCCCATATGGTTTCCCCAAGCCAGGGGCAATTTCTGAGCACTTAGCCAGGAGTCACCCCTGAGCATAAAACGGGTGTGGCCCGAAAAACCAAAAAAAAAAAAAAAAAAGGAAAAAATGCTTAGGATGTTTTTTTCCCCCCCCTATGGACTTCATTGGTTTAAGCTAATATAGAATTTCAGAGTTTGGCTTCCTATCTCTGTAAGTTTTAATTATAGTTAGTCCCTCTCTCCCCACTAAAGTTCCAGTTTTAGGTCACCACATAAGAGCCTTCTCTTCTGATACTTTCTACCTAACCCTCACCTGAGAGCTTCTTAAAAGATCACAATATTAAAATCAGATACCAGACCAATTAAACCTGACTCTCCAGGTAGTGGGATCTAGTCATTAATATTTTTTTGAAAAAGTCCCTGGTGAATCTAAAATAAAGACATGCTTGATAATCATTCTTCTAGAGAGCTGGATTTCCTGGCTTGAAAACCTACCTTTGTTTCTTACTAGCTGTGTGACAAAGCTAGTTACTAGTAAAATGGTATTAATGATCACATCTCCTACCTAAGAGCTTGTTGGGAGAATTTCAACCTTATAACCTCATGTGGACTTACAGGCGGTTCCAAAGTGTTCCAAGGACATTGATACAGTGTCTGATACTTAAGAGTTCTGCCATGCTTACTGCTTCAGTTGTTACACTGGAACATTGCTTTGTTTTCCTCTAGCATGTTCCTGTTGCATCCAGGTGATAGTACTACAGTACTACAAGACGATGACGCTATTTACTGCGCATATTTTTTTTAAGTTCCTTTTGTTTGTTTTGTGAGCCTTTTGGGTCACACTCTGCATTGCTCGGGGGTTACTCATGGCTCCTGCTTAGGAATGACTGCTGGCAGTGCTGAGAGGATTGTGTGGATGTCAGAGATTGAACCCAGGTCAACTGCATGCAATGCAAATGCCCTCCTGTACTATCTCTCCAGCCCCTTGAACACATTTTTTTTTTTATTATAAGTGAAACAAAATAGTTTTTATTGAAAGAAATTTAGAGGGGCCGGAGAGAGCACAGCGGTATTTGCCTTGCAAGCAACCGATGCAGGACCTAAGGTTGGTTTGAATCCCGGCGTCCCAGATGGTCGTTTCCCCCCCCCCCCCCCCCCCGTGCCTGCCAGGAGCTATTTCTGAGCAGACAGCCAGGAGTAAGCCCTGAGCTCCGCCGGGTGTGGCCCAAACAACCCCCCCCCCCAAAAAAAAAAGAGGAGAGAGAGAGAGAGAGAGAGAGAGGAGGAGAGAGAGAGAGAGAGAGAGAGAGAGGAGAGAGAGATGAGAGAGAGAGAGAGAGAGAGAGATAGAGAGAGAGAGAGAGGGAGTGAGAGAGAGAGAGAGAGGAGAGAGAGAGAGGAGAGTGAGAGAGAGATGAGAGAGAGAAGAGAGAGAGAGAGAGAATGAGAGAGAGAGAGAGAGAGAAAGAAAGAAAGAAGAAAGAAGAAGAAAGAAAGAAAGAAGAAAGAAGAAAGAAAAAGAGAAAGAAAGAGAAAGAAAGAAGAAAGAAAGAAGAAAGAAAGAAAGGAAAGAAAGAAAAACAAAGAAATTTAGAGATGTGAAGAATGAGAATGAGAGATGTACATTCAAGGAAGAACACAAACCTTTTCAGAGGGTTGAAAAACCTACTGAGCAGATTTTTGAATGGGGATCAAACTCTGGTTGGCTCTGGGCAAGGTTACAACCATTATACTATCTCTATAGCCTCAAAAAATATTTTTAATTAAAGGGCCAAAGAGATAGCATAGAGGTAAGGTGTTTGCCTCTCATGCAGAAGGTAGGTGGTTCGAATGCCGGCATCCCATATGGTCTCCTGAGCCTCCTAGGAGCAATTTCTGAGTGTAGAGCCAGGAGTAACCCCTGAGTGTTGATGGGTGTGACCCAACCCCCCCCAAACATACATACATATATATAGATATAGTCAATTAAATATAAGTTAAAAATACTTAACTTTTATTAGTTGTTTAGATCCCAGAGATATATGGCTATTCTTTGTTCATTCTACATCTTAGACTTTCCTTTTTAAACATTTATTCTGAAAAAATTTAAATGTAGACTACATTTTTTTATTTGCAGCACTATGACTGCACAGTGTAGAATACTACTAATAATAAGGGTGCATGCAAACAATGTTATAACATTACCTCTTCTACTGGAGTGCAGACTATGTAAAGATTTTTATGTAAATATTCATAGATAGTCATTGTTAGATTGAGCTACCCTAATATTTATCAAAAATTTTTGTTGAAAATGTAAAAAAAATTTCCAAGGACAAAGTTTTAAATTTTCTTAGTTTTTTCCTGTTATTTCTTAGACAAATCATTAGAGTCAATTATACAAAGATTGATATATATGTCACAGTGATAAGCATTATCACAAAACCAAGATGACTGTAAACATAGAAGAAGGTATAGGGACCAAATACATGAAGAAAAAGATGAGCCGAAACTTTTGAAAAGAAAACTTGTATTCAAACTTGCATTCTTTCTTTTCTGTAGGCAGCAAGGAATTGTTTGGTCAGCTCTTCCAGTATTGTAAAAATTTCAGACTTTGGAATGACAAGGTATGTGACATATTTTTCATGCACTCATAAAGGGAATTTCCTATTTACCAATACACTGAAAATTGTATTAGCTTTGCTTTTCGTCCCTCCCCACACTGAGGAATGTGTGATATAGTTGCTTGATCTGTCAACCCAATCTATTTAACTCTATTTTTTTAAACAATTATACTCATTTTAGATGTGTAATAAATTATATCATGATTTTTCTTTTCATCTTTAGGTCACCATGAATAAGTTATTTCATCTTAAAAAGTTTTCTTGGACTATTTATTGTATAAATGTAAAAAAATGTTCTGATAGATGTTTATTTCTGAAAGAAAATAAAAGCAGCTTTGCTCAGCTCTATTTTTTTCTGTTATGAACATTGATTTCTATACTCATGTAGATGAGTTGTCTACAACTCTAGTATTAAAAATTGAACTTTTGGCTGGAAAGTTAGTACAGCAATTAAAGTGCTTGCCTTCATGTGGTCTACCAAGGTTCAACCCCTCATGTGGTCCCCGAACACCATCAGGAGTGAAACCTGAGCACAGAGTCAGGAATAAGATCTGAGAAGCACCAGATGGGCCCCCCCAAAACCAAAATCAATCAATAAATATAACATTGAACCTTAAGATTGGAGAGATAGTGTGGGAGTAAGGCATTTGATTTTCATGTGCATGAGCCCGACTCAATCCCAAGTACCATACCCCAAGCACTGCCAAAACTGATCTCTGAATACAGAAGCCAGCAATAAGCCATAGCAATTGCTAAATATGGCTCCCAAACAAAATATAACAAAACAATTAAACTTTGCTTTTTGTTTTTGTTTTTGTTTTTTTTTTTGGTTAAACTTTGTTTTTTAATATCTCAATTTTGAACCTCCTTTTTTGGGAGGTTTACAACCAATGAATTTGGGACATTTTTCTGTCTCTTTTTAGGGTCAATACCCAAATTTTGTGTGTCTCTTGGGTTCATGGACTGATTAGGAAAGTGACAGCGATCTCATATATTTTCTCTGGTACCCTCGACTGAATCATTCTCTTATTTTTGTCTTTGGCTGCCCATTTACATAGGGTCCAGCTGACTCATTGCATTTCTATCATCAAGATTCCTTTCCTTTGTTTCTAGCATTTGCTGATATTACAATTCTTTAAAACCTAGTTAAGCTCCATTGACCTGGCAGATCCATATTTTTTCTTGGTACTCTGCGTTTTCCTGAAGCTTAAATGCTTTATCTCAAGTCTCTCTCTCTCTCTCTCTCTCTCTCTCTCTCTCTCTCTCTCTCTCTCTCTCTCTCTCTCTCTCTCTCTCTCTCTCTCTCGGGACTCTGCGTTTTCCTGAAGCTTAAATGCTTTATTTCAAGTCTCTCTCTCTCTCTCTCTCTCTCTCTCTCTCTCTCTCTCTCTCTCTCTCTCTCGGGACTCTGCGTTTTCCTGAAGCTTAAATGCTTTATTTCAATTCTCTGTCTCTCTCTCTCTGTCTCTCTGTCTCTGTCTCTCTGTCTCTGTCTCTGTCTCTCTGTCTCTGTCTCTCTGATCTCTGTCTCTGTCTATCTCTGTCTCTGTCTGTCTCTCTCTCTCTCTCTCTCTCTCTCTCTCTCTCTCTCTCTCTCTCTCTCTCTCTCTCTCTCTCTCTCTCTCTCTCTTTATTTGTTTGAACACCAGGTGGAGCTCAGAGGTTACTTCTGGTTCTATACACAGAAATTGTTCCTGTATAGGATGCTGGGAATCAAACCTAGGTCAGTTTCAAACAAAGCACTCTACTTGCTTTGCTGTAGTTCCAGCCATGGATTCATTTTTTGCTCTTGAATCCAACTAATTTGTTGTGGGTGAAGCTTCTTTCCCTGCAGTGTGATCTGGGCAGTCCATAAAGGGAGATAGAACCCTGTGTCAGTCACTCACCAAAGCATAATACTTCTTCCCTTTCTGTCCTGTTTTCCCCTTTTTTTTTTAAATCAGCTCAGGGATTTTTTTCTTCTAGAAAGATGGTTGGTGATGGTGGTGTTGGAAGTTGGATGTCATTTTTCTCATGCTTCATTCTCACAAATATTTTTGTTAATAATGCAGTCTCTTTCCTTCTCTGCAAAGGATACGCTTGAAAATGATTTAAAAGTTGACCTTTTTCCCTTTGTTTTTTCTAGTATTCTTTCTCCTAGTAAAATGATATATCTTAAAGGGCTTTAAGGTAGAGTAAAGGGTCTATGGAAAAGAAAAATGTGAGAAAGCATTAATAAATAATTCAAAACTACTAAATTCTATACTCAATGGGGCCGGAGAGATAGCACAGCGGTAGCACGTTTGTTTTACAAGCACTGACCCAGGAGCAATGGTGGTTTGGATCCCAGCATCCCATATGGTCCCCCGTGCCTGCCAGAAGTGATTGCTGAGCAGAGAGCCAGGAGTAACCCCTGAGCATCGCCGGGTGTGGCCCCAAAAAACAAAAAATAAATAAATAAATTCTATACTCAAGTATCTATACTTGAGTTTTATACTTAATTTTACTACTGGCTTCTCTCCAGACTCACATACTTGAATGCTCCCTCAAATAGTTCTCAAAGAAGAAGGAGGATTGATTTTTTTTAATTTTAAAAGAAGATTGTTTATTTTTACTGACTTAATTTTCACAAGTGCCATTTTAAAACATTAGAGATGGTACATTTCAAATATATTATGTCAAATGCTTTTGATATAAATAAAATACTTTTATTTTTTATTTTTCCTGTTCTGTTATACATAAAACAATTCTACTTTAACATAGTATTTATAGATGTTTATCTTTCATTGTTACTGAGAGCATTTAGCATATTTCTCTGGAGAATTAAGAACTAATAATATCTAAGGTGTATGTTTTCTATTGAAGACTGACTGGGATTTTTTTAATAGTAACTTTATTTAAGCACCATGATACAAACATGATTATAGATGGGTTTCGGTCATAAAAAGAACATCTCCCCTTTAATCACTGGGATTTTCTAAACTCAGATATAATCAACAATTCAGAGTTGGCTTGGGGGGATGAAATATTAGGATATATTTTCCACACTGATAAGGAAAGAAGGTACTCACAATACAAGTTGGTAAAAAATATTTTGTCTTTGAACCCAGTGTTAACTAGAGAGAGTTGCTGTAAACAGAACTTGAATGCACTTTGAATTTGTCCTTAGATATGTTTTGGATGATGAATATATAAGTTCTTCTGGAGCCAAGTTCCCAATCAAGTGGTCACCACCTGAAGTTTTCCATTTCAACAAGTACAGCAGCAAATCTGATGTCTGGTCATTTGGTGAGTGAATTTGCTGTTCATTTGAGGTAGCTTGATTTCATGAAATAGGCATAGCTCTTCTCCACTTTGGTTTCTTGATCTGATGTAAATTTTTAATCTGTCTTTTGGGTGAAAGAAATAGCTGAGCTCACACTTTGTGTAATTAAGGCCTGAGTTTGACTCCTGGCACAGCATAGTCCCCTGAGCATTACTCAGTGCCTGAGCACTGAACCTGAGTGGCCTCAGTATATGTCTCAACACCTTTTCCTACCTCAAATAATAAAACCATTTTTAATACTGTGCTTCTGGTTAAAATATTCTAAAAACATGCATATTTTTTCTGGCAACTGATATCATACACCTTTTTATATAAATTGGCCATTGTATCTTTTTCTTTCCCACTGAGTACTTGCTGTCACATCAAACAGCCTTCTAATTTAGAAAAGCAACTCACTAACTTTTCCATGTTATAGAGACAAGAAAATTAATCATATGACATTATTGAATTTTAGGTGATAATTAAATTTTAACAACTGTTTAACAACTCAGTGGTACCACCTATTACTTAGTTACTTCAAATTTTGGAGGATTTAGGGGCCAGAGTGATAGCACAGCAGCAGGGTGTTTGCCTTGCATGCAGCTGATACAGGTTCGATCCCTGGC
The DNA here is from genome assembly GCF_024139225.1 of Suncus etruscus. Classification (NCBI taxonomy): domain Eukaryota; kingdom Metazoa; phylum Chordata; class Mammalia; order Eulipotyphla; family Soricidae; genus Suncus; species Suncus etruscus. The sequence goes on along the minus strand of NC_064863.1, from coordinate 41,479,955 downwards.
ATCCCAAATCAGGAGCAACGTCTGAGCGCATAGCCAGGAGTAACCCCTGAGCATCACTGGGTGTGGCACCCCCCCCAAAATTTGGAGAATTTAGACACTGGTCGGCTTGGAATATATTAATTGAGAGTTCTATTGGCCAATATGCTTCCTTTGAGAAAGAAATCCTTGAAGTCCATCTGTATTTTCTTTTTTAATTCATTTTTTAAAATAATGGTACAAATATATGATAATGCTTTTATTTCCTTTCACCTAACTCTTGCTGGATAGTTCTTAGGTATGGAAAAATATCTGGACCATGAGAGATGTGTGAATTTGATTGTCCACAATAAGATTATTCATGTGCCATTATCTCATAGCTCTCCACGGTCATTTGTTAGTCTTAGAAGGTGAAATTTTAAGCTTTTCTAGATAGTAATTCATTTGTGAGAGTAAGTTATAAAAACAGACAAACCTCACCAAGTTACTATTGTTTCATCACTCATCTCTTTACTACTAGAAAATTTTCTTCTTAAGCACAAAGAATGGTCTCATTCTAAACAAAACTCTGATCATGCCCAAAGCTGGTGCCTGTTTAATACCTCATACATATATCAAATAAGTAAATAATTAATTGAACTCAAATTGGGAACTTGAAAGATCTTTATTATTTATTCCACCAATGATTATTAAACGCCCATGTACAGAAATATTCAGATATTTGGGATTCTATCTTATAGTCTCATATTTCAGTGGGAGAAGGGGATTGCATGTCATGTACTTCCTGATAGCCTAAACTCACACAATTCTGTTGTTTTCTATAGAATGACAGAAAATTTCATTGAGATTAAACTGTGGGAGACATGAGCAGAATTTACAGTCAAGACAAATGGGAAAAGAAAGACATTATTATACTTTGCAATATTTTCAGATTAGAAATTTGTTCCAAAAGTATGTTGTATATGATCTGCTTCCTAGATAAGATCTATTTCTTTTGTTTTGTTTTTGTTTTTTGGTCATACTTGGCAGTGCTCAGGGTTTGGCTTGAGGGAATATATGAGATGACAGTCAAGGCAAATGCCCTGCTCACTGTTCTCTCTCCAGCCTGTAGAGTCATTGTTTTGCTTTGTTATGTGGTGCTGGGCCTCAAAAGCAGCCCACACAATAAAAGGCATGCACTAAACCACATGTCCAGCATAAAAGGACCTTTTTTTAAAATTTTGTTTAATCTAGATGCTTATAATCAGATCCTGGTTATAATGATCCAAGTATAAATTCGAAATACTTCTTTCAGGTCTAAGAAACCATTTCTCTCTAACCTTGTATTGACTTTATATATTTTATTTGCAGGTGTGTTGATGTGGGAAGTTTTTACAGAAGGAAAAATGCCCTTTGAAAATAAGTCAAATTTACAAGTTGTAGAAGCCATTTCTAATGGGTTCAGGTTGTATCGACCTCGCCTGGCACCATTGTGCGTCTATGAAGTCATGTACAGTTGCTGGCATGAGGTGAGTATTTCTTCCTCTCCGGGGGAGATTGGCAGCACCAAGCTAGAGAGAAGATCTGATTATTGCAAACAACTCCCAGGGGCTCCATTTAACAGGAAAGTATTGTTTTTTCTATAACAATCTCAGAGATTGCTAAATTTTATATCTTTCAAACCTCCTGCATTATAGTTATTATCCCTCTTGTTTCTAACAATGGCCTCCCCTAGAGGAATGCAGCATATTTCCCCAAGAATGAGCTTTCTAAGATTGCTTCCTCCAGGAGCTCCTTATATTCTGAAAGTCTTAAAATTTAGTTGTTAATTGTAAGAAGTAGGTAGTGAAACCTCAAAGTAGGATTAGGTTGGTTAAACTCCTCATTGAAAGAGAGAGATGTTTTTGTGTACTTCCACTTGCCTTGCTTCTTACAAGGAGTAACCTCTGAGTACTACCAGGTGTGGCCAGAAAACAAAAACAAGACAGACATAAGGGAGAAAAGCATGGTGTCAGGGGACTGAGTTGTGGACTGAATGCTGACTGTCCTGTCCTCCCCTGTATAATCTTTATTGACCAGACTCAATCCACATGGGGGTGAAGGGCAGACATAGTTAAGAGACAAACGTACCTATTTTATGCTTTTCAAGCCCCAGTGGGTCTTTACTTCTCAAAAAGGGTGGGAGAAAGGAGGAGAAAGATAGGGCAAAGTCTCTGTTTTGAGGAAAGCAGGGTGTGTGCTCTCTGTGTTTGTATAGCCACAAGAACTGCCTGGATCCAGGTCCCTGTCATCAAGTTGTAGAGCAGGTGTTTGAGTAAATCTTATACTAAGTAAACTTCTTACATTTTCCTTTTCTAGAAACCTAGAAGCCGCCCTACATTTGCAGAGCTGCTGCAGGTGCTTACTGAGATTGCAGAAACCCGGTGACCTGAAGCACAAGCAGTCCTAGATGACAGTCATATGAGTTTGTCACAAAAAGGAAAACCGTGTTGAGTGGTCACCAGGTTGAGTCTTCCTGGTAGAATTGATGATTGTTGGAAACAGAGCAAAGATCAAAAGCTTTTCAAACTTTTTGACTTTGAAGAGTATCCTATGATTTTTCTAATTGTATGAGAGAAATTAATTTTTCTATAGCAGTCCTCCTGAGAGGGAAGTCCTCCTGAAAGGGAGTCCTTTGGAGAGAGAAAAATGTCTTCAGAGAGGCTGTCCTTCATGCTAACTAGCCAGAATCCTGAGCACATATTTATAGAACTAAGGACATTTTTTTCCTGAAGAATAAAGGACACATCTTTACTTCCATCATCTATTCATAGAAGACAAGATATATATGCTCATTGCATGGAACAAAGGAATTTCCTCAGCAGTATTTAATTTTCTTTAAATAGAACCAATTATATAGAAATGCACTTTTCAGAAACCACATGAGGGGGCCAGAGAAATAGTAATATCACTGGTAGGGCATTTGTCTTGCACATGGCCAATCTGGGTTCAATCCCTAGCATTCCATATTGCTCTCCTGAGTCTGCCAGTAGTAATTCCTGAATACAGAGCCAGGGGTAGCCCACGGTTTGGCCCCAAAACAAAACCAAGCAAAAAAAGAGAAACCATATGAATATGAGTGAAAATTCTAGAATAGCCTTTAATACTCTTCTCTCTGTTATTTAACAAATTGTTTTTATTGCACCTATCTATTTTGAAGATAGTTTGATATTCTAGTTTTAAACATGTATGAGAGATCCTCGAAGCACTTCTTTCAGCAGCTTCTGGTGATATTTCCACTTCCAGCAAAAGCCATCACCAGGATCTGCATTTCAATTTTGAGGTTTTTGTCCTTTGTATGTATGAAATTTGACATTTAAGAAGCCTTCTAATAGAATGACTCTCTTGACTACAGGGAAGGGATGGGGGAGGAGGAAGATAGAGCACATTGGTGGTGGGAACGTTGCACTGATGAAGGAGATGTTCTTTTATTTTATATATAACTAAAACCCAACTTCAAAATGCTTGTAATCATGGTGCCTAAATATATTTATAAAAAATAAAATTAAAAAAATAATAAAAAAGAAGCCTTCTATTTTTTTCTGTTGTTGTTGTTGTTGTTGTGGTGGTGGTGGTGGTGGTGGTGGTGATGGTGGTGGTGATGTGTGTGTGTGTGTTTGTGTGTGTGTATGTATGTGTGTGTGTGTGTGTGTGTGTGTGTGTGTTTGGAATCACTCCTTGCCAGTTTAGAGGACTACATGGGATACCAGAGGACCATATGGGATTATGGGGATCCAATCTGGGTTGGCCGCATGCAAGGCAAGCACTGCACTGTATCTGCTGTGCTACTCTATCTTTTCTGGCCCCAGAAGCCTAGTATTTATTGCAGATACCTATAGTATATTTTTAATGATGACTATTTTTCCCACAAAGAAGTTACAATTCTCTCAAATAGCAAAGGTGTGGGAGGGCAGTTTAATGTTATGGCATTGCAAATTAAAGTCAGAAGTCTTTTTAAGTAAATCTATGACATCAGTAAAGTGAATTTAAAAGAACAGACATCTTAGTTGGCTTTTACTAGCCTCAATAACATTCAATCTCCCCATCAAAGATTAAAAAACTCCAAACAGGGGGCCGGGCGGTGGCGCTAAAGGTAAGGTGCCTGCCTTGCCTGCGCTAGCCTTGGACGGACCGCGGTTCGATCCCCCGGTGTCCCATATGGTCCCCCAAGCCAGGAGCAACTTCTGAGCACATAGCCAGGTGTAACCCCTGAGCGTTACTGGGTGTGGCCCAAAAACCAAAAAAAAAAAAAAAAAAACCCAAAAAAAAAACCTCCAAACACTGTGTAAGTCATAATTTTTTAAAATATATATAATACACACACACACACACACACACACACACACACACACACACACAAAATCCTTCACCAGTGCAACATTCCCATGACCAATATCCCAAGTGTCCTTCCTTCCTATATTGTCTTGCCACACTGTCCTAGATTTATAGATCTGAAATAAATTTTGAAAGTTTGGAAATGCTAAGTCACAGAGCTGTTGGAGGCTGTGGAGGTATGGCATCAGGCTGCTGTAGTTTATGCAGAAGATGAGTCTGCACGACCAATACTCCCTATATCTCTTCTATAAAAGCCACAGAGGTATCTATCTGCTAGGACCAGAAGACCTGGGAAGTATCAGTGGGCATTATTTTTCTTTTGGAGCTTGATGGAAAGTGTTGGGCTGTTTTTCTGCCAGGAAGGTGGTGGTGATGGGTGAGGGATGATGGATATTCTAGTAGGGGGGGCACTTTGCCCAGTGGGCCTCTAGGAGGGAAGACCCCGAGTTGTCAGGCCTGTAGTCTGAACTTACCTGAGAGGATCTAGTTGCTCATATTGTTTTCAGTTGCAGAGCTATTCCATTTTTATCACAGGGTAAAAAAGAATTTTAAAGGGTAATAATATCACATTTAATTTGTTTTTGTTTTATTTTTTTAACTCTGCTACAAGTGTCATCTCTGTCCCTTACTGTTTGTGGTCAACATAGCTATTTGCTGTTGTACACTCTAAATCAGGGGTCTCAAACTCGAGGCCCGCAGGCCGTTTGCAGCCCTCCGTACAACATTTTGTGGCCCTGCCCTAGAGGAATCTTTTTTTGTTTTGTTTTAGTTGTTTGGGTCACACACACACCCCCCAATGTTCAAGGCTTACTATTGACTTTGCACTCAAGGATCACCCTGACTTTGTCTCCTGGGACCCACAGGTAAATTGAGTTTGAGACCCCTGCTCTAAATAATATTTGAGAGGAGTGCAGTGATTTTGGAGATCTATAAAAGGAAATTGAATATGGGTGAAGTGTCACGTTCTCTAGGAGATTGGTTAAGGTTTGATTCCCACCGAGCTCCCAGACAGGAAAGGCAGTTCCCATTGCCATCTGATTAGGTCAGGGGGACAGTTCCAGTTGTAGAGATCCACAGAAAATAATTCCAACAGTGAAAAGGTACAAGAATGGGTTCAGGAAATCCAGTTTTCAAGCAAGGAATTCAAACCACAAAAGCTTTCTGCTCCTAAGATGGAGTGCAGCTCAGTGGAAGAAGACTGAAGAATGAGGCCCAGCTTTCCTCAGACCCTTGCTTTTATTGACAAGAATCAGGTACCACCCTAGGGTGGGAATAGAATACCAATAAGGAATAATCCAATAATCACCTTGTCACACTCTAGGGTGGAGTACAATTATTGATTAGAGTAGGATCAGTAATCCAACATCGGGTATATTCTGAAATAAGTTGTTCCATGAGCAATATTTGTGAGATAGACACAGACACATACAAGCAGACACACAAGTTGATCTTTGGTCTCTACTTTTTTTCTCCAAGGAATGAGAGTCTTGTTAAGTAGAAACCCACGATTTATTGAGAAAGTTGATAGGTTTGATTAAACAAGGTTGGGGGTTGATGTTAGTGAGCTTACCACTGCTTAAGTAAGAGAAACTGAAGAAGCATCAGGGAGAAGAGAAGCAGGGAGAGGATGTAGAAAGCAGGAACTGTCTGAAGACTGTAAAAGACTCAGGGAGAAGGACATCTGTTTTCTGAGGCTGACCATGATTGTGAGTATCCCCTCCGTGTTGCCCTCCCAGCTTTTGAAGACAGTTAGGTGAGCTCATATATGATATACTGGTGGTTGTACAGTCACCATTTTCCTCCTCCTCCTCCTCTTCTTCTACATTCCATGCACAGAACTCAGGACAAAAAACATTTCTTCTGAGTTCAGTGAATCTCATTCTGGATCACAAAGGGGGGACTTAAGTGGGCTATGATATATAGGTAGAAAATAGATAGGTAGAAGTAGATAGATATGGATATGGGTAGAGGATATGGGGTGATAACATACATTTTGAAGGGATGTGGCTCTGTGCCTTTAAAACATTCAATGCTGGTCTGGGAAGATAAATAAAACAAAGGGCTAGAATGCCTCCCTTGCAGCATTCCAGCTCTTTGTGAGGCCCCGAAGACTTTGATCTTCAGGAATGCATGACCTCTGAGCACTACAGGGATAGAACTACTGGACCTAAGCATAACAACACTTTGCTTCATAGGGCTTATCTGGCTGGTTGGATAAATTTCATGAAATCCATGAGCATTTAGAGGTCTTTCTAAAAGAGGGATACAAAACCCAACATACACAGGATCTTAAACCAATGTTAACTCCATTAAAAATATTTATGGAGGATGTGAAATGATAGCACAGTGGCAAGGCGTTTGCCTTGCATGTGGCTGGCCCAGAACAGACCTGGTCTGATCCTAGAAGTCCTATATGGTCTCCCAAGTCAGGAGCGATTTCTGAGTGCATAGCCAGAAGTAACCCTGAGTGTCACTGGGTATGGCCCCAAAACAAACAAACAAATAAAATTATAGAATATTTGCAAGTAGGGACAGTATCCAGAAGTTCTAATTCCCAAAGATGGGGTCTAATCTGGATAAGTAACTTCTTAGGAATTCTGGGTTAATCCATTGTTTTATTACACAATAGTAGAACATTTCTCCTTAGGTTATGTTACAGAACCTCAGGTATCTATCAACTTTTCTTTTTTGATAGATAAATGGTGCTTTTCCTAACTAATTCACTTGCATATAAATTGCTTACATCTCCCCTTTTTTATTTACCAAAAGATAGAGAACACTCCTTTATGTTAAAGTCACATCTGATTGGTAGAAAGAGAAACACCTGAATAAATCTACAGAGACTAGAACGCCATAGAGATGAAGAGCAGAAGCCCATTGTCTCTAGGTCTAAAGTGAGGATGAGCTTTTCTTCCACAGCTGTCAGAGGTTTAGGCAATCTGAAGCTACTAAGGTTTTTCTGTAAACATCTTATTTTCTCCTCATGCACCACTGGGTAGTGGAGAGAGAGGGAAAACTCAGTTCAGCTTAATCTTATTACTAAAAGTCAGTGCAAAACATGAAAATAGTCTCTTTTGGTGAAGTGGGTGGTTTCTCAGAATTTGCTTTTCCATCTCGTTTCTGACAAGAGAGGGCCCATACTCAGTATATTTTGCAGCTGACTAGGCACAGGGACAAAAAATGGCCACCAGAAAAGCTGTCTCCTGCCACTAATTACTCTTGCATCACAGACTCTATCAGCTCTGGAAACAGGTGAGGTGAAAGGGAGCATTGCTTCCATAAAAGTAAGGCCCCTCTTACCTCTGATCTCCTGAACAAACTTATCAGGAATGGAGCTTCTTGCTTTGTGGATCCAGGCGGTGGATCCTATGAATGAGCTGCTCCTGACTTGGCCATGGCACAGAAGCGTTCAATGGCTGACTCTACCTCAAGGTAGAGGTCTCCAATGGCATTTGGCTCCTCTAAGTCTTGCTGGAACTTCCATTTGACCTTACTGCCTTTTCAGAAAAATTCAAGCACTTACTGTTCCCCTCACTGCTCTAGAAATCTACCAGCTTCCAACTAACCAACTTTCTGTTGGTAACTTGCATCTGAGATTCCTACTACCTTTAATTGCATCTAAGATTACTACAACCTCCTTGGATTGCTTTAGTGTCACCTGGGTATGGTTGGGGAAGGAGCAATATCTTCCACGTTGGGAAAACAGTGGTGCAAAATAAATATCTTACTGAAGTGATCGCATGATATGGTAGCCCTACCTGCCTGCTTGCTTCAGTCTCCATGAGGTTCCATCTTCCAGTTTCTTGAGTCACAAATAACTTCAGGCACAAAGCCATTTTCTAAACAGAAAGAATGTCAAGACATTTTCCTTCTGGTGGTTTTTTATTTATTAGAGAAGAAAGGCTCTTCCTAGTGCTTCTAGAAGCAACTCATTATGTGAATGTGTGGATAGTGCTAGAAAGTGTAATGATTTCACCTGTCATGACTGAAAGAATAAAATAAGATAGCTGAGTTTCGGAAAATAAACCTACAGGGATCTTTCTGTTTTGTATAATCAGTACAACACTTTTGAAATTTGTTCACTTACTCATATGCCAGTTTTCTCTCTAAATTCTGATACCTTGAGAAAAAAAAATATCCTGTAGGAAGAAGGATCTGGTTCTGTGATGATCAGGGGGCTTGCCACTTGGGGTTCATCAGCCAATAGGTAGCTCCAAGGAGTCTAGGAAAACTAAGTTGTATTGTTGAAACCAAAAAAGCAAGGTGATAATTCAAAAGAGTTTACAATTGGTTCTATGGGCCTGGAGAGAAAGCACAGCAGCATTTGCCTTGCAAGCAAGGTCCAGGACCAAAGATGGTTGGTTCAAATCCTAGAGTCCCATATGGTCCCCCGTGCCTGCCAGGAGCTATTTCTGAGCAGACAGTCAGGAGTAACCCCTGAGCACCGCTGGGTGTCGCCAAAAACAAACAAACAAACAAAAAATTGGTTTTATTTTTATTTTTTATTATATATATTTTATTTAAACACCTTGATAGCATACATGATTGTGTTTGGGTTTCAGTTATGTAAAGAATAACACCCATCACCAGTGCAATGTTCTCATCACCACTGTCCCAAATCTCCCTCCACCCCACCCAACCCCCACCTGTACTCTAGACAGGCTTTCCATTTCCCTCATACATTCTCATTATTAGGACAGTTCAAAATGTAGTTATTTCTCTAACTAAACTCATCACTCTTTGTGGTGAGCTTCCTGAGGTGAGCTGGAACTTCCAGCTCTTTTCTCTTTTGTGCCTGAAAATTATTATTGCAAGAATGTCTTTCATTTTTCTTAAAACCCATAGATGAGTGAGACCATTCTGCATTTTTTTCTCTCTCTCTCTGACTTATTCACTCAGCATAATAGATTCCGTGTACATCCATGTATAGGAAAATTTCATGACTTCATCTCTCCTGACAGCTGCATAATATTCCATTGTGTATATGTACCACAGTTTCTTTGGCCATTGAAGGGCATCTTGGTTGTTTCCAGAGTCTTGCTATGGTAAATAGTGCTGCAATGAATATAGGTGTAAGGAAGGGACTTTTGTATTGTATTTTTGTGTTCTTAGGGTATATTCCTAAGAGTGGTATAGCTGGATCATATGGGAGCTCAATTTCCAGTTTTTGGAGGAATCTCCATATCGCTTTCCATAAAGGTTGAACTAGACGGCATTCCCACCAGCAGTGGATAAGAGTTCCTTTCTCTCCACATCCCCGCTAAGACAGTTTATTCTCATTCTTTGTGATGTGTGCCATTCTCTGTGGTGTGAGGTGGTACCTCATAGTTGTTTTGATTTGCATCTCCCTGATGATTAGTGATGTGGAGGATTTTTTCATGTGTCTTTTGGCCATTTGTATTTCTTCTCTGTCAAAGTGTCTGTCCATTTCTTCTCCCCATTTTTTGATGGGATTAGATTTTTTTCTTGTAAATTTCTGTCAGTGCCTTGTATATTTTGGAGATTAGCCTTTTATCTGATGGGTATTAGGTGAATAGTTTCTCCCACACAGTGGGGGGCTCGTATCCTGGGTGCATTCACGTTGAGGTGCAGAAGCTTCTCAGCTTAATATATTCCCATCTGTTAATCTCTGCTTTCACTTGCTTGGAGAGTGTAGTTTCCTCCTTGAATATGCCTGTAGTCTCACTGTCCTGGAGTGTTTTGCCTATGTGTTGTTCTATATATCTTATGGTTTTGGGTCTGATATCAAGGTCTTTAATCCATTTGGATTTTACCTTCGTACATGATGTTAGCTGAGGGTCTAAGTTCAATTTTTTGCAAGTGGCTAGCCAGTTCTGCCAACACCACTTGTTGAAGAGACTTTCTTTGCTCCATTTAGGATTTCTTTCTCCTTTATCAAACATTAGGTGATTGTATATTTGGGAAACATTCTCTGAGTATTCAAGCCTATTCCACTGATCTGAGGGCCTGTCCTTATTCCAATACCATGCTGTTTTGATAACTATTGCTTTGTAGTACAGTTTAAATTTGGGGAAAGTAATTCCTCCCATATTCTTTTTCCCAATGATTGCTTTAGCTATTGTAGGGTGTTTATTGTTCCAAACAAATTTCAAAAGTGCCTGATCCACTTCTTTGAAGAATGTCATGGGTATCTTTAGAGGGATAGCATTAAATCTGTATACTGCTTTGGGGAGTATTGCCATTTTGATTATGTTAATCCTGCCAATCCATGAGCAGGGTATGCGTTTCCATTTCTGCGTGTCCTCTCTTATTTCTTGGAGCAGAGTTTTATAGTTTTATTTGTATAGGTCCTTCACATTTTTTAGCCAAGTTGATTCCAAGATATTTGAGTTTGTGTGGCACTATTGTGAATGGGGTTGTTTTCTTAATGTCCATTTTTTCCTTATTACTATTGGTGTATAGAAAGGCCATTGATTTTTGTGTGTTAATTTTGTAGCCTGCCACCTTGCTATATGAGTCTATTGTTTCTAGAAGCTTTTTGGTATAGTCTTTAGGGTTTTCTAAGTAGAGTATCATGCAAACAGTGAGAGCTTGACTTCTTCCTTTCCTATCTGGATTCCCTTAATATCTTTTTCTTGCCTAATTGCTATAGCGAGTACTTCCAGTTCTATGTTGAATAGGAGTGGTGAAAGAGGACAGCCTTGTCTTGTGCCAGAATTTAGAGGAAAGGCTTTAATTTTTCTCCATTGAGGACAATATTTGCCACTGGATTGTGGTAGATGGCCTTCACTATATTGAGAAATGTTCCTTCCATTCCCATCTTGCTGAGAGTTTTGATCAAGAATGGGTGTTGGACCTTATCAAATGCTTTCTCTACATCTATTGATATGATCATGTGGTTTTTATTTTTCTTGTTGAGGTTGTGTATTATGTTGATAGATTTATGGATGTTAAACCAGCCTTGCATTCCTGGGATGAAACCTACTTGATCGTAGTGGATGATCTTCTTAATGAGGCATTGAATCCTATTTGCCAGGATATTGTTGAGGATCTTTGCATCTGTATTCATCAGCGATATTGGTCTGTAATTTTCTTTTTTGGTAGCATCTCTGTCTGATTTAGGTATCAAGGTGATGTTGGCTTCATAAAAGCTATTTGGAAGTGTTTCCGTTTGTTCAATTTCATGAAAGAGTCTTGCCAGGATTGGTAGTAGATCCTCTTGGAAAGTTTGAAAGAATTCATTAGTGAATCCATCTGGGCCTGGGCTTTTGTTTTTCGGCAGACATTTGATTACCATTTTAATTTCATAAATAGTGATGGGGTATTTAGATATGCTACATCCTCTTCCTTCAACCATGGAAGATTATAAGAGTCGAAGATTTTATCCATTTCTTCCAGGTTTTCATTTTTAGTGGTGTAGAGTTTCTCAAAGTAGTTTCTGATTACCCTTTGAATCTCTGTCATATCAGTAGTGATCTCTCCTTTTTCATTCCTAATACGAGTTATCAAGTTTCTCTCTTTCTTTGTTAGTTTTGCCAGTGATCTATCAATCTTGTTTATTTTTTCAAAGAACCAACTTCTGCTTTCGTTGATCTTTCGAATTGTTTTTTGGGTTTCCACTTCGTTGATTTCTGCTCTCAGCTTTGTTATTTCCTTCTGTCTCCCTATTTTTTGGGTCCTTTTGTTGAGCACTTTCTAGTTCTAAAATTAGCTGTGTCATTAAGCTACTCAGGTAAGTTCCTTCTTCCTTCCTGATGTGTGCTTGCAAAGCTATATATTTTCCTCTCAGTACTGCTTTTGCTGTGTCCCATAAGTTCTGATAGTTTGTGTCTTTATTGTCATTTGTTTCCAGAAATCTTTTGATTTCCTCCTTGATTTCTCTCAGACCCACTAGTTATTCAGTATGAGGCTGTTTAACTTCCAGGTGTTAAAGTTTTTCTTCTGTGTCCCTTTGGAATTCACAAATAATTTCAGAGCCTTGTGGTCAGTGAAGGTAGTCTGCAAAATTTCTATCCTCTTGATATTATGGAGGTATATTTTATGTGCCAGCATGTAGTCTATCCTGGAGAATGACCCATGTACATTGGAGAAGAATGTGTATCCAGGTTTCTGGGGGATGGAGTGTCCTATATATATCCACTAGGCCTCTTTCTTTCATTTCTCTCCTCAGGTCTAGTATATCTTTTTGGGTTCCAGTCTGGTTGACCTATCCAGTGTTGACAAAGCCGTGTTGAGGTCCCCCACAATTATTGTGTTGTTATTGATATTATTTTTCAGATTTGTCAACAATTGTATTAAATATTTTTCTGGCCGCTCATTCGGTGCATAAATGTTTAGGAGGGTTATTTCTTCCTGCCCTACATACCCCTTGATTAATATAAAATGTCCATCTTTGTCCCTTACAACCTTCCTGAGTATAAAGTTTGCATTATCTGATATTAATATGGCCACCCGAGCTTTTTTATGGGTGTTGTTTGCTTGGATAATTTTTCTCCAGCCTTTTATTTTGAGTCTATGTTTGTTCTGACTATTCAGGGGCGTTTTTTGTAGGCAGCAGAAGGTTGGATTGAGTTTTTGGTCCATTTAGCCACTCTGTGTCTCTTAACTGGTGCATTTAGTCCATTGATGGTGAGAGAAAGAATTGTCCCGGGATTTAAGGCCATCTTTATATCGAAATTTGGTGTGTCTTTTGGTTAGTCTTGTCTTAAATTACGTCTTTCAGTTTTTCTCTTAAGACTGGTTTTGAATATGGGGCCAGAGAGATAGCATGGAGGTAGGGCGTTTGCCTTTCATGCAGGAGGTCATCGGTTCGAATCCCAGCGTCCCATGTGGTCCCCCGTGCCTGCCAGGAACAATTTCTGAGCCTGGAGCCAGGAATAATCTCTGAGCACTGCCGGGTGTGACCCAAAAACCACAACAAAGAAAAAAAAAAAAAAAAGACTGGTTTTGAATCTGTAAGTTTCTGAGCTGTTTTCTATCTGTGAAACCATGTATTCTTCCGTCAAAGCAGAAAGTGAGTTTTGCTGGGTACAGTATTCTAGGTAAAGCATTCATTTCATTCAGTCTTGTCACAATATCCCACCACTGCTTTCTGGCCTTGAGTGTTTCTGGTGACAGGTGTGCTGTAAATCTCAAGGATGCCCCCTTGAATGTAATTTCCCTTTTCGATCTTGCTGTTTTCAGAATTCTGTCTCTATCTGTGGGATTCGTCATTGTGACTAGGATGTGTCTTGGGGTATTTTTTCTGGGGTCTTTTTTGGTTGGTACTCTTCGAGCATGCAGGATTTGATCACTTATATTCTTTAGTTCTGGAAGTTTCTCTTTAATGATGTTCTTGACCATTGATTCTTCCTGGAAATTTTCTTCCTGGGTCTCTGGGACTCCAATGATTCTTAAGTTGTTTCTGTTGAGCTTATCAGAGACTTCTATTTTCATCTGTTCCCATTCTTTGACTAATTTTTTCATTGTCAGTTCATTTGCTTTAAGTTTTTTTTTCCAATCTCTCCTGCTGTATGGAATTGTTATTTATCTCATCTTCCACTGTACCAAGTCTATTCTCAGCTTCTGATACCCTGTCCCAGAGTTTATCCATTTTTTCATTCACTTTGTTTACTGACTTTTTCAGTCCTGTTAGTTGACATGTTATTTCAGTTTGGAGTTTTGTGATTTCTGTCTTCATATTTTCTTGGTTCTTATTAGTGTTCTGTTCAACTCGATCCATGGTTTCTTTGAGTTCTTTGAGCATCTTCCATATTGCTTGTCTAAAGTCCTTATCTCAGAGGTTGAATAGTTGGTTGGTCATTATCTGGTCATCAGAATTGTCATCTTCATTCTCTATGTCTGATACTGGCCTGCGTTGTTTCCCCATCGTCACACTTGTATTGTTGGTTTTTCTATGTGTTGTGGTGGTATTCATTGGCTAAGTGATGCAGGCAGCCACACTCCTCTGGCTCCGCCCTTTCTGGATGGGTCGACTTGCCTCGAGGCTAGTCCTCCATGAATGAAGCCTCACACAGGATCAAATCTTAGGCCCGAGTACACAGCAGAGAAGAAAATCCAGAGAGAAATGCTGGGCTTCAGTGATCCAGCACAATTCTTAGTGTGATTTTTTGTTTTTGTTGTGATGGTGTTCTTTCCTTAGAAAGAGCGCATGGCCGTGTAGCAAAGCAGAGCTAAGTGCTCTTCTGGAGCCTCTTTTAGGCCCACTCCCAAGAGGTTCACGCAAGAGGACAGTAGACTGACACACACAGGCAGCACTCACAGTTTTTCACAGTCAGGCCCCACTGGGCAGGTGTAGTTTCGTGGATTTTCCCAGCCTGACATCACCAAAAAATTGGTTTTATGTTCTTTTATTGTTGTCATACATACCAAGAGGGTGTGAAAGGTTCACATAACAGATACTGGGGCCATGTCAGGTAAGATACCCTAGCATATCCCAAAATAGTAAAATCTAGAAAGCAGTTGGAGCTTGTCTAGTTTAAATTTCTAGTTGTTTTCAATAGTGCAAGCATTTATTAAGTGTGGGCAGGAGGAAAGAGGCTTGAAACTTTCAGTAAACATAAAACATTGGAGTCAGACCTTTTAGCAGAGTCCATATGTTTACATGGCAGCCATATAATAAATTTATTGATTCGTTGCCAGAAATGCACACTTAACTACGTTTTGTTGTTATTGTATCTGGCAATCCTCTCTATAAAGAAGAAAGACATAAAATGATTTCTGCTCAAAGTTTCTGCTGATAAAAACAGAAGGAGCTTGGATTGTTCCTGGCTTCATTGAGTCATTATACTAGCTCTGAATTGCTCACTTTCTCACTTCTAGTTCTGGAAGAAAAATGGACCCATTTCTTAAGAAATTATTTCTCAGTGGTCATATTTCAATTACTTGAAACCAAGCCTTTAAATTTTTTTTGTGTGTGTGTTGGGGAAGCACTTGACAATGTTCAGGGGTTACTGCTCACTCTGTATTCAGGAATAAATTCAGGCAGACTCAGGGGACCATATGGGATGATGGGGATTAAATTTGGGTTGGCTGCATGCAAGGCAAACTTCCTCCCTTCTTTTCTATTTTTCTAGTCCTGCCAAGCCCATATTTGATATAGCTGATCCTTCTGTTGTCCGACACTATCCTAAAAGTTCTGCCAAAGTGTAGATGGATTATGTAATTTATTTCACAGAGTAATAATAAAATTAGTCTAAGGAATTGAATATAATCACTCCCCAAAATATAAATTCTTTATTTGCCAGTGGCATGTAATGGATGATAGATTGGGGTGGGTAGAGTTGGTGCATATTTAAATAATCCATTTTTCCCCTCACAAAGATTGCTGTTTTTATTCTACCTCTTTGTTCAAGTCTGTGTTAGGCCCCAGGCATGGTTATTTACATAAAC
Source organism: Suncus etruscus (assembly GCF_024139225.1). Classification (NCBI taxonomy): domain Eukaryota; kingdom Metazoa; phylum Chordata; class Mammalia; order Eulipotyphla; family Soricidae; genus Suncus; species Suncus etruscus. The sequence goes on along the minus strand of NC_064863.1, from coordinate 41,464,274 downwards.
TTTCACAGGAGAAAGCAAGAGAACTTAAGGCCAGAATCCTGGCACTAAACCTTTTTTTCTCAATCTTTTTCCCATGGTGGCCCCTTCTAACCTTATTTTCTTTCTGTGGACTTCCCTTATCTTACTGTTTGCACCCTTAACCTTGTGCCATAGCCCTCCTTAGAATATTATGAGGGCCCACAGGATCCCCATAGACCCTAATAAAGAAATACTGCTCTAGATGAAACACTTGTGTATGTGAAAATATATTTATTTGAGGTAAGTCTTCTTGTAAAGCTTGTTAAAAGAGAGAACAAGGGCCGGAGAGATAGCATGGAGGTAAGGCGTTTACCTTTCATGCAGAAGGTCATTGATTCGAATCCCCGCATCCCATATGGTCCCCCATGCTGCCAAGAGCGATTTCTGAGCCTGGAGCCAGGAATAACCCCTGAGCACTGCCGGGTGTGACCCAAAAACCAAAAAACAAAAAAAAAAAAAAAAAAAAAAGAGAGAGAACAAAAGGAGAAAGACGTTCCATCAATACCAGATGACTAATAGCTTTTGAACAACTGTCTTTTGCTAATTGGTCTTAGATTTTAGTGAACCTGTTGCTATTTTACTGTATTGACCAGAGAAGTTTGGAATCAAAGCTAAGGGTAGCAGAAGAAATAGCTTGTAACCAAGAGTCATAAACCAGATACAAGAAGCTTTTAAGTTTCTTGATTTTCTCTAGAGAAACCATGAAAGGTGCTGAGAAATGGGTAAAATGGTTTTCATGCAGAGAGAGAGAGAGGGGGGTAAGTTGCTGAATCACACAGCATACAGAATTTCATGAAATTTCAGGAAAGAGGCTGAGGTTCAAATTTTTTTCAGTGCCTAGGATCAAAACCCACATGCAGACAGGCTCTCTACTGATGAGCTAGATCTATAACCTCAGAGGTCAATTTCTTTCAAAAGGGCTTTGGACTGAAGAGGTAACAAAGGTGTTTAGGTGTTTACTTGCAAGTAGTTGACCCTGTCTGGAGCCTGACTTCTCGAGCCCTTGAAGGGCTGCACCATTAGGGCCTCACATTGAACCTCTGCCAGTTGGCTGAGAATCCCTGGGAGGGGCCCTGAGTTTCTTAAGCTGGACAAAAAGAGGCTTTGTTATTGGAATTTGCTGGTTGATTGGGACAAATGCAAGTCAGCTGAGTTTTCTACTGACTTTGCAGTGTCATTTCCTTTCCTATTTGGTAACATTATTAACCATGTTTCTGCTCGGTTGCATATTTTAGTTCTCATCCCGTGGGCCTTATTGATGATATTTTTTCATCAAGGCCTTTAAGAAAGACACCAAGCACATAGTTGTATTTGGGTGGGCAGTGGTTAAAATTTACTCCTAAACAATTCTGAAAGAAAAGCATGAGCACCTAATACTGAACCTGCTTCATCCAGCACCAGCTTCTTCTTACAGAGCAGTAAAACAAATAATAGATCTTTTTTAACCAGTTCCTACACATGTCTTTTTTATCCTTCTTGCTGCCATCTAATCTTCACTTAGCAGGCACGCTCCTTTAAGTAATGGAACTGCTGTGTATAACCTGAATTTCATTGAATTCCTTAAGCCCCCTGATTGGACAACTATTTGGATCTAACAGGGAGACAATATGATTGTGTCATTAATCTCAGTCTGTTTGCCCTGTTAAACTTAATCTAGCTACCTCCTTTTGCTGATTGTTTCTCTGTTGACCTCCATACTTGCTGGAAAGATAAACTCACTGTCTTAAGCATGTACCTCAGGATTCAGAATACAAATGTTAAAAAATTGGTAGAGAATTGGACTTCACCCTGAAGTGTAGAGCCTGCTTCCCTGGTGGTGACACCCAGAAAGCACATTGCCCCCAGGTGAGCAGACCCTGCCCTAAAGGACAGAGGAGTGCAGCCACTCTGCTGAATGGCTGCACACTTCTAGTCAATGACTCCCAGCACAGCATGTAGAAAATACCACACTGCAAGCATGACAACAGGGAAACAACACAGGTCTCCACCATGCTTAGAGAATAAAGATGGTAGCTATGATGACCCGAAAAGTACCAACCACCTATTTAGCCTATCGTATACAGACTTTAGAGAAAAAATTATGAAGAATGCTCATAGAACTCAAAGAAAGCATACAATGAACTACAAATAAGAATCAAGAGGCTATGAAAATAAAAATGAGAAAACTCTAAACTAAAATAACAAGAATAAAAAACTTGATAGTCAAGATGAAAATCTTACTGGAAAGCCTCTCCAACAGAGTAACAGTGGCTGAGGACAGAATCTGTGAGCGGGAAGATGAGATACATAACAACTCTATACAACAAAAGATGTTAGAAAAGAACCTTAAAACAAAGGATCAGACAATGGAAAAAGTCCTCAAAGAATGTGAACAGATGAAAATATATGTCTTTAATAAACTCAATAAAAACAACAAAATCATTGGAGTCCAGAGACCCAGGAAGAAAATCTCCATGAAGAATCAACAGTCAAGGACATTATTGCAGAGAAAATCCCAGAGCTAAAGAGTTCATGCAATCAAATACTGCATGTCTGAAATGTATCAACTAAAAGAAATCCAAATAAAAGCATCCCAAGGCACATACTAGTCACAATGATGGAACTCATAGGTAGAGATAGAATACTGAAAGCAGCAAGATCAAAAAGGAAAATTACATTAAAAGGAGCATCCTTAAGATTTATATTAGATTTGTCACAAGAAACCCTCAAGGCCTGAAGCACAGTTGTGTTATATAGTGACAAAATTCAATGAAATGAATGCTTTGTCAAGAGTACTTCACCAAGCCTGACTTATGTTCAGGGAATTGAGAAAAATAAAATTTATGGTAATAATACTTAGAAATAGCTGGAGGGATAGCACAGCGGTAAGGCGTTTGCCTTTGATGCAGAATGATGGTGGTTCAAATCCCGGCATTCCATATGGTCCCCTGACCCTGCCAGGAGCGATTTCTGAGCATAGAGCCAGAAGTAACCCCTGAGTGCTGCTGGGTGTGACCCAAAAAACAAAAACAAACAAAAAAGAAATAACAGATGCAGGCCAGAAGGACCAGCTCATAATATTAAGCTCACCACAAAAAACTGTGAGCACAGTTAGAAAAGTAACTTGCATTAACAATTACTATGACAATGATAGTGAAAGTCTGTCTGAAGACAGGTGGGATGGGGGAGAAGGGAAATGAGAAACATTAGTGATGGAAAATTATACTGATAAAGGGGGGGGATGTACATTAGATCACTGAAACCCAATGATGAATAGTTTTGTAACCAAGGTGCTTAAACAATAAAATTATAAAAATAAATTGGTAGGGGCCAGAAAAATAGCATGGAGGTAGGGTGTTTGCCTTGCATACAGAAGGATGGTGGTTCGAATCCCGGCATTCCATACGGTCCTCCGAGCCTGCCAGAAGTGATTTCTGAGTGTAGAGCCAGGAGTAACCCCTGAGCGCTGCCAGGTGTGACCCAAAAACAAATAAACAAAAAAAAAATTGGTAGATATTTTTACTCTCCCTACCACCACCACCATGCTTATCTGATTACTCAGAAGGAATTAAATTTAAATCAGAAAATGAGTAAATAAAGTCCCATTAAACCAGTATTTTTTATTTTCACTTATGCCATGGTTTATAATCTTATTATAATCCAGTTGTATGAATTAGGGAGAAAAATGAGAGTTCTCTTTTACCAGGACACAGTTAACCAGGGCATAGTAATATGATGCAAGGTTACAGTGAAAACAAAGATAAAAAGCTAATTGGGAAATATAGACAATTGAGCTGAAAGGTAAGTTTGTTTTATTAGCTATCCATATTTGTTTTCTGATTGTCAGGCACAGTTAGGTCAAAGGGAAGCTGCCTGTCTCCATCAATGATCCATTTTGGGGTGATTTAGACACTCTAGTGTGGAACTTCCTTTGAATCAGATGCCATCTTCTCTTCTCACCCAGAGTAAGACTTCTGGGTACATAGCTGAGGGATCAATTAGAAACTGCAATGTAACAGGACGAAGCTAATTAAGACCCCATGCAATTATTTTTTTTTATTCTTTAAGCAACCATATTAAAATGAATGTAAAAAACAAGAGTGACAAAAAATTGATATCAGATCACTTTCCTGCTTGATTCTTTAAAGCAGTTTCTAAACAGTTTTTCAATTGTGGCACCTTCTGACTTTTTTTTTTTTTTATACTGGTTGGTCATGCCCTGGACTGCATTAATACTTTTCACCTGTAGTCCCCTTGGAATGTGCTGGGCGGGAAGACTCTGGCCAACCCAAGTAGGGAAACCCTGCTCTGAAGTTCCCTTTGTCCTTGACCCTGGTAGAAAACTCTTTGGCAATTACCCTGGGTTATGGCTCTGAATCCTGAGTTTTAGTCTAGAAAAACGTATTCTATTTCAGCTTAATTATTTCTTGGTGTCTGATAGAAATGAAGCAGTTGGAGCCTCCATATTTGGGTTGTTTGGTTAGCTTATACAAAAGACAGACTGTAAGTTGTGGCTAAATTCACATTATCTGGGAAATCAGTATTTACTGGTTGTATCAAAGATGGCAGCAAGCAGGTGAGAATCCTTGGGATGGCATTCTAGATCTGGTGCTTTATTTTCACTATTAGCCCTGCCCATCCACCCCTTATGTCAGGTATTGGCTGAACCTGCATATGGCCCGGCATGAAAGAGGTCAACATCATCTTTGAGTATCCCAGTGTAGAAAGTGAGGTGAGGCTGTTTGGGGCCATGAACCATGAACCTGAGACTATTGGAGTTTGGCCTGTAGTGTAATACTGTCCCTTTCACTCCTGGCCACTGGGACAGTTTTAAAATGTCTCTTTCACTCTTGGCCACTAGGACAGTTTTAAAATTTAAATGTTTTTATGTCAAAGGTTTTCCCCTATTATAATTAAATGGTGTTGCAAGAGAGCATTTTCCCTCAGGAAGAAGTTTTTATAATTTGTATTTCAGGCAGATAAAGGGTGGTTCAGAGAGTCAGCTCCCAAAAAGACTTACATTTTACTTATTTATTTTTTTGGCAACCAGTTCAAGTTTCATCTGTGAAAATAAATATTGTTTTTTTGGCAACATATCCAAGTTTCATCTGTGAAAAAAAATTTTTTTTTCTTGTTGTTGGCTTGTTTTTAGGCTACAATTCCTAATGATCGTACGGGGACTGAGATGAACCTGGTACATCCACATGCAAGGCAAACACCATACCCTTATTTCTTTGGCCCCATCTTACTTGTTCTGATGATGTATGATTTCCGATTCTATCATCTAGCTTTCCTTTTAGAGGTTTCCTTCACACTGCAGTCAATATACTGAAGGGTTCTACAAACACTAATAGAACCCACCTGCTGGAGGAAACTGTAATTTGTTTTAATTCTGCTAAGAGTCCACAAACTATTACTCCCTGCCTCCCCCCAGACATAATTTTACCTGGTCCTCCTGAGATGTGCCTGCAACCAATCACATGGATTGGTTCTCATTCAGGCTGCACTCTGAAGCAGGCAGGTAGATAGTGGGGAGCTGGTAATGAGTCCATTGTAAGTAATAGAACCAAGATGAGATTTAAAGAAGTTATTCTGTCACTAGCCAAAAGGCAAGTAGCCAAAAGGTATTAGTTGGCTAGACTTACTTTGTAGACACAGAAACTGAGACCAATAAGATTTTAACAGGTACCAACATAGGCCCATAGAAGCCTGGATCCTTTCGGGAAAAAAATTCCAGTAGGAACAAAGGGTTGTGATAAGGACATGTAGGTGGACCACCAAATTCCAAGCTCATCGCTTTGATAATACCATTCAGTGGTCGGCAACCTGCGGCTCGCGAGACACATGCGGCTCTTTACACTTTTAATTTGGCTCTTCTGTGTGCCAAGAGTCAGGACTCTGCTCCTAGCCTCTGTCAGTGCGCGCCCTGTGTGGCATTCAAAATAAATTTCAATCGTGGTTTTGGCGAGATTTGGCTCAGTTGAAAGAAAAGGTTGCCGACCATTGCTTAAAGACTTTTATCTAGATAGAAAGCCTTACTTGAGGGTTGTTTGGGAGAACACCTATAAAATCAACTCTGAAAAGACTAGCAGTGCACTTCCTGATTCTAGGATGTCTAAATCAACATCTCCACCTGAGATGTGCACTATTGTCTCTTTGGAGTAGTTAGGCTTATCTCTTAAAAGTGTCCTCTCAAAAAAAAAAGTGTCTTCTCTTTCTTTTTTCAAAAACTCTAAAATAGACTTGTTTTAATTCGCTGTTCATTTCATCCTGAAATTCTTTTCTGTAACGAAAGGCAGCCTGCAAAGTATGTTTAAGATTCAGGATGGACTTTCCTTTTCTGCAAAGTGAAATTCCTTCCTCCAGCCTGGGATTCATGGCTCCCCAGGGAAATCAGGTGGCAGGGGTCATTTCCCTTGTTGGGAAGAGCAAGTGTAACTCATGTATGGTTTGGCAATCACCTTGTGGGGCTGGTGAGATATGGTCTCTACCATGCCAATATTCATTGCAAACTTTTAGCAGTCCTAGATTTCTCAGTACTTCCCTTGGTGACAAGATGGGTAGAGAGCAGTAGACATTTTCCCTCAGGCTGCTGCCTCTCATCTCCCCAATTTACAATTTACCTATAATACCTCTATGCAATTTAGGGAATTGTGCGTGATTTTTCTCATTTATGAAATGGCAGGAATGGGGTGGGACAGAGTAAGAAAGTACCCCATCTCTTGTTGACCACACTTACTCCTGGATTTATGCTTAGGGAGCACTCTTGGTAAGTTCAGAGGATCATAAGGAGTACCAGGGACTGAAAGTGGGTTGGTTAAAAGCAAGGCAAATTTCTACCTGATGTACTGTTACTCCAGCCCCAAGAAAGTGGCCTTTTGTACCTTCAACAATTATTTTTCATAGAAACAACTGAGGATTCATTGTGACTTCAAATCCAAACAAGAAACCGTGATAAAATCACTGTACTGTAGTCAATCCAAGATATAAAGTTACAACTTTATAAAGACTAGTAGGATCTTTGCTGTGAGTTTGTAAATAAGTGTAACTGTAATGCAATGCTAATAAATATTTTTATAGTTTTCTCCTTCTCTCTGCTTTTTCAGTTTGCTGAACATTTATAAGTATAAATGTCATGCAATATGGCCACATATATTTTCTTTCTTTGTTTTGACTCTGGAGAAGAGGAAATTTAAGTCCACATTTATATCTCCAAAAAGGGCCAAGCCATGAACACAGTTCACAAAAAGCTTCTATAGTCCAGTTACAAGGCATGTGCTCCTAAGAGAAACATTTATCATTCAACATATACAAGGGTTGCTAACATGGTTACTAACATATACAATAATTAATACATTGCTTTTAGTCCCATGCATTTATTATTTCTCTGATCCCATTCCTGTCTAAGCAATTGATCAGACTTGCTCCTTTGCTTTGATCTTGTCATAGCATTGTGATTTGTAACTCATTCATCTTTGCCCAGCTCCTGTAATGGGTCACTCAATTGTCCTGCCTCTAATTTTCCTACTTCTGCTTTTAATTTTCCCACATCCTTCCCTCTATAGGCTTTGCACACAAATCACTTGCAACTATAACTTAACCTTTCTTGAAGTAGGTGATACTAGGAACTATACCTATCTTCTGAATTTTCATGCTCCATTAATTATATAAGGCCTCCCTATGAAGAATGCTGCTATTACACCAACCAGTGTGATACTTTGAACCAGCTGAAAGAATAAATTAGAAATTGCTCTAAGAAATTTGAGGCTAGTAACCTATTCCTGGAGTAGGCCTCTGTTATGATCCCCAAGGCTTATGCTACTCTTGCAACCCACCAATTTCATACTAGCTCATATTTTTATAATACCTCTTTCTATTCCTTTAAAACTTCTGGAATGGTGGGATATTTCATTGTACTTTCCGTCTTAGGCTTCTATTTTAATTCAATAAAATTACTGAAAGTTTTTTTCCCCACGTTTTGTTTACATGTCAAATCAATAAGAAAGGAAATATTTTTGTGAAGCATTTCTTCTAACAAAAACAGATTTCAATTTCAAGATAAAGGAGCAACATCAAAGCATAGATATTTCTTATAACCACCAAAATGTCAAATATAAAATGGAGATTTTTTTGCCATTAACTTCAGTAAATTTTAATTGAACTATTAAGTCATTAAATCACATAATTTTATTGCTAATAAAAATAGACAGAAATGTAAAAAGTTTTAATAGTTCTAAGAGAAACTTATTAGAAACTAAAATTAACTTAGAAACATTTTAAAAATAGAATTTTTATTATCACATTTTACTCAAAATATCTGAGAACATTCATATGTATTCATGTAAATTATTTTCCACAGAAATGTCTTGGAAAGGGCATACCGCCTTTAGTTCAGTTTTATTGATCTTACTAAGAAAAATAAAATATTTTGTTGTAATTATTTTAAAATATATAGTGAATACATTAGATTTTACTTAGATAAGCTAATGTAATACCAAAATGAGAAAAAATATGAAACAGAACAACAAATAGTCCTTTTCTATCTGGCAATAAGACTACAAATTAAAATGTTTATTTACAAAACAACAATGAGGTAGCATCTTACCCACAGAGACTGGCACACATCACAAAGAATAAAAATAACCACTGCTGGCATGGATGTAGTGAGAAAGGAACTCTCATTCACTGCTGGTGGAAATTCCATCTAGTCCAGACATTTTGGAAAACAATATGGTTATTCCTTAAAAAACTAAACATTGAGCTCCCATATGATCCAGCAATACCACTCCTAGGGATATACTCTAGGAATATACAATATAATAATTCCCTCTGCACTCCTATGTTCATAGCAGCACTATTTACAATAGCCAGAATTTGGGAACAGCTTAGATTCCCAACAACAAATGAGTAGCTAAAAAAACTGTGGTATATCTATACAATGGAATACTAATGCAGTTATTAGAAGAAATGAAGTCACGAAACTTGCTTATACATGGATGAATTTAGAGACTAATACGTTGAATGAAATAAGTCAGAAGGAAAGAGAGAAGCACAGAATAGTCTCACTCTTATGTGGAATTTAAGAAAAATAAACGACAGTATTATAATAACACCCAGAGGCAACAGAGATGAAAGCTAAAAGGACCTGCCCATGATAACAAGCTTAACACAAAGAGTGGTAAGAGTAGATAAATAACTATACTAACAGCTACCATGACAACAATAGAGAGAGAAATACAATGCCAGTCTTGAAGACAGGCAAGGGGTGGAGGGAAATGAGGGGACAATGGTAGTGGGAAAGTTGCACTGGTGAAGGGGGTGTGCATTTTATGGCTGAAACCCAATTACAAACATGTTTGTAACCATTGTGCTTAAATAAATAAATTATTTAAAAAATAAAATATTGATTAAAAGAGAAATTTGATTAAATGTCGATTATAATCAAGCTTGATAATTTTCCATGTCTGATTTAATATTCTTAAAATAAACTAACATTTGTTAATTTAATTCCATGCTGCAAAATTTAAAAGGTTTTAATGGTCTACAATCTCAACTTAAAATAGAACATTAATTATTGATTTAAAAATAAAATTTGCTAAATATATATTAAAACTTTAATTAAAGGGGCCAGAGTGGTGGCGCAGTGGTAGGGTGTTTGCCTTGCACTCAACTGACCTAGGACAGACTGTGGTTCGATCCTCCAGCGTACCATATGGTCCCCCAAGCCAGGAGCGATTTCTGAGTGCATAGCTAGGAGTAACCCCTGAGCGTCACAGAGTGTGGCCCAAAACAAACAAACAAACAAAACCCCAAAACTATAATTACAATTAGAAAAGACTTTCAGTTTGGCTATGTGAGGGCAATTGTGTAATTCTTAATGGCATATGTGTAGATAGTCACATAATAAATCTCAAGATGGTCTCTGTGAAAAAGTATTTAACACATATATGTTAAATATATACATGCATAAAGTCACCAGTTAAGGCTAACTAGTTTGTCTGAATATGGGGAGATTAAAACATAATTCTTCATTAGACAATATCTTACTATTTTGGAAAAAATATTACTACCTTTAGGTTGGCAATAACATTCTTTTATCTCCTCTTTTTCCTTCCCCCACTGTGGGTAAAACCCAATGATCCTAAGGGCTTTCTCCTAGTTCTGGGTTAAAAGATCACTCCTGATGGCTTTTGGGGGACTATACACGAACAGGATTTGTAACCAGCATGACAAACATCTTAACCCTGGTCCTATTTCTGGCTCCAACATTTTGATTTTTTTAAGCTTACACCCACTAGGGGTCTTTAGCATTCCCCCCCCCCCTCTAAATACTTCATTGTTTCTTTACAATCTTCCAAATCTTTCGCATTCTTTATATTGGGCATATGTGTCAACACCAGTTCATTAACCAAAGTCAGGTTTTGCAGGGTTCGTGTGTTCCAAGCATCTTCAACCTGGGCAGAATATATCAAGGGCAAAACTCTATCACAGGGGACCTATAAGAAATGTCTGATATTAGGGGAGCAGCAGGAAGGGAGACAGACAGAATTCCTGAGAGAAAGACATAAGTTAGGTAGACATGGCACAGAGGCTGTATTTGGCACACAGGGCCTTGGAATAAAAGTGAGCTGATTCTGATAAAAATTAAAAAAAAAAAAAAAGACATGTCTGATATTAAAATTCACTGGGTTGGAGACCACCACAGCTTCAGGTTGCTTATGAAGGTTTCCCAGGGAATCCAATAGAGTTCTCAATAGAGAAAATACTTTTTGTTTGTTTCTTTGTTTGTTTGTTTTTTCAGACCACACCCATTTGATGCTCAGGGGTTACTCCTGGCTAAGCGCTCAGAAATTGCCCCTGGCTTGGGGGGACCATATGGGACGCCGGGGGATCAAACCACAGTCCTTCTTCGCTAGAGCCTATGTGTCCATCAAAGATTATCAATTCTCTTTATTTTATTATATGTTAAATTGCACTCAGCACTAGCTATGCCATAAAGATATAATGACATGTCAAGATTTCATATTCATCTCAGATCACAGAGAAAATGGGCCATAGTTGATTATAAGTGGGGTAATGCTGAAAACTATTTAATGGAATTTTGGATTACTAAATTTACTCTTATCACTCCGGATAGATGTATCAATATTTCAGACAAATACAACCAAAACTTTGCTGATAGAAACCAAAAAGAAAAAAGAAAAAAAACAAAACAAAACAAAAAATACTCCACTCATTTTGAAGGACTTTCAAAAGTGTCTCAACTTTCTTTGGTAGGATTTTAGAAAAATATCTAAGAGTCACAGAGAAAAAACATCAGGGAAGGTACTTGCCTTGCATGTAGCCAATCTGGGTTCAATCTCCATCCCTGTAGATAAAGCCCTGATAACCACCAGGTGTGATTCCTGACCACAGAGTCAAGTCAGCCCTGAACATAGTCTAGTGTAGCCCAGAAGCCAAAAAAAAAAACTTTTTAAAAATCTAATTTAGAAATAAGAAAGTTGTGGAAGGGGAGATAAAGCCCAGAGATCTCACTTCTCAGTTTTAATAATTCAAAACTGTAACTCATCAGAGAACGATAATGTATATTTTCTTAATCAGAACACAGCTCTTTGTCTACATATTACCAGAAGACAGAGTCACCTGTCAGAGACAAGTAATTGTGATCAGAAGAAAGAGATTAATTTGAGACTCACCATTTTTTCCTGTGTGTGTGTGTGTGTGTGTGTGTGTGTGTGTGTGTGTGTGTGTGTGTGTGTTGGAGAGGTGTTTGGGTCATACCTGGCAATGCGCAGGAGTCACTCCTGATTCAGCACTCAGAAATCACTCCTGATGGTGCTCAGAAGACCACATAGGCTGCCAGGGATCAAATCTAGGTCTGCAACATGCAAGCGCCTCACTAATTCCTCAGCCCTTGTTGACATCTTTTATTCTTAGGAAATAATCCAAGTGTTCAGAGTGAAAAGTGTCAGAAGTCTGACATTTCATCTTAGGGGAGATCAAAACCTTGATTCTAGAAGAGCCTTTTGGCTAGAAATTAAGTTGATTTTATTTGGTCTTGCATTTACATTATTAGAAAAAAGCTTTAAAAATTATAATGTTTCTAACAATGTCTCCAAGAATCAGATATACCACTTTTCCATTGTCTCAAATTGGTTACAATCCAGGGTTCTTAAAGTCTTTGGTTACTAGTTCTGGTAAACAAGGTGACATCATCCTCATATTCTTGGGTTGAATTTTCTATATTCTCTAGTAAGACATATTTATCTTCATTGCCATTCGGAGAGAAAACTTCTTTCTTAGTGGATGTCAGCTCACTCCAGGTAATGTCTGTGTTTTTAAAAGCATGTAAAAGAAAGATGCCATTGATAATGGTGAAGAACCCACTCAAGGTCCCAATGATATCTCCAGCTTTCATGCCATACCATTCCTGGAATAAGATGGCAGAGCAAGTCATTACCATGGAAGTGAAGAACACATAATAAATAGGAGTCACCAGAGATATATTAAAGGTGTCCAGAGCTTTGTTGAGATAGTTAATCTGTGTTGCCACTGAAAGCACAAGCACGGCTAATAAAACAAAGATGAGGGGATGCTTGTAAACTGGCTTCCATTCCAATAGTTCCTTGATAGCAATTCCCAGGCCTTTGACAGAGGATACTGAAAATGCCCCAATCAATGAACAGATTGAAATGTAGACTAATATATTGCTCTGTCCTTTCTTGGGAGCCACAATCAAAATCAGCACCAAGCAGATCACAATTACAATGACAGCAAAGGAAATAAAACCTGTTAGGAAGTGAAAAAAGAAAAGATTTAGACTTCAGAAAATGGTAATGGGATGATGCCTTTGTGAAATCGTGGTAGACATAAGTTTAAAACAAATCTTTTAGAAATAAGTGAGAGTAAATCTAAAAAACACAACGACCACCCATTTTACTTCATGTTTCTCAATATTTTACAATGGAATTCACAAAAATATAATTTGAATCTCACATATAACATTGTAAAATGTGGTAAAATTACCTTTTTTTTTTTACTTTCAGAGGGAGAAAGTGCTCAAAGTTTGGGTAGACTATAAATATATTACTTCATTTCTTTTATTACAGGGAAACATGAACACACAAATTAGTTTAGAAGATTTATCATAATTCTCAATCAAACCTTACTACAATCCATGGCACAGGCTTGTCAAAAGTTTATGTACTATTATTACAAATATCATTTGATGAGCACAGAAAGAGTAGACTTTGAATATCTTTTAAGAAGACACTTAAGCATTAGTTAAATAATTGGTTAAAAAAGAATATAAATGTTAATATATGTTTTAGGAAATTAATTTTACCATAACACTTCTACCAAAGAATTACCAATATCCTTCTAGCACTGCCTAGAATATTTCTTATGATTGAATCACAGACCTGGGTCTCTCAATTTCATTTCCAGTTCATGTAAAGAAGCAACTTCCTCTTCTTGTGGGGCATGGATGACCATCACAGTTGAGCCCAATATACTTAATATACAGCCTATTTTCCCATGAATGTTCAAGTGCTCACTTAAAAAATAGGAAGACAATATTGCACTGTTGGAAAAAGAAGAGTTGTTCAGTTACATTTTGATTCCAGAATGTCTCATATTTTTTCTGATATACTAGTCAACACAACACTATAAAGGGTTATTAATTTAAAAACTCAGAAAAAATATGCTACGTTGCCTTTATACTTAAAGCTGCACCTCTGTAATTCTACACACATTTTTGTTGGTTTTTGAGTTACACCTCTTGGTGCTCAGGGCATTCTCCTAGATATGCCTAGGGATTACTCCTAGCAGGCTCAGAGGACTGACCATATGGATTTCTGGGGCTCAAATCTGGCTCAGCTGCAGACAAGGCAAACACACTACCCACTGTACTCTTGCTCTAGCTCCTCCATCACTTTTTAATATGTCCCTCAAATTTCCCCATCATCTTCTGCAAAGGCAAACAAAATGGAAATTCTTTTTGGTCTCACTGGCATTATACACATGTGCCTTTGAAAGTTCCAAAGATATGCTAAGAGAAAAAAAATGTATCTTTTTTTTCTTTGTTTTATTATTTATTTATTGTTTTTTGGGGTCACACCTGTTGATGCTCAGGGGTTACTCCTGGCTATGCACTCAGAAATAGCTCCTGGCTTGGGGGACCATATGGGACACCGGGAGATCAAATCGTGGTTCGTCCTAGGCAAGCGTGGGCAAGGCAGATGCCTTAGTGCTTGTACCACCGCTCTGGCCCCTGTTTAATTTTTAACTACAACCAGAGGTGCTCAGGGATTACTCCTGGCTCTGTATTCAGGGATCAATACTGGCAGAACTCTTAAAATTAGATAAAATTCCAGGGATTAAACCCAGGTTGGCCACATGCAAGGCAAGCATCCTATCTGTAGTACTATTGCTCAGGCCCCTGAAAGAATTCTTACTCAGGATTGATATATAGTTAATAAGCAGCACTACAAGCATGTGGGTTTTCCGCAAATTTCCTTACAAGCTTCTATTTCCCTGATACTTTCATCTATATTACATTCCCACTATTTGGGTTTCAGATTAGCCTCTCCAAGGACATTTAGGATGTGCCATTCTGTTCCTCTGCCAGTAGACCTGGTGTGACTTCTGCACACTAGCTTTCTTCTAAATGCACAACACCAGGCCATACATTATGTTTCTTAATAACAGCCCACTTACCCACTATTGATATAGCCTAAGACTATGCTCAGTTAGTCTAATAGTTAAAATGATTAGACAATAGTTCCTAAGATTGGACAGTGATCAGTTACTTACTAAAGTCCATAACAGGACATTTTTGAAAAATACTGTGAAATCATTGCTGCTACTAACAATTATCACTCACTGTGCAGTGTTCCACACACTCAATTAATTCTCTTAACAATCCTCAACACAATGTGAAAAAGTGGGTAGACTTTTTATTAAACTTTTTATTAGAGGTTGATAATGGAGGTTAAAAGAGAAGGAAAAAATTGACAAAGCGATCTCTTAACCAAAAAAAAAAAAAAAAGAATTATATGGGTTCAGTGAGCACATTCTTTTAGGTTAATTATAAAAATAAAGGTAGAAGAATTTCTATGCACATTCTGTAAAATAGGCAAAAGATTTCTGTTTCCAGAGTTAAAAAAAATAGAAGCATCCAGCAGTCAGTGCAAGACTTTCATATGAGCTGAAACTTAACCCAAATTTTATGATTTTTAAAGTCTTTTGATGCCCAGGACACTATGGATATCAAAGTGAACAAAGGACTTTACACACTATGACAACAGAAAGGATAGAAAGGCCTGTGGCAATTTGTTCAGGCGAGGACAAAAATGTACTAGGTTTTATTGAATTATCACAAATATAAAATGTAATTACTTCATATTAGAACAAGAACAGAGAGGCCAGAGAGATAACATGGAGGTAAGGTGTTTGCCTTGCATGCAGGAGAGTGGTTCAAATCCCGGCATCCCATATGTTTCCCTTGAGCCTGCCAGGAGCAATTTCTGAGCATAGAGCCAGGAGTAACCCCTGAGAGCTGCTGGGGGTGACCCAAAAACAAAAACAAAAAAGAACGAGAACAGAATCTCTTCTGTAAAATAAGTAATAAGATAATCTATATACATCCTATATCTACTATTATGTATTGACTAGCCTTCCAAAATTATTTTTGCAATTAAAACAATTTGTTTCAATATGTGTAGTGATATATTTTGTTTCAACTCATCATGACATTAAGATCCTTAGAAAAGCCATGCCCCTTATTGCTCACTTACCTTACGAGAACACTTAGAGCACCTAGAGGGGAGATCAAGGTGGCAGGTGCAAAAGTATAAGCAGCAAAATTTGCAGCTTCTCCTACTCCCACTGGAAAGCAAGAAACAGTATGTGTGAGTAAGTAAAATAGTTTATAAAAAAATATTCAGCATATTCAAAGAGTCAAAATCAGGGCATCATTAAGCTCTCCATCTTGGGTTATATCTCCAGTCCTGATATATCAAATGTTTACTTTCTCACTTGCATTCCAAGTCCATACTGAGAACATAGGCAGCATGGGGGAAGAGAAGAGTAAAAATTAATTTTAAATATATGACTTGTTTCATTTTTAAACTATATGCAAATATATGCACTAAATGTCAATATTTAAATTCTATTCTTATAGCAATAACATATTAACCAATAATGAACATGTTCATGCAATTGATCACTTTATAAGCAAATACTATTTTCAATATATTGAACTTACTTGACAATAGCCCTGCCCACCAGAGCCATTCCTTGAGATATGAATGCCCCCCTTGTCCTAGGAAAATAACAAAAAATAAAATTAATTGCAAGTTGGATAAATTGAAGATAAGTTGAAGAATTGACTTCTGGAAAAGATACTACATTGAAAAGTAAAGAAAGAAGATAAAGCTGGTATCTAGACTTTAGCTAACTTACTTGGTCATCTCCAAAGACCTATTTATATTATGTCCTCTTTGAATTCTGCAGAAAGATTTTTCATTTTGAGGGAAATTTTAATCATGAGGATTACTGTCAGAGGCATGGGATAGAATATTATATGTCTTACTCTTTGTTCTGTCACAGTGAAAATGAAAACCAGAAAACTAGAAATGACATTGGCTCCTAATGAGGATCTTATGGAAGAATGCTTCGTACAGAACTTTTGATATTTGAAACAATCAGAGAATCATGAGCACTAGCTGGACTCCATTTATTGTCTAGTTTGATACCATGAAATTTTTAGTCTAGTCCATTAAAAAGGAGAAGCAGCTTTCCTGAGATCTTTAGGGTTTTCCTCCTACAAGTGTCTCAATATTGCCAAGTGCAAGACAAACAATTAACCTTAATTTCTGTACTATCTCTCCAGCCGAATACTATTGAACTTTTATGATATTATACTTGAAAATCATTAAAATATATTAGTAATAAATGAGAATTAGCATTTCCTGTAAATGAAATGTTACATTAACCAGCATACCAATTCTATGATTGTCAGGTTACTACTAATTTAAGTCATTTATAGAGTACCAAGCTTTATTCTAAGGATGGTCTGTTGGAACATTGTTTTTTGTTTGTTTTTTTTTGTTAATTTATTATTATTATTATTATTTTTTTTTTTGGTTTTTGGGCCACACCCGTTTGACGCTCAGGGGTTACTCCTGGCAATGTGCTCAGAAATCGCCCCTGGCTTGGGGGGACCATATGGGACGCTGGGGGATCGAACCGCGGTCCGTTCCTTGGCTAGCGCTTGTAAGGCAGACACCTTACCTCTAGCGCCACCTTCCCGGCCCCACTTCCTCTTTTCTTTTCACTTATCCCTTTGGCATGTAAATGTTCACCTGGACTAGATTAGCTTGATAGTTATGTTTGTCTCTCACTTGAGACAATCCCTCCCCCTCCTGTTTGGGATTTGAATTGGCCAATAAAGAGAGGTTTCAGTTTGTCAGGCCCAGAGACCATAAGATGAGAAGTCACCAATTCCAGGATTTTCTTCCTCATGACTGTATGGTTTATTAATTCAAGTGGTGACCCTGCTTCAGACATCTAGGGTTGGAAATACCGCATTTTTATATCTGTACTTGTTAACCCTGCTCTCATTAAACAAATAAAGGTACTGTCTAAAAAACAATAAATGCTCAATAACAAATTATCCTTGGTTCAAAGAAGGAAAGAGTGTGAGTGTGATAGAGAATAATGGGATGGTAGTGAGACAAATTCTGAAGACTGGGCTATGACAGCCTTCCTGGAGTGATGTTTAACCTGAATCCTGAAGTTTCAGTCAGTCAATTGAAAGGCGGATGAGAATTTCAGGCAAAGGGAGAAGACTTTGTGGTGGGAAAAAGCCTGGAATATCTTAGAAACCAAGGGAAGACAGGCGCCTGACAAGATGATCCCTGATGAAGCTGGACAGGAAACAGGAACACATGGAAAGAGATTCAGATCATACAGTGTGTGCAAAGAAAAGCCAGAATGTGGCTCTGAACAGTGGAGGAGTATTACCTTGATTGATTACTAAAGCTACAGCTTAATGCCATGAAAGAAAAGTTCACAGCACACACTCAACTTCTTTTTTATTTTTTAAAGGATAAAAGTTAAAAACATACAGTAAAAATGGTGTTAGAGTGGCAATTGTTGTTTGCATAGTACTAGCAAAATATAGGGGGAAATGGAAAGGGATAGCCTTGGCCTAAATACGAGGAGACCTTATCCCTGAAGTTTTCTGGCATAAGACCAGCTCTGGGCTCCAGGCATACTAGGTTGTCCAACCCCTGAGTCATTCTCTGTGGTCCCAGTAAAACTTTTTCTTCGAACAATCGTTGTTGTTGGTGTCAGGTTTCAGTAGTCAAAGGTCTTGGTTCTGTCGAAGTCAGGATGAGGTGGAGCATCCTCTAGTTTCACTTCACAGGGGAGCGGTAGAGGATTGCTTCTGGGTGATGTTATAGACAGCCGTGGTTGTTTTGTACATGGTATCCCTGGTTTAGGGGTGAATGGACAATGCCCATTCTTCTGAGGCCTGAGCCAGGTCATTATGACAATGTTCAGGGTGTGAGGCCCCACTGCATTACAAGATTTGTGTGTTCGTATCTATATTAGATAAGAATTTGTTTGTTTATGTAATATTTTCCCATTTTAATGTGCCTATGCAAAAGAGGAACAATGCCACAAGGTATTATTGGTGCACATGGGGGTTGAGGGAACAAGTCCAACAATCCCGGTAACTTGGTTCTAACATAAGCTCTAAAACGAGGGACTCTTCCACTCAACTTCTTAAGTAATAACTTGAATTTTTACCTAAAGGAGTCATAATTGGCTCAATTCTGGAAACTGCTGATAAGGAAGGAATTACTAAGAACAGTCACAGAGGCTCAGATTAAAAAGAGGCAGTAAAATATTGTTAACCACAGAGATAGGATTTTTACAAGGGGGTCATTTCTGTAGTTAGAAACTTGACTTGGTTAGTTGCATCTGGTCCTTACCTGCTCGGGTAAAACCTTTGTTGGCCAACTTCAAGAGGCCTTTCTTTTTCAGTATAAAGCTGGAGCCAATAAAAATGCCAGAACATAATGCCAGTACCAGGCCTACATACAGGCTGTATTTGTTTTTGATACTAGCAGAAATGCTCAGGTTGGTTATGCTGGCATTCGGGCTCTTGTAGAATGCTGAAGCCAGCAGCTGTGATACATTTGTGATTGAACACCAAGCCTGGGAGTAGTTTGAGCAGACCAGAGACAGCACATAGCCTGGGGAAAAAAGGAGAAAAAAGAAATGTCAACAAACATTGAGGTATTGTGTGACACCTCAGTATTTTATAACAGTGTCAGCCCAGTAGTACCTCAGGAAATCTGATGGGAAAGTTACATAGAAATTTACCAAGCTCAGTAAGCCTAAACAGTAACACAGAAGGCTTAACTGTCCCCAACCACAGCCCAGTAAATCCTTAGACATTGACCTGAGAAACACCATGCAGAGCTATGACAATCATTTCAAATTGACCCTTGTTGGTCAAGTTTTGATCATTCTATTTGCCTTAGAGTTGTAATAATCAGTATGGAGTAAATTTAGTTTTCCAGCATGGAAGGCAGACTATGGCAGTGGGTAAGAAATTAGGGATATGGGTGAAGGGAAGGTCACATTGGTAATGGGTTGATGTTTGAGCATTTAATGCCTGAGATTGTATTAAGAACAACTTGGTAAACCATGGTGCTATAATAAAAATTAGAAAAAAACATCAATAAAAAGGAGAGGTTGGTGTTAACTTAAATGTGACTTAAAGGATATATTAATGTGGATTGTGCATTAGTGCTGACTGCCTTTCTTCCTGCCAGAAGCAGAAAGCCCAGCAGATAGTGACACAGTTTTACTCCAGGCCAGGAGTCTCCAGAATGTGCTATACCCACTTGTGGTCACATTAGGTTAGGTTCTTAAAGGTCCTTAAAACTGGTGCCTGAGTCACTGTGTTCAAACTGGGCTAGTTCCATAGGGTCACTCTTTTCTCAAATGAGATGTAAACCAAACTGTGAAAGATTATGGCTACACTGGTCCACATACACAAAGCTGGCAATCTCAGAAGAGGGCCAAGCCCCCACTAGGCTGAAGCCACATATGATGCCTCCATCATCCAGAATCACCATTTTCCTAATGGCCTACCTCATCACTGAACCTCTACAATTCCCTGTGGGGATGCTGTTCTAACCAAACTTCAGGTACACTGGTTGTTGGGCTGATATCACCAGGATATCTTTGGAGTGAGTGTGGGCATCTTCTCCTCAACTTCCCACTTCCAGGAAAGCCTGAGAGCTGTATCTATGCCCACAAATGCAGTTGTCATGAATGAACAGGGCCTTCTTCCCAGACCAATATCTAAACATATTCCACTAAAATTTTTAGTGTCATAGCCTTGAATTTCTGGACAACTTCATTTGTTTGATGCTGTCATCTTAAGGGACACCTCAGTTTAACAGACTGGACATATAACAAGAGCTTACTACACTTTCTGCCATTGTATTAATAACTTCATTGGTGATACAATAATTTTTACAAATGAGCTTGCTACTGTACTTTATTTTCTTTTTCTTCTATTTTACTTTTTTTGGTATCTGCTTTGGCTTATCTGAAAATAAATATATTATGATCAGCTACGTGAACTATGCGATGAATTTTTTTTAAATAAATAAAAATTTTAAAAAATTTAAAAACAAAACAAACAAAAAATATCCCCTGGTTTCTAAGCCAGCCAGAGAGATAGTACAGTGAGCATACAGTGAGTCTACCATAGTCGACCTGGATTAGATCCTCAGCATCCCTAATGTTTCTCTGAGCACTCCCAGGAATGATTCCTGATTGCAGAGCCAGAAGTAAGCCCTGGGTACTGCTGGTTATGACCCAACCACCACCACCACCACCACCATCACCACAATAACAACAACATAATTCTTTAAAAATATTTATCATTTAGGGGCCGGAGAGATAGCATGGGGGTAAGGCGTTTCCCTTTCATGCAGAAGGTCATCAGTTCAAATCCGGCTTCCCATATGGTCCCCCGTGCCTGCCAGAAGCAATTTCTGAGCATGGAGCCAGGAGTTTCCCCTGAGCACTGCCAGGTGTGATCCAAAAACCACACACACACACACACACACACACACACACACACACACACACATATAATTTAAAAGTGAGTGATGTCACACAAAAATCTGAATTTCTCTTCTAAATCAGATCCGGCAATGCTTGATTCTTTGTTGGAGATTGCTAGAGCAGTTTATTTCTCTGGGCCTGTTCTGTTTATATTTTGTTTTTATTTCTGTTTCTATTTCTCTGAGTCCAGTTCTCTGGGACAGGTTTGCCCTCTGCAGTTCTTCCCATTACCCCACATCCATCTCCCTTCCCTCACTGGATCTGGATGTCTCCTTGAAAGCAGAGTGTGTTATTCCTGAAAGTACTGAGAGCTACAGCCGTTTCCTGAGTCAACATTTTTTTAAGAAATTTAGTCAAACCATTAAATGCAGTATAAATTCAACATTTCAGAAAACACCTTGTACAGTAGATTTGACTTCCTCTATCACTCTCCCTGAAAAGTGGCCTTTTCAGGTCAATCACCCATCACCTAAAAATAATAGAATCTAATTAATAGAATGGAGGGAAACATCAGTAAACTTAGAATCAGATTCAGTATTGAAGTGATAGTACAGCTGATAGTGGATTTACTTTACATGTGGCAGACCTACATTGGATCACCGGCCCCCCATTTGGTCCCTAAGCTTAGCCAAGTATGACCTCTGAGTGCAGAGCTGAGGGTATGTACTGCTGAATGTGATCCAGTCCCCCCAGAAAAAAATAGGATTAAAAAAAGCATGCAAATTTAGTGTAGTTGATATTATACTTTAGAAATGTAAGGCTCAAACATGAGAGCATATTATACTACATGAGAAGCTTTTATGGAAGGCCTTCTTTGTGATGTTGAGAATCACCAAACAGTATCTGGAAGTGCTTTGGAAACCATGACAGGCAGATGCTCCTGTACTGACCTCTATATAAAAATATTTAATAATTGTTTTCCTCTTGAAAGCTGCCAATAAGGTAAAATCTTAACTCGGTTTTTTTTTTTAAATCATAACTTTAACTTTTTAACTCTGAAAGGAAAACATATGAATTACTCTAATAACAATAATGAAAAAAGGGCCCGAAGAGATAGCACAGTGGTGTTTGCCTTGCAAGCAGCCAATCCAGGACCTAAGGTGGTTAGTTTGAATCCCGGTGTCCCATATGGTCCCCCGTGCCTGCCAGGAGCTATTTCTGAGAAGACAGCCAGGAGTAACCCCTGAGCATGGCTGGGTGTGGGCCCCCCCAAAAAAAACAAACAAAAAAAACAAAAGAAAAAAGACAAAAACCAAATACTATTGTAGAATTCAACAAAAGAATTATTTTTATATTTCAAATATGTTTAGACAGTCATAAGAAAGCATAAATACCACAACAAAACAGTTTGACTAAATGATGTCAAAATAATAAAACTTTAACAATTGAATGTGTGGGACTGGAGGGATAGCATGGAGGTAGGGCATTTGCTTTGCATGCAGAAGGATGGTGGTTCGAATCCAGGCATCCCATATGGTCCCCCGAGCCTGCCAGGAGTGATTTCTGAGCGTAGAGCCAGGAGTAACCCCTGAGCGCTGCCAGGTGTGACCCCAAACCAAAACAAACCAAAACAGAAAAAACTATTGAATCTGTGCAAACCCAGCAAAATATTAAAAAGTCATCTAAATTTAATTAAATTTTTATTAAACATAAAGTTAAAAAATCATAAAGATCAGGTCTAGAAAAAGGCAAAGTAACTAAATCCAAATATTTTTGATTATGAGGTTATTTATTCCCTCTAACTTAAAAATAAGAACCTTTGTCTCAGAGACAAAAGAGAATTCTCAGACAAAATTTCTAAATCTTCCAAGGAAATTGTATTACTGAGGAAATTTTAGTTGTTGCTTTTTAAAAAGACACAGCAAATTTTCAAATGAATTAGCAATCTTGTTTTGGGCACCATCCATCTCATCAAAATCCAAAGGAAGGAAAGAAATTTTTAATAGTAAGTATTTTGCTCATTAATTCCTAAGAAAATATTTGATTTGACTTTCCAGTGATTTCCAGGGCTGTAATTGTGTCGTTTACTATGTAGTTAACATAACCATCCCAAGACTTCCATTTCTGAATATGGTGTGGGTGGATCTCATTCCAGCAAAACAATATTCTTTCTAAGTTATTGACATAGCAAAATATTTCCAGAGACTGTGGGGGCAGAGCATTAAAACAGAACATGCAATTATCTCTACTATATTTGTTAGCTCTTATAAGTGGCAGATACTAATGTTCTAAGTTTTTATTTTGTTCTAAGTTTTATGACCAAAAAATAGCAACAAAATTTGTCTTATAACTGACCTTGAAACTTCCTGAAGAGCAAAATGAGGAGAGAGCATACGACAGATGTGATGGAAGGTGGGAGTGAGGGGACAATCAAGTGAAGAGTGTATTGGTGGGCTAGTAGGGCAGAAGTGGAGAGCTGAATAAAGTAGGACGTGTAAGTGGGGACTTTGGAGTCTTAAAGAGAAATCAGAGATGTCTTTGTAAGACTTAAGTAAGCAAAGTCAGAAGCTAGGAAGTTTAATTTAGATTCAAGAGAGAATATTAAAATAAGTTCTAATCAATTATGTATTATTTTTTATTGTAATAGATACTGTAGTGTACCTATTTATATTCCTGTCAGTGGGAAGCAAGTAAATTTTACATTAAATTTTCACATTGGTTTAAATCAGGGGTACTCAAACTTTTTAAACAGGGAGCCAGTTCACTGTCCTTCAGACTGTTGGAGGGCCAGATTATAGTAAAAACAAAAATTATGAACAAATTTCTATGCACACTGCATATATCTTATTTAGAAGTGAAGAAACAAAATGGGAATAAATACAATATGTGGCCTGTGGGCCGTAGTTTGAAGACCCCTGGTTTAAATAGTGGGAATTAATATCTAGGAAATGGGCCATAATAAATAAGAAATAATATACATGATATATCCATCACCCACTTTAAGAAAAAGTTACTTCAGAGATAATGACTATTTTGATTTCTTCTTTACATTCCTTTGCTTTAAAAAAATTATTTCTCCCATATGGCTATATTTTCAGATAACATCTTACTTAGATTCACCTCTTGTATTATATATAAAAGGTAATATATGATGTACTTTGGTGACTCATTTGTTTTTGATATTTATTGTGACTATTAGTCTATAGAATTCTGTTGTATGACCATCTTATAATTAATTTTTCTGTTTTAAGGTTAGTGGGCATTTAGGTTATTTCTAGTGGTTTGCTCTTATAAACAAACAGGTACTGCTAATTGAGTCATTTGTAATTTGTATTATTTGACTCAATATAAAATAGCAGTTTTATATGTTTCAACCTTCATCTGTATCTTCTATGCAGTGCTCTGAAAATGTACTTATGCATAATAAATACTGAGGCAAGGGAGATAGCTCAAGTGGTAGAGCAGATAGCTAAGCATGTGAGAGATTCTGAGTTCTATCCACAGCACCACAAACCACCTGGCGCCCCCAACACTCAGATGTGGCGTCTATTTTTTTTTTTTTTTGAGGGGAGTTATACCCAGGGATGCTCAGAGATTAATTTGGTACTATGCTCAAGAATCACTCTTGGCAGTGCTTGGGTACCAAGGGTGAGGTCAAATATGCAGGGATTGAATATGTGTTGCTGGGAATAGAACATGACAAGTACCTTATGAAATTTCCAAGTTTATGATATGGAGTAAGAGATGTATTTAAGTAGTTAGTGCTGGCATAAAATCATATCTTTTTTTGGGGGTGGGGGCACACCCGATGATGCTCAGGGGTTACTCCTGGCTTTGCACTCAGAAATCACTCCTGGCTTGGGGGACCATATGGGATGCCGGGGGATTGAACCACAGGTTCTAGGCTAGCAGTGCTAGCAAGGCAGACGCCTTACTACTTGCACCACCCCTCTGGCCCCAAACCATGTCTTAACACATGGAAAATATTTTTAGTTTGAGAAAATTATCATTTCACATTTAGTCTCTGTGTTTGCTTGAACTATTATTTAGCAATTTCTAACTCTCTTAGTCTCCACAATGTGGGCAGAGAATTATGTTTTAGGATGGACGTGACTTGGTGCTCAGTGTGACAGGAACAGAGAGGAGGGATGAGGAGAGGCTCCAAATATGCTCTGTGCTTAAGTCTGTCTTCTGCGCCTCTGTATTTTCAGCAACAAAGCTTCCTGAGGAACACTGTTGCCCTTAGGTCTGAGTCCCAGAATAAAAATACATGAAACAGATCTGAACTCACCCTATAGGAGCCAAACTCAAATGAACATGGGCTTGACCTGAGTCTCCATGTTTAGAAACAGTTTATAGTGGGGCTGGAGAGATAGCACAGCGGCATTTGCGTTGCAAGCAGCCGATCCAGGACCTAAGGTGATTGGTTCGAATCCCGTTGTCCCATATGGTGCCTCCTTCACTCCCCCCACCACCCCCACCCCACCCCCACCCCCACCCCCACCTCGGTGCCTGCCAGGAGCTATTTCTGAGCAGATAGCCAGGAGTAACCAACCGCTGAGCACTGCCGGGCGTGGCAGAAAGAAAGAAAAGAAAGAAAAGAAAGAAAAGAAAGAAAAGAAAGAAAAGAAAGAAAGAAAGAAAGAAAGAAAGAAAGAAAGAAAGAAAGAAAGAAAAAGAAGAAAGAAAGAAAGAAGAAAGAAAGAAAGAAAGAAAGAAAGAAAGAAAGAAAGAAAGAAAGAAAGAAAGAAAGAAAGAAAGAAAGAAAGAAAGAGAGAGAGAGAAAGAAGAAAGAAAAGAAAAGAAACAGTTATAGTAGCTATTTTTCAGCTGAGGGGCATAAGACCCTAATAAGGGCACCCAGTATATTCTAAGGAGGCAACAGATTTAAAAGTATGTCAATGAGGGCCAAGGGGCCACACCTGGAAAATGGTTGGGAAACACATTTGTGGTCCACATAAACAAGCAAGAATATATTATTGTGGGGTTTTATGCCATTAAGTTTTGGTTCATATGTTATTTATAACTGACTTACCAGCCTGCCTATTCACATGAGTAAAGGTGATAAGGAATGAAATTGCAGGATCTGGGGCCAGAGAGATAGCATGGAGGCAAGGCGTTTGCCTTGCATGCAGAAGGACGGTAGTTTGAATCCCGGCATCCCATATGGTTCCCCAAGCCTGCCAGGAATAATTTCTGAGCGAAGAGCCAGGAGTAACCTCTGAGCACCAATGGGTGTGACCCAAAAACAAAAAAAAAAAAAAAGAAAAAAAAAAGAAAGAAAAAGAAATTGCAGGATCTTACAATTTATTCTCCAAATATCAGTCAGTTTCAATCATATTATGTCACCTCCTGATTTTATTTCTCCAATGTAATAGGAATATTTATTCCCATTTCAAGAAAATTAGATACTTAATCCTGAACTAGTAAAAACCTAAATGAATACCTCTGATCATATTGCATTTTTCTGTCTCTTTCTTGCTGTCTCCCTTCTTTGAAATAATATATGCTTTTCACTATTTAGTCAATAAATATCTACTGAGTAGCTACTGTCAGGAATTTTCTAGAAGCCAGAAATAGAACAGTGAATAAATAAAATTAATGATTTCTTATACTCATTCTAATGAAGGAATAAATAAGCAAACTAATAATATGGTTAGTGGTAATGCAAGACAGTGCAAGCAAAAAAAAAAAAGAAAAATATTTCAAAAACATTAAACAAACAAACAAAAAACTTCTCTGCTAAATAAAACAAATAATAAAAAAAAAAAAGCAAAAACTTTAAGATACAGCCAGGCAGACTAGGATCAGATAAGGGAGAGAGACAGAATAAGATGACTTAAAGGTAAGAGAGAATAGGGTGGAGTGAAGTGAGCCAGTGAACAAATAGCTTAGATCTTGTTTCTCCTTCCAGAATTCTCAAGATATCCTTCCTTCTTTTTTTTTCTTCCTTCTCTTTAAGAAAAATACCCAGATCTCCAGCAATCTACATGAACCTACACACTATTATCTCCAGCTACTTCTCTAGCCTCTTCTACTAGAGCTTCTTCCCACCTCCACAGGCTCAATTCCTTCCCTTAAAGCAGGGGTCTTCAAACTACGGCCCCGGGCCACATGCAGCCCGCAGAGGAGTCTGATCCGGCCCGCCAGCAGTGAGCGCTGTTTGGTTGCCAGGATACCTGCCAGCATATACACTCAGTGTATATCCAAATATGAGGAACCATGCACTCAAAATGGTAACCATCTTTGGTAGCACTTATGCCTGTGAACAGACTTTTTCAAGAATGAAACATCTGAAATCTCCAACCAGATCAAGATTAACTGATGCCCACTTGCATCACTTGTTACGGCTGGCAATGACAAATATGGAACGGGACATTGACCATCTCATTAGCCAAAAGCAGACCCACAGTTCCCATTGAAATACTGGCGCGTGATCTGTTTATTTATAAATGGTTTTCATTTTATTTATATAAGATATGTGCAGTGTGAGTAGGAATTAGTAGCTCATATAGTCCGGCCCTCCAGCTTTCTAAGGGACCGTAATCCGGCCCTCCAGCTCTCTAAGGGACCGTAATCCGGCCCCCACTTTAAAAAGTTTGAAGACCCCTGCCTTAAAGCTTTAAGTATCACTTACTCCCTTCCACCCCCCAGTAGTGGCTGGCCTTGATAAGCTAGTTTCTTTCCACCCCAGCTCTCACTTTAACTACTTGGAGTCCACTAAGACAGTCAGTTTAAATTTAACCCGTTGATATTTATTTCTAAGTGATTTATGACTTCTGGATCTCATATTACCTTTCAGGTCTGCAAGATCTCTTTTTATTGAATATCTGTATTTCCAAATAAACCTATCAGCTCCAAATGGCCCAGATTTGGGCAGGTTGATTGTGCTATTTACACTTTGGGAGTGTCCAGTTCCCTGCAGTTCTTTGTCCCCAGGACAGAATCAGTTCTTTATATTTCTACCTCTACAGCTTAACTGTACTTTGGAGGGGGGAAGCTGTGTAAAGTGCCCTTTTAGTTTACCTGCATCATGTAAATATTGCAAAGGACTCACAAAATACCTATAAAGAGGTATCCAGCCTAGGACGGACCGAGGTTCGATCCCCCGGCGCCCCATATGGTCCCCCAAGAAGCCAGGAGCAACTTCTGAGCGCATAGCCAGGAGTAACTCCTGAGCGTCACAGGGTGTGGCCCAAAAACCAAAAAAAAAAAAAAAAAAAAAAAAAAAAAGAGGTATCCTGAGGAACAGGTGGGAATCAGGACCAAAGAATGCTATTTCTGTCTCCACTGGCCCATCCATGGGGCATGACTTGGCTGGTGACAAGTGGGCCACTCCTGATCAGTTGGTGAATGTCCACTACTAGAAGGGAGGTGACTTGGAAAGCACTTGAAGTTCTACCCATAGTTTTCCTATAGGCAATATTGGAGGGGTCCACCAGCAACTTGAATCACACCCTACCCACTCCAGTCCCCACTGGTGGGACTGAAAAGGCCTTATCTGACTCTCCAATCCAAAGCAATTTTTCAGTCACTTTTCATCATGTCTAATGTTGAATATTGACTATTGTACTGTAACATTCTTATAGATTAATTATGGACTTAGAATAGCAATGCATATAAATATGTCATGTGTTTAGTCAACAAAATAGTTGCTGAAAACATACCAGATTAGTCACGAGGTTAGGTATTTATTTATTCAATACTTCCAGAGCACCACCCGTGTTCTACAGGAGATACTGATCAATAAGACAGGTGA
Source organism: Suncus etruscus (assembly GCF_024139225.1). Taxonomy (NCBI): domain Eukaryota; kingdom Metazoa; phylum Chordata; class Mammalia; order Eulipotyphla; family Soricidae; genus Suncus; species Suncus etruscus. The sequence goes on along the minus strand of NC_064863.1, from coordinate 41,435,416 downwards.
CTCCACCTTTCTTCTGAAGCTGCTTTAATGAGACAATAAACTAAATTGGCAGGACAAGGGAAGCAGAAGAGGAATGAAAAAACCTTATGTAGAAAATTAGAATGTGCTATGATAGTGGGGCTGGAAAGATAATACAGAGTACATACTTTGCATGTAGCCAACCCATGTTTGATCCCTAGCATCCCATATGGTTCTCTGAGCCCTGCCAGGAATAATACCTGAGCCAGAGCTGGTGTAAGTCCTGAGTGCCATCCCCCAAACCAAAACTCCCCACAACCCAAAACAAAATTCATAATGTTTCCACACCTTAACTTGTTACAGAAAATCTTCTTGCAATTAAAAAAAAAAGTTAAAACATTTAGGATGCAGAAAAGGCCTAAGGAATATATTATAGCCAGAATACATTCTATAAAAATTTTCTTTTCTTTTTTTCTATTTTTGGTTTCTTGGGCCATACCTGGCAGTGCTCAGGGGTCACTCATGGCTCTGCACTCACAAGTCGCTCCTGGCTCAGGGGACCATATGGAATACCAGGGGATTGAACCTGAGTCCGTCCTGGGTCATCCGTGAGCAAAGCCCTATTGCTGTGCTACCACTCTGGCTCCTCAAAGTTTTCTTTTAAAATAATGTATACAATTCATACTAAGCATTAGGTTAGTTTATAGTATTGTTTTCGGAGCCATATTTGGTGGAGAATTTTTACTACCATTAAGCACTTTTTAATTTCAGCAGTTAAAAAAGTCTGTGGCAGTATGGCAGACTAGAAAGACAACTGCTGTTTTATAATCTTCTTGTAAAAATGTGAAGAATTAATTTCTTTTTATTTGTGTTTGTTTTTGTTTTGGGGCCATACCCTGTGATGATCAGGAGTTTTTCCTGGCTCTGCACCAAGGAATTATATTTGGCTTTGCTCAGGAGATCATATAGAATATCGGGGATCAAATATGTTGGCCTTGTACAAGGTAAGTTCCCTACTTGTACCTCTGGCAGTTGGATATTAATATTTTTTAAGGCAATCTCACCCTGAGGTGCAAGGGTAGGCCAAGTTAGGGCTATCCCACAATTCTTGGCCTGGCTATGGTAGGCCCCAAAATTGTACCTCTTGCTGTCAGTGCTGAGTGTGTGGGATCCAACTCAGAAATAAAAAACGCTACATATGAATTTTACCACACAAGCTAGATCCTGGCTCCTAAGAAGCTTTGTTTTGTTCTGTTTGTTTGTTTTTAGTTCAACTTAGAAGCAGCTATATTTTACAAAGAAAATATAACTTGGACTAATAAAATTGTCTTCATTAGTGAAATGTTCTATGTTCTTTCCTTTTTTTTTTTTTTTTTTTTTTTTTTGCTTTTGGGCTATAGTTAGCAGTGCTCAGGACTCATTCCAGGCTCTCAGGATTCAGGGAACCATGCTGAGTGGTGGGAATGAACCTGGGTCCTACAGAAGGCAAGTAGCTTAACCTGCTATATTATCTCTCTAGTCCTCCACTTGGTGGAAATTTAATAAATGCTTATAATATGGAGTTTTTAAAGAAAGTAGAATCTCAGGACTATTAAAACGTATATGATTGTAAGCTCAGAATTATTATTATTAAGTGGATGGGACACTTGCCTTGCATGTATTGACCCCAGTTTGATATTAAGCACCATATAAGGTCCCCAAGCCTGGCAGGAGTGAGCACTTAAGTGTACAATCAGGAGTAATACCTGAACATCGATGGTGTGGTTCTAACAAATAAAACAAAGCAAAACAAAACAACAAAAAACACATACTATTACATTACCAAACAGCTACAGAAAAAAAGCCCAAATATACTTCTGTTTATTATTTAAAATGAAAACAGTCTATATTTATTTTGGTTTTGAAGTACTGGTTTTGAAGTATTCTTGGCAATGTATGCATTCAGGACCTAGTCTGGGACCTTATCAGAAAAAACATGTTCTTAGTCCTTTGAGCCATCTCTCCAGACCTCCTGATGGGTTTGAGATAAAGATAAAGAAACTGCTCATAATATTCATAAAGTTAATGTCTTATAGATAGTTGTTAGATTACACCTTATTTTACTCAAAACAAAGATCATTCCTGTTTTTTTTGTATGTTTGTTTATAACTTGATTTTACCCCAAAACAGAGATGGTCTTACATGTAAATCTGGGTGAGATTGACTCAGGATAGCCTGAGTTATCTGTCCTTACTCCCCCTCCTGAGGCTGGTCTTTGTATTCAATAAAAAAGATTATTCTGGCAGGCAACTAGCTCTTGATACAAGGTAGAAGGTTGTCAGAATATCTGTGTTTTACCCTTGGCCTGGTCTTGTTTATTTCATGCACAAACTCTACTTTAGACTCATTCAGCTGAGATTGGAGATATGGCTTGTGGGGTGATTTTACAGATGGTGGCTGTATTTTTTTACATTTTATTGTCAAGGTTTTTTTTGTTTGTTTGTTTATTTTGGGGCCACATTTGTATTATTTAGGTTCTGTTTTCAGGAATTACTCCTGGCAGTGTTCAAGGAACCATATGGGATGCTGAGGATCTAACCCAGGTGATTGTGTTCAAAGCAAGTGACCTACCCTCTGTACTATATTTCTGACTTCTGTATTGATATGTTAATCAAGTTTTTCTGGCTGCTATCTCAAACTGAGTTCTGTAGCATTTGTGACTTAATGTCAATAAACCTGAGGGATAAAATTCCTTGTCTGTATTTAAATTTGCTTCTTGAGGACAGAAGAAATAGTATGTACAGTGGGCAGGGTGCTATATGCAGATGACCTAAGTTTGTCCTGGGAACATCATATGCTCTTCAGGAATGATCCCTGAGTGTAGAGTCAGGACAAGCTCTGAGCACTCCAAGATGTGGCTCCCAAACAAACAAACAAACAAACAAATTGCTTCCTGAGATAATTTTGGATTAGAAAGTATTTTGAAGCATCTAGAATTTTTATTGTTTTTGTTTGTTTGTTTGGGGCACACCTGGTGACTCTCAGGGGTTACTCCTGGCTCTGCACTCAGAAATCGCTCTTGGCTTGGGGAACCCTATGAGATGCTGGGAGATCAAACCGTGATCTGTGCTAGGTCAACAGTGTGCAAGGTAAATGCCCTACCCCTGTGCCAAGGCTCCAGCCCCTAGAATCTTTAAAATACAAAACATAATATGTGGTTAACTTTTTTCCTTGTAGAAGCCTAATTCCAATTAAGCTCTGTCTTCAAATCTATGGTGCACTCTGCCATTGGGGTCTCAACTTATGCAATTTTCCATGAGAGGCCATTCCTGGGTACAAAATGGAACATCTTAGCTCTTTCAACATGTCCATGTCACTCACAACTCCTGTGATGTTCTTCACTTTTTTAAAAGTCTTATTCATTCATTTCTTGTATATCATCTATACTCTAAACAGCCAGTTGCATGGGGGCAGGAACCTACTAGAAACATGCAAATTCCTCTATGTCAGACCCTTGGCCAGTGCCTGTCGCCTATGACTCTTAGAATTGGAATAAATAGTAAATGAAAAATCAAGCTTTTACTTCATATCAGATTCTAAACTGTCTAATTTGTGTGTCATCCCACTGGCATCTAACCTTCACATTGGAGGAATTATTTCCAATTCATGGATGAAGATTCAAGGGTCTAAAATGTAACCAAAAGGATGCTGCTACCATAACCTCTTCCTGCTAGTGCTAATAATGTGAATTCTGGTTTCTCAAGTCTTTCCTGCCAGTCTCCCATACAATTTTTTCCCATACAATTAATTACACAATCATAGGTATTAGGTAGTGAGCTTGAAGGTCTCTTCTTGGAACTAAACATGCAAGGAAAACAGGAAATTTTTGTAGTTCCAACAAGTTGGTGTCATTCACACACACACCCTTCAGATATGGATGGAAGGGTAACAGCTAATTTGGTTTTTGGCATTATTTAGACAAAAAACATATAAGCTAGTTAGAAAATTATTAAGAAACAAACTGCCTTTTGGTACTCACTTCCAAGATCTCAGTTCTGAATAGTTTATAAATAGTTCAGTCTCTCTCTCCTGTCTCTCTCTCTCTCTCTCTCTCTCTCTCTCTCTCTCTCTCTCTCTCTCTCTCTCTCTGTCTCTCTCTGTCTCTCTTTCTCTCTCTCTCTCACTCATAGTTCTGATTTTTTTTCTTTTTTATTTAGTTAGTTTTAAGTAACTCTTCACGTCAAGGAAAAAAATATGGGAAGAACCTAGTAGAGAAAGAAAGTCTTCAGAGGTCCTCAAACTTTTTAAACAGGGGGCCAGTTCACTGTCCCTCAGAGCACTGAGAGCCTTGAGTTTAAAAAAATATATATATATTTATAATATATATTTATAAAATATATATAATATATATGAACAAATTCTTATGTATATTGCACATATCCTATTTTGAAGTTAAGAAAAGGGGGGGGGAACAAATACAATATTTAAAATGAAGAACAAGTAAAGCTAAATGAACAAACTTACTAATATTTCAGTGGGGATTATGGGCCTGCCTGAGACTGAGAGGAAAAGTTGAGAGACAGAGAGAAGGGAGTCGAGAGTGAGGCACACATCCCACACATGCTCACAGTGAGCTCTGGAGTCAGCTGCTAAGCAGGACAGGCAGCGGTAGGCCAGATAAATGTCCTTAGCAGGTCCTAGTTAGTTTGGAGACTCTGGGAGTCTAAAGAGAAGCCAGAGACTGTGGATCATAAAGCCCCTGTCACGCCTACCTATGGCTCCTCCCTCTTACATCATGCTTTTTGGATAATTTAGAAACCAGTTTTGCCGCCTCCTTCCCACTAACTACTTGAAAACTGTCATTGCAATGGATGCACACCCTTCCTGTCTGCCCGCACTCTTATCAGGGCTCAGCCTCCATCTATCTTCTGCACAGAGCCCTCTGGGTTGATAAACTCCTGGCAATGGGGAAGGAAGGAGTCACCACTCAGTGAAAGTCGGGGTTGAAACTCCAGTCTAGCAAGCCTTGACAACCGGCAGGAGATTGAGCCCTGTTAAGGCTGGAGAAATAGTAAAAATATCTTGCACATAGCTGACCCCTTTGATCCTGGCCACTGCATAATATAACACGCTCCTGAGTGCAGATCTGGGAATAAACCTTGAGCACCACCGGGTGTGGCAAAACAAACAAACAAACAAACAAACAAGAAAAATCAATTCAGAGACTACTTCCAGCTCCTCCATCGCTTGGATCAGGCTGCCCAGAAGTGCCTGTCCAGCTAAATCAGACTGGGGTTAGAGGGTGCAAGCAAAACTACAATCCTAAGTGGGAGGAGCAGACTGGAGAGACCCAAGCCCTCCTCCCCTCTGCCTGGGGTGTGTTTGACGTCCGTGGTAACCCCCGGACCTCACCCTTTACCCACTTGTTGACGTTGACTACTGGCCGTGAGTCATTAGAAGCAATTTCCGCAGACGAACCCTGGGAATCTCCCACCACCGCACCTAGCATCTCAGCATTATTGGCCCGACCCAGGTGTCCCCGGCCCCTGCCCTCTGCAGAGCCTGGTATATGGTAAAAGCCAATAAACACTTGCTGTTGGACAGGCTGAGTGAATGAATAAATTCAGAAATTAATACATTACACACAGTTCTAGTAAAGCCTCATCAAGTTTTTCCATCCTATAGAATTTGAAGTCAGTGTTACAGAATGCTTCTTTAAGGATGCTCTAATGAAAACTATAGATTTGTATGTCAGATGATACTTCAGAAATTCATATATTTTTCATATATATATAAAACCTAATTGCATGAGTAAATGGTTTAAAAAAAATCTCAACTATCTGGTGTCTGTTCAGATTCTTACCTGGTGGAAACTGCCAGCCATCCTTTGGTTGGGTTCATGAAGAAATGGTTTTAAAAACTGTGCTTTTTATATTCTGTGCTGTCCTTGTGTATCTTATTGATACACATTCACTATTCATTTGATACTTTTAAAACCTGAATTGCCTTTTTGTGTTAAAATGGAAAAAATATAAATCTAAACAAATGTCTTCTCCACAATGAAAAAAGAAAGAAATTAATGCATTAAGAGTGGGTGGGGTGCATCTAGAGTTCGCAGACCGCCTCCCTCTTCTCATCACCACCCAGAAACTTGCTTCCCAGTTTTGGAGGCAGAATCTTACCTTCCTGGCAGGGCTCTCCTGGTGGCAGCTTCACCTGGAACCCCATGGTCCCCAGACGGGGCTTCCAGGGTCCGGGCGCTCACCCTCCTGGATTTCTCCACCGCCCCATGGACCCACGCTCCGGCGCGACTCCCAGTCCCGGATTCGGGCGATCGACTCCGCCCTCTTGACACGCTCGACCAATGAGAACTGTTGGGCCGGGCCTCGGCTCAAGTCCCGCCCCCTGTCCAAAAACTGGGCGTTTAGTCTTTTAGTTTCCAAGTGCCTGCGGCAGGTCCGCGTGGCTCAAGGGATGGGCAGGAACGCCGACTGCCCTTGGGGTCCGGGTCTGAAATGTCACAGGACTCTGCATAGGATAAATACGTCTTTTGGAGAGTAGAGAAGGAAGATAAAACTCTGGGGAAATTTAAGGGTTTATTTATTTTATTTTTTAAAGGATTCTTTTTTAAAATTTATTTTTTTTATTTTTAATTAAATATTCTTTATTTAAACACCGTGATTATAAACATAATTTGAAGTTGGGTTTTAATCAAGATAATAATAGTAATAGTATTAATAATAACAATAATTTAAGGGTTTAAAGGCTGACAGAGACCACTTTCTGGCTACTCTGTGAAAGTGACTCTAGAGCCTTTGTATTCTCAGGGTCCTGCTTTGAAAATTAGGTGACTTGTTTGTTTGTTTTGTTTTTGGGTCACACCCGGCAGTGCTCAGGGCTACTCCTGGTTCTATACTCAGAAATCGCCCCTGGCAGGCCCCAGGGGACCTTATGGGATGTCAGGATTCGAACCACCGTCCTTCTGCATGCAATATGCTATCTCTCTGGCCCCCAAAGTTAGTTGATTTGTAGGGAAGTTATTTGTCACTGAGATTCTAATTTGATTACTATGATAAATTTATTCTGAGGCTTTAGAGCAGACTTTGTAGTTTTTGAGCTTTTATCAGCTTTCCCCATTGTTCCTCAGTTTAAAACACTCCCCCATGCTATAGACAATATAGTTATTGTCAGTTATAGTATAACTTTATGTGTATCAGCTCATTGTATCTTAATTTTTAGTTTTTGTGTCATATATGGCAGTGCTCAGGTCTTCTTGCTCTGTGCTCCTACGATCACTCCTGGTGGTTCTTCGAGATACATTATGGGGTGCTAGGAGCTGAAGTTGGGTTGGTCGAGAGCAAGGCTAATGTCATGCTCACTACTGTCTCTCAATACCCAGTATATTAATTGTTTTTAGTTATTTGAGGTTGATTTTTTATAGTCTAGGTCTAGGTAATAAGGTTATAATAATGTATTTATGATATTTATGTATAAAAGTGTTTCTCACTTATTTAGTATAGAAATAAAAACAACTATGAGATATCTCACATTAGAGAGAATGACCTATATTAAAAAGATTAAAAATAACCAGCAATGAAAGATATGGTGGAAAAGGTGTTGGTGGGAATGTTGCCTGGTCCAACCTCTATGGTAAACACTATAGAGATTCTCCCCAATATGTAAGAATAGAGCTCCCAATATAACCCAGTTCCTCTTGGCAGCTATTTCCCCCACCCCAGACATAAAATCATGAATTTGGAAAGATAGATGCATACTTATGTTTGTAATACTCATAACAATAGCTAGTTTATATATACAAGATATTCACTGACAAATGAATTGATAAAGTTATGTAAATCATATAAGGAAGTCATATAACACAATGGAATACTACTCAATCATAAGATGAAATCTTTTTTTTTTTTTTTTTTTTTTGGTTTTTGGGCCACACCCTGTGACGCTCAGGGGTTACTCCTGGCTATGCGCTCAGAAGTTGCTCCTGGCTTCTTGGGAGACCATATGGGACACCGGGGGATCGAACCGCGGTCCGTCCTAGGCTAGCGCAGGCAAGGCAGGCACCTTACCTCCAGCGCCACCGCCCGGCCCCATAAGATGAAATCTTATAGTTTGCCTCACAGTTGATGGAAGTGAAGGCTATCATGTTAAGCAAAATAAGTTACTGAATTTAAAAACGCTTGCATTTTAAAATAAAATCCCAGTTTACAGTGGAGGGATCAGAATCAAGAATTGACTTAACTCCATGATAGAAGACTTGACAGCAGACCATTGCAGAAAAATGATTATAAATTCTACTAAAACTCTCATGCAGAAATAGAATGTTGTATACTCTACTATTTTAGTATTTAGAAAGTACTCTGCCTGCTCATTTGACCTTGCTTTACATAATCTTGTGAGTAGTGCTTTCACTACCCTAAGAGTTCATAGCAGGAAAAATCTTGATTTTCTTGTTTTGAGGCTGATGAGAGAAGAGTTAAGAACAGTCAATATAATCTGTGGCACAAATGTTCATCTGTGAAGGCTTAGTGGAGGAGTAGCATTGGGAGAGGAATAGGTGAAAGTTGAAAGGGAAGAAGATTAGACTAAATTTAAATAAGCTTTAAAACATATTTTTCAGGGCGGGGAGATAGCATGGAGGTAAGGCGTTTGCCTTTCATGCAGGAGGTCATCAGTTCGAATCCCGGAGTCCCATTTGGTCCCCCGTCCCTGCCAGGAGCAATTTCTGAGCCTGGAGCCAGGAATAACCTCTGAGCACTGCCGGGTGTGACCCCTCCCCCCAAAAAAAACAATCAGTTTTTGGGTCGGTGAGGTGGCCCTAGAGGTAAGGTGTCTGCCTTGCAAGCGCTAGCCAAGGAAAGATCGGCATCCCATATGGTCCCCCCAAGCCAGGGGCAATTTCTGAGCGCTTAGCCAGGAGTAACCCCTGAGCTTCAAATGGGTGTGGCCTGAAAAACAAAAAAAACAAAAACAAAAAAACAACAACAACAAAAAACAAACAAACATATTTTTCATTTAAGATTTTATTTACTATCAGAATGGAACATTTGCCTTTATCAAAGATTGAAGGTAGAAAATGCAATCTAAAGTATTATTTAACAGATACTCACATAGCATGTAGATTGGCAAACACTATCTTTAGCACTTTATATTTACCTTTTAAATTATCACAAATATCTTACAATAAATATTACTAATCCCTAGTTTACCAATAAGGAAAGAAACAGAGATTTATTAACTTGCCTTTGTACATGTAGCTGGTAAGTGGTGGAACTGGGATGATAAGAATTCCTGCTTCAGTCTACTTTTAATTCATTTGCTAACTTTAAAGTGGAAAAAAAGTTTATTTTGAAGGTGTGTTTTGTGAAGTGTATGTGGGCTACCTTCACTTATGCTATTCACTCTGATAATTTCTTATTTTAATGTCTGATATTAATATAGTTAAATCAACTGTTTTGTGATTAGGGTTTATATGTTATATCCTTTCTTGTCCCTTTATTGAATTTTTCATTTAAAACCTTTCTTATTAAGGGCATATAAACGTGTTTCCTTTTTACTATATACGTATGGATAGATATATATTTGTTTGTGATTTGGGGCCATATCTGGTGATGTTAGAGTTTACTCTTGACTGGATATACTAAGGGACATTTCCTGTGATGCTCAGGATCATGTTGTGACAGGCATCAAAATGAATGCAAAGCATTCACTCAACTCATTGATAAATTTCTCCAACCCCTGAACTTCATTTATATTTATTTGGTTTGATTTGGTTTGGGGCTCACAGCCAGCAGTGCTCAGGTCTTACTCTGTCAGGATTGTTGGTATAGCTGGAGAAACCATAAGGAGTGCTGGGGATCAACCTGGGTCAGCCACGAGCAAGGCAAGTGCCCCACCTGCTGAATCATCTCTCTGGCCCTGCACTGAAAATTAAACGTCAATATCTGCTTTTAATTTGCTTGTTTAGTCTGATTACATGTTTTCTAATTATTATTGTGAATGGCTTAAGGGCTAAGTCATTTTAACATTTCTTAGAATATAGATTAGCTACAAATAAGGTCTTTACACTTTTGATTATTTGAAAAATATTCTTAACTTTTTTTTGGTGGGGGGTCACACCTGGTGACTCTCAGGGGTTACTTCTGGCTATGTGCTCAGAAATCGCCCCTGGCTTGCAGGACCTTATGGGACGCCTGGGGATAAAACCACAGTTCGTCCTAGGCTAGCTCTGGCAAGGCACACACCTTACGCCCTGTGCCACTGCTCTGGCCCCAAACTTCTTAATTTTTTAAAGCAATCTTTCCTAGGTCACATGCTCAGTTCTGTTTAGGAACTATTAAAGGAGTTTGAGCCCCAAAATTCTCCTCAGTAGTAGTGCTCATGACATATACGCAGTGCTTGGGATCAACCAAAGTGCTGCATGCCAGGCAAGTGCCTTACCTCAGGTACATATATTTACTAGTGTGAGCTTCCTTATATGAGCTAGTAAGAACAACAGTAGACCCACCCACACATGTGCAATAACAAGTTACAGTTGTCTTTAAAATTTTGCCAAGTTTCAACCATATTTAAAGCAATCATTTTATAGGTCTTTTTCTTTTTGTTTGAAGGCACATTTTTCAAAGTGAGAACAGAATATAAATAATTTATTAGTCATTTAAAAATTTAGGCATGTGGTATGTGTAACTTCTTTTTCTTTTGACCCAGTGTAGATAGGGCTGGGTTCTGTGGAGAAGTGGCAGCAGCAACAAAATAGAATAAACTAGATACTATAGAAGATACTTAAGATCTGAGATATCAGAAGCCAGTCTATTTTTTTTTGGTGGGGAAGAGGTGGTAAGCAATTCTATTTCTTCCTTGTAAAGTCTGCAGAAATTATAAAACATAATTAAGACACAAAGTGTGAAGTATTTTATTTTATTTTGGTTTTGGGGCCACAGCAGCAGCACTCAGGGGTTATTTCTGGCTCCGTGCTCAAAAATCACTCCAGACAGACTTTGGGGGGGGGGCACATGGGATGCCAGGGATCAAACCAAGTCCATTAGTGTGCAAGGAAAAACACCTCTACCTATTGTGCTATCGATCCAGGCCCTTGAAGTATTTTTAAGTGAGTTTTTTCATTCACTACCAAGTTTTTCAGTTTCAGTGTATTTCTGTTTGAAATTTTACTTATATCTACTCTTATATACTTGAGTCTTTTTGTCTGTATATTTCCATGGGTTTCTTTGAGTTCTTAGAAACATCCTCAACATTTCTTCTCTAAAGTCTTTATCAGAGAGGCTTATATATGGTGCCGATACTAGTTGGGCCTTCAGTATTACCACCTTCAATTACTATATGGTGAAATTCTAAATGCGTTTCCCCATTGTGACCTTTGCATTTTTTTTAATTTGTTGTGGTGGGGACTCATTGAATGCAGAGCCAGGAATAATCCCTGAACACTGCTGGGTGTGACTCCAGAAGAGCAACAATAACAACAACAACAGAAACAAATGAGAATGAAGACATAAATTATCTAATTAGTGGGACATAGCAAAACTGATATACAAGGAAAATTCATCAAAAAGGAAGGTAGGGCCTACATAACTAATTAAATGGCACAGCTTAAGAAAATGGAAAATTGGGCCCGGAGAGATAGCACAGTGGCGTTTGCCTTGCAAGCAGCCGATCCAGGACCAAAGGTGGTTGGTTCAAATCCCGGTGTACCATTTGGTCCCCCGTGCCTGCCAGGAGCTATTTCTGAGCAGACAGCCAGGAGTAACTCCTTGGCAACACCGGGTGTGGCCAAACCAAAAAAAAAAATAAAGGGAAAATTTCCAACAACTTGAGCTGAAAAATGGGCAGAAGGAAGAAAATAAAAAATTTAAGCTGGGCACCCCAAAAAGAGAAAAGAAACTTATTAACTGAATCAAAAATTAAAAGTGAGGGGATGTTATTATAGTTACTACAGAAATTCAATGGTAATCAGAGGACTACTTTGAGAATATTTATGCCACAAAACGAAAGAACTTGGAAGGAAATGGATAAATTCTTGGGCTTCTATAGCAATCACACAAGAAAAAGATATCAAGAGCAACTAGAAAGAAAAGGGAAGAAATCAAGCTCTCACTGTTTGCAGATGACATGATACTATATTTAGAAAATACTAGACTACAAAAAAGCTTCTAGAAACAATAGGTTTGTATAATAAGTGGCAGGCTACAGAATTAAGACACAGACATACACACAAATCCATGATTTTTCTATATACAAATAATGAAAGAAAAAAGATATTAAGAATACAATTCCAGGCCCGGAGAGATTGCACAACGGCGTTTGCCTTGCAAGTAGCCGATCCAGAACCAAAGGTGGTTGGTTCGAATCCTGGTGGTCCCATATGGTCCCCCTGTGCTTGCCAGGAGCTATTTCTGAGTCAGACAGCCAGGAGTAACCCCTGAGCAACCGCCGGGTGTGTCCCAAAAAAACATAAAACAAAAACAAAAAAAAAAGAATACAATTCTATTGATAAATTTGTGCCTCAGAAAATCAAGTACCTCTAGAGCTTCCATATGATCCTAGCTCTTCTAGGAATATACCATGGAAGTTCAAAAACAAAATGCAGCAAAGCCCTTTGTATTCTTTCTTTATTTCAGCACTATTAACAATAACTAGAATCTGGAAACAATCCAAGTGTATAAAAAATAGATGAGTGGCTAAAAAATTGTGGTACATCTATGCAATGGAATATTATGTAGCTGTTAGAAAAATGAAGTTCATGATATTTGTTATACATGAATAGATATGGAAATGATGAGTGAAATGAGTTAGAGAGACATAATATGATCACATTCATATGTGGGATATAAAATACTATATAGCATGTTAATAATATCCAGAAACAATAGAGATCTAGGAAGCTTATCACAAATAGTGTGGGAGTACAGTTAGGTCATAGACGAAACCATTATGATAATGATATTGAAAATAATCACTCTGGACAAGAACTGGGTGCTGAAAGAAGATTAAGTGATATGCATAATACCATTCAGTAACAAAAATAATAAAAACAAAAAAGCAATAATGTTTAAAAAGCTATAATTAAAATAATGAATAATACAAAGAAAAATCTAAAATAATCTATGGTTCCATTTTCACTCATTTCCTGCATCTGTCCCCTCAATTAACTAATCTTACTGCTTCTGTTCATAAAAACTTATTCTTGGGACCAAAGAGATAGTACAAACAGATAAGGCTCTGCTAGTTCTTATTTTGATTCTAGGCACCACATAATTTGCTTAACACTGCCAGATGTAGCCCTAAAGACTAGAACCATTAGGGTGCTGTGCACTACTAGGAGCAAGAAGCACAGCAATTTTGGGCTCTGGGCCTCTTAAGTAGGACCATTTCTTCAGTCAAATAAAATATCCTCTTCTTACCAGCTTCATTTCAACTACCCTGGTCTCTATGACTGCCATCTCTTGCTGCATTACTTTAGTAACTTCTAACCTAACCCTTTCCTTTAAGATCTAAATCCTATTCTCTCTTAGCTTCCTTAAATTTTTAGCTATCACAAAGCTCCTGATTCTGAGCTTTTTACATGACTTATTACAAGATAGAATCTTCCCCATAAAGTGGGCATGGCTAGCTCTGCTACTGTATTCAGGTCCCTGCAAAATTTCTCTTGTCTCACCATTCCTAAATAATTTTTCTCCTCACATGAACCAGTCTTGCCTCACCCTCACATCATTTTAAACTTTTGTTAATCATCTGACTTTTTCTATTTCCTATTTTGCTTATATATTTTCTTTTCCATATGAGTTCACGACCTGTGAGGTCAGGAATTTAATATTCTTAATTTTTTTTTTTTTTGATTTTTGGGTCACACCCGGCAGCGCTCAGGGGTCACTCTTGGCTCCACGCTCAGAAATCGCTCCTGGCAGGCACGGGGGACCATATGGGATGCCGGATTCGAACCAATGACCTTCTGCATGAAAGGCAAACACCTCACCTCCATGCTATCTCTCCGGCCCCTAATATTCTTAATTTTTATTCCATGACACTAGAAGCTTAATGGCAAATAAATAGCAAATTTAGCCACTTATTACTATTAAATATTAATATATTAAATAGTGGGTGTTAAAGATGTTGCACCAATTATCCATGGCGTTGAACCAAACAGCACCGATATCTCTAGATACAAAGGTCTGATTTTATCACCCAGGACGAAGCTGAAGTCTTCCATACACCACAAAAGCACCAAGAGGAGAGTAAATGAACCTGACAGGAGTCTATAGTTAATCCCATGATAATATACTTCAAGGTGGAGAAACCCTGTATCTCCTAGGCTGAGGGAATTCCTTTTCGAATGACCCCAATATTTACAGTGCCTGTGCAGGAGGGAAGAAAAAAAAGGCAAAAAAAAAAAAAGAACAAAACAATTTTTTTAGTTATTTATCTAGTGTTTGTTGATTTCTTTGTTTTGGTGTGGTTATTGAAGTTGTTGTCTCCATTTATATTTATTTATTTTTCTTTTCTTTTTTTTTCGTTATGTGCTCTGCCATGTTTTTTATCTCAAGACCATGGCTTTTATGTGGTGCTTATCTTTATTGTTGGAGTGCTCACTGGATATTTTACTTGACACTTCTTTTTGTACAGTTGTGGTGTTTCACCTTCCTTTTCCCCTTCGTCTCTCAAACCTAGGATGAGAGCCTCCAGAAGGACTCTGCCCATTTTCGGCATATTTGATTTTTTTCCTCCAGTTTAGTACCTTTCTCTTCTTCAAACAAAACCACATAACTTGAACTATCTAGTTTCACCTTCCAATTAGAGCGGGAAATAAGGGAGATACCAAGACCAAACAGGTGTAGGACCTTTAATTAGTAAACTAGGCACAGAAGGGACCACTTATTCTAGTTGCCCCGGGGATGAGGGAGGAGAATATGGGAGGTAGGACTGGAACAGAGGTGGAGGGAGGACAATTCAGTGATGGGAACTCCCCTATTTTTATGTTAATATGTACCTAAAATATTATCGTCAATGATATGTAAGCCACTATGATTAAAATAAATATTATATATATAAAAAAGAAAACACAGACACATTCTTTTTCTCTGTAGTTTATAGTTCTTATAGGGGAGTTTACAGTTCTTACATAAAACAATTATAAGGCATTTAATTATTATGTTTTTAAGCTGAGAAAACATCATCAACCACTCTGGCTAAAGGTCTTAATGTATTATTGCAAGAATTATTGCCTATTTAATAACTAAGAGTCAAGAGTTAAAATCTTTCCAATCAGTATCAGATTGGATAAAATAAAATGAAAATAAAAATAAAAAATAAAAATGAAAATATTCAATGTCGTGCAAATGCATACCTGTAGCTAGAGGCTATTTAAACAGGATTATGAGGATTTGTCAAGAGCTGACAAAGCAAGACTGGGAACCAGACTAAAAGTAGCTTATTAAAGAGATAATCCAACTTGATTCTGTTCTTCCCATCAGTCAAGGTTACTGTAAGTATCAGGAAAGAAAGCCAGAGATGGACTGCCTGGACCAAGTTCATCACATGTTGGAGGGAAAAATAAAACAACAAAATCACTCAGGTCTTTAAAAAATTTTGGCCAAATGAGAAGAAAAATATCTTTGTGTATACATTATATATATTAAAAGAAAATTTCTACTTATCTTCAATTTCAGCCAAAAAAAAACTTTTTCCCTGATGATGTTCTCCAATTCAGTTTCTTCTCTCCCCAAATCTTAAGGGTTTTGTATGTATTTTCTTAGTTCTTTATTTTACTATAATATAATATCTCTCTTTTTTTTTAACTTACTTTCCTCCTGTGCACTAAAGAAAATATTTTCTTTAAAAAGTCTTCAAAAGGCTTGTGTGTGTTCTTAGGATAGCACTCAGCAAAGCAGAGGTGATCAGGAGTTAGATACCTAATGAATGTACATGTGAATAAATTCTGTGCTTTTATTAAGGATTGTTATTTTGCATTAAGTAGTTTATACACAGAAAGTAAATATTTCACTAAAAATTGAAATGCATTATTAAACTTGGCCACTTTTTGTGAGAATTATAGTTCATGAGTTATTTAGATAGAAGGGTATAAACAATGACTCTTTATTTTTACACATATTAATTTTTTAATAACCATATATATTTGATCTCAGTAGTCCTATTATAACATATCGAGTACAGGAGAAGCCTCAGCAATGCACTCCAAAACTCTATGCTTGGTGCTGCTTAAAATCTTAAAGGAAAGGGAAAAGAGGAGACAGACAATTACATGTTCTCCTATGTGCCGATGAAGTGTGTATGCCAAGATCTTGCTCCATTTCTATTCATAAGAACCAAATAATGAATTATTATATATATATTATATATATATATTGGGTGTTGCTGTTGTTCTGTGGCCACACCCAGTGACACTCAGGTATTTCTCCTGGCTCTGTGTTCAGAAATCACTTCTGGCTTGGGGGACCATATGGGACACTGAGGGATCGAACTACGGTCTGTCCTAGATTAGTGAGTGCAATGCCCGACCGCTATGCTATTACTCCAGACCCTATCTTTATATTTTTTAAGATGTGAAATTAAGAAAAGGTAAGTCACTTTTCTTCCGAACAGAGAATTAATATTAGTCTAAGGAATTAATTGATAATTATTAATTATAATTTTGGAAAGGAAAAATGCAAGGAGGAAATATGGGAACTAGTGAAGGAAGATGCACCTGTGATAAAATGAGCTGAGTCATTCTGTTTGGTTTTTTTGTTTTGTTTTGTTTTGGTTTTGGTTTTTTTTTTGTTTTTTGTTTTGGGGTCACACCGGCAGCACTCAGGGGTTACTCCTGGCTCTACACTTAGAAATTATTCTTGGCAGGCTCAGGGGACCATATGGGATGCCGGGATACGAACCACCGACCTTCTGCATGTGAGGCAAATGCCTCACCTCCATGCTATCTCTCTGGCCCCAAGCTGAGTCATTCTGAACAGGTAAGAAGTATGTGTTTATGATTTATTACAAAAGGAGCTGTTTTATAATGACAAGCTCTATGAAATCATGGCATTCAGGAATTCAGAGGAAGAAAGTTATTAGAACAATCATTCCAATAACATTATTTAAATAATTTAAGAAATATCCAAATTAAAAACAAACCATAAAAATGAACAGGATGAAAATTTCTTGTTTTGTCTTTTCTTTTTTTTTAATAATTTTTATTGTGACCAAAATAAATTATGAATCTTTCACAGATGTGGTATTTCTCTAACTCATCACTCTTTGTGGTGAGCTTCATGTCGTAAGCTGGAACTTTCAGGCCTCCTCTTTTGTCTCTGAAAATTATTGCAAGAGTGTCTTTCATTTTTCTTAAAACCCATAGATGAGTAAGACCATTCTGCGTCTTTCTCTCTCTCTGACTTATTTCGCTCAGCATAATAGATATCATGTACATCCATGTATAGGAAAATTTCATGACTTCGTCTCTCCTGACAGCTGCATAATATTCCATTGTATATATGTACCACAGTTTTTTAGCCATTCACCTGTTGAGGGGCATCTTGGTTGTTTCCAGAGTCTTGCTACATTGAGAACTATACTAACAATGAAAATATATGAGGGAAATAGAAAGCTTGTCTAGAGTACAGGCGGGGGTGGGGTGGGGAGGAGGGAGATTTGGGACATTGGTGATGGGAATGTTGCACTGGTGATGGGGGGTGTTCTTTACATGACTGAAACCCAACCACAATCATGTTTGTAATTAAGGTGTTTAAATAAAATATTATTTAAGAAAAAGAACAACAACAAAAAAAAGAAAATGAGGGTGGTATTTCTCAAGCTTAGTAATAATTTCAAACAATAGTTGCAAACATATATTTGGCCTAATAAGTCTCCCTGCTGCCATGTTAAATATGTTATAGTTGAGAATTTAGTACATACAAATATGACTTTGATTAAATATCACTTTACCTGGAAAAATCAGCATCAGGAGAAACATAAATATCACTTTGTAATTCTCAAAGTAAAGTTAGTCTTTAAAAGGTACTCTGCTCACTCAGATGAAAGGAAACCTTTGTAGGAACACCTGGAAACTTGTTAATCTTTTAATTTATATCAGAATTGACACCCGAAGTCCAGTCTAGGAGTAAAAACCTTTGAGACGTTAAAGTTTGCCCTTAGATAACAGAGAAGCCTCTGGTTCAATTACCCCTCTGTCTTTTTGTTTATTTTTTGTGCCACACCCAGTGATGCTCAGGGATTACTCGTGGCTATGTGCTCAGAAATTGTTCCTGGTTTGGGGACCATATCGGACGCTGAGGGGTTGAATCGTGGTCTATCCTAGGCTAGCGCCAGCAAGGCAGAAGCCTTACGGCTCCGTGCCACGCTCTGTGCCACTGCTCAGCCCCTCCATCTATCTTTTAATTGGAACTTAACATTCAGGAGATTTGTAACCCACACTAAAAGCCTGTGAATTATCTGTAGTGAAGAATTCTATAGATCAAACAGTATGTACTGTTAAGCTTGGTGCTAACAAGAAAGTACAATTTTTTTTTTTTTTTTTTTTTTTTTTTTTGGTTTTTGGGCCACACCCGTTTGACGCTCAGGGGTTACTCCTGGCTATGTGCTCAGAAATCGCCCCTGGCTTGGGGGGACCATATGGGACGCCGGGGGATCGAACCGCGGTCCTTCTTTGGCTAGCGCTTGCAAGGCAGACACCTTACCTCCAGCGCCACCTACCCGGCCCCGAAAGTACAATTTTTTTAACCTTTCAGGAAAGCGGATGTAGGCAGTCTCTCACACGTAAAATTCATGTTTAAATATACCCCTGTAGCATTCAGTAAACAGACACACCATTATGATCTGCCACAACTAAGTGTCCTTCCTTTGCTGAACCCTGCACCCACTTTCCTGGAGACCCAGAGAACTCCCTGAGGTGTCCAGACATAGAGGCTGTGGCATTAGAGGTGAAGAACATGCTAATAATAAAGTTAATAACAGCTATGGTAACCTTTGGTCACTATGTGAGTAAATAAGTAAATCAATAGATAAATATATTTATAATAAATGATTCATAATTAAAAAGTAAACAAGGAGTTTACAAATGGAACCAGCTTATATATGATCACATAGAATCATATAGAATAGTGGTTTATCATAACAATCATAACAATAGTGATTTTCTGAATATAGCTCTTTGTCACTACTCTTAAGATATGGCTGAAATAGTGGCGGGGCCCGAGTACTCATGGCCCTCTAGTTAAAAGAATCCAAGGCAGTGTTATGCTTTGGATCAGATGCTGAGAGATGGTATTATCACATCAAAAACAGAACACCTCAAAAAAGTAAAAAAAAAAAAAAAAAAGGTCCAGAGAGATAGCATGGAGGTAAGGCATTTGCCTTGCATGCAGAAGGACAATGGTTCGAATTCCGGCATTCCATATGGGCCCCCAAGCCTGCCAGGAGAGATTTCTGAGTGTAGAGCCAGGAGTAAGCCCTGAATGCTGCCGGGTGTGACCCAAAAACCAAAAAAGCAAAACAAACAAACAAACAAAAACAGAACACCTAGAGACTGAGATAGTAAAATGGGTAGGATGCACTCCTTGCATGCACACATCCTAGGTTCAACCCTCAGTACTGCTGAGTGTGGCCCAAATACCAACATCTAAACAATCCCTTACACACAAAGTAACCAGAACATCCAGTTAAATTTTACGTTAAGATAAGCATCAAATAGCATATTAGTATAATTTGATTTATGAATACTTGTAACACTTATGCAGAATTTTTATTTGCCTACAAGGGAAAGCAATAGTACAGTGGGTAAGGTGCTTGCTTTTCATGCACCTGACCTGGGTCTGATCTCCAGCATCTAATCTGGTCCTCCAAGCACCTCCAAGCATCAGAAGTAATTCTTGAGTGCAGAGCCAGGAGTAACTCTTCAGCATTGTTGGCTCTAATTCTCCCCTCCAAAATGAATAAGAACATTCAGGGCTGGATAGATAAATCAGTTGTTATGACACATGTGATGTATGTGACTGACAATGATTTGATCCTAGCACTACATGGTCTCTCTAACAACATCAGACATGCTCTGGAAGCATCTGAGTATTGCTGAGTGTGATCCTGTACACAACAGATATAGTATTAATAATCCTCAATCTATAGACCCTAAACAGAAGCAAATATTAAACCATTAGCAGGAAATCTCTTGGGAGTTTCTCAGTCCCCCATCCCAAAATAATAAGAATATGCATGTAAAATATTTTATACCAGAGAAGAATGTTCAGTATTGAATAATCACTAAACAATTTATGGTATATGGTAGGATATTTGCAATCTAAAAAATAATGCTTTAGGGACCAGACAAATAGCACAGAGGTATGGCATTTGCCTTGCACAAAGCCAACCCAGGAGATGGTGGTTTGATTCCCAGCATCCCACATGATCCCCTGAGCCTGCTGGAGGCGATTTCTGAGCACAGAGCACGAAGTAACCCCTGAGCACCACCGGGTGTGACCCAAAAACAAACAAACAAAAAGCTTTAGAAAACATTTTGTAATATGAATTGCTATTAATGTATTTCTAAGTATAATGGAAATTACTGAATATCATATTGCAATAATGATTCTCTCAGAATGTTCTTTATATTTGTATTCTTTCTGTGATATTTTATAAACATGTTTTATTCTATTATTAGAAAAGTATTTAAAATTCTAGAATCTAGAAATCAAAATTTAAAAGTATTTAGTATACACTAATTTTAGTTGCAAGCTATCTTGCAGAAGATGCTATCTTCTGAAATCCTCTATCTTCATAAGCAGTCAAAATTATTTAACCAATACAGTGAATGTTAACTGGCCTAGTCAACAGCCAATTATTTAGTAGAATAAATAATGGAAGTACTGTATATACTGGAGAAAAAAACAAAGCAGTTTTGGAATTGACTGATTAAAATGAAGGCGGTTTTGCTAAGTAGAGGCAATATTTATTTTATTCCATTTACATTTTCTACCACAAACAAATTTGGTTTATAAAATTTACTCTTTAAGAGGGGCTAGAGTGATAGCACAGCAGGTAGGGCATTTTCCTTGCATGCAGCTGACCAGGTTCGATCCCCAACATCCCATATGGTCCTCCGAGCCTTTTGCACATTTACCAATTAGTCTTTGAAACAAACTAAGCCTTGTTCTATTGTTTCTGGGTACTGGGGAGAACTCCAAGAAGTGTTCAAAGACCCTGAAACACCTCATTGGTGATTCTAGGCTAAATGGGCAGATAGTTTCTGGTAGGGCACCAGGATGTGTTGCTATTTAGGCACTATGGTGCTGGGGTTTTCAGGGCCACTCCAGTGATGCTTAAGACCTCCAGGACAAAAATTAGTAGGGCTTAGTATCCCCCAGAATAGCACCCTGGGATTCTTGGGGAGCATATAGTTCTGATGATTCAACTAGGTTCAGCTGCATACAAAGCATGAATCTTAAGTCTATTATCTTTCAGTCTCTTATTTTATTTCTTGACTAGATATGTTCCAAATAAATGTGAAAATAAAACCCAATTCCCCCTTGGTTCTTATCTTAGTTTAATATATTTGTGTTTTCAAGAAAGGGAAGTCAGTGAATGCAATTTCATGAAAGAGGGATATGATATAAGGGGGATTAGATATAAATCTAATCTTTGTCAAAATCAAAATTTCATTTTTTAAACTAATATATTTTCCCTTTCTTTAAACAAGCACAAATGTTTAGTTTTCTTAATCATCTCAGGGAAAGAAACAGTTCTGTGGCATTTACAAAAAAGGATTTTCATGAGTCCTTCACAAAAGACACAATAGGAACTAGAGAGATATACTGAAGGTAGGGTACTTGCCTTGCATTCATCTAACTGGTTTAGATCTCTGGCATTGAATATCAATCTCAAAGTACAACCAGGATTGATCCTAGAGTACAGAGTCAAAAATAAGCCCTTAGCACTGCTGGGTGTGACTCAAAACAAACAAAACAAATATGAATATGTATATATGTAAATATCCATATAAAGCAAATTAATATATGACTATAATATACAGGATATTTTATTAGTTTAAAATATGATGGCACTGCTTTATTTTTTAATATTTACTTTACTTAAGCACTGTGGTTGCAAAATTGATCATGATTGAGTTTTAGTCATACAATGACACTGCATTTCAAAATTTGTTCAAACCTTTTGTAAAATCCTAGACAGTGCTTTCAAGATTGTAATCTTTGGTAAAATTGACAGCATATGTCGATAATTTCAAAATTAGTGATGCAGTGATATATTTCAATAACTTTACTTTTAAATTTGTGAAGAGGTGGAATTTTGAGAAACCCCTTTATGTCTCTAATGTGCATGCATATTAATAAGTTGAACTCAGGTAAGACCTAATGATTTGGTTGCTGTTATTTGCATCTATTTATAAATCCACAAATCCAATAATGACTCATGAAAATCCTTCTTTGTGAGTGCCACAGAACTGTTTCTTGCCCTGGGATGATTAAGAAAAAGAATTTATGCTTGTTTAAAGAAAAGGAAAATATACTTATTAGTTTAAAAAATGAAATTTGAATTTTGACATATCCCTCTTTAATGAAACTGCATTCACTAACTTCCCTTTCTTGAAGACACAGATATATTAAACTAAGGTAAGAATCCAGTGGGTATTGGATTTTATTTTCACAAATATCTGCTTTGATATACTAATATATAAGCCTTTGCTTGTTTTTCTTGTTATTTTTTTTTAGTTGCAGTTGATTATTGCACTTAATTAACTTTTTTGTAATTTTGGAAGTAAAATGAACAGTTATATTTAGCTATAATATAAATAGCTAAAGCCTTGGAATATTATTATGATGGTTTTTATATTATATCATAATAAATATCACTTTTTGAACACTTTAAATTTACCTTTAGAAGCTGCCAACAATACCTGTGGCAGATAAATCTTGATCCAAAGAATGTATCTCATAATATAAGTTTTTTAATATTTGAAGATAAACACCATCAAATTTCTATAAATCTCAATAAAAAATTAACTTTAAAAAGTTCCAACTCATTGATACATTCTTGTGTTATTCACTTTGTATTATTATAACAAACTTGCATACCTCCTTTTAGAAATGAAAAGGCTGTTGAAAGACTTAGGACAACTTGATTATAATGCAATAGAGCCATCATTTAAAACACCATTTCTCTTTTAATTCTTCATAATAGGCGTGTTAGCACTTTAGGTTTATTTTAACTAAAATGATTAAAAGATATTAATGAAGCACAGTAGTAAAATGCTTACTTTGCATGTAGTTGGGCTGAGTTTGATCTCTGGCACTGCAAATAGTCTTTGGGCTTTCAGAAGTTATTCTACCATAGAGTTGGGGTAAGCCCTGTCTACCATAGAATGCCTCTCCAAAATAAAAAAAAATAATTACTATAATTATTTATTTTATTATTTGTTATTTATTTATTTATTTATTTACATTTTGAACCACACCCTGCTGTGTTTTGGGCTTATTCCTGGCACTCCTGGTGGGCTCAGGGTGCCATATGGAGTCAGGGATCCAACACTCATGCCTGCAGTATGTAAGGCAATCACCTTACTCACTATTCTGTCTCTGTCTCTGTCTCTGTCTCCCCCCCCCCCCCCGCATGGTCACTTTTTAAAATAAGTTTAAAAGTGCTATCAAGTTTTCTTGTGTTAGTGTTACATTATTTTAATACATATTTTAATTATGTATCAGAAAGTTAGATAGTATTAAGATTTTAGGGGCCAGAGCTGTGGCGCTAGAGGTAAGGCATTTGCCTTGCAAGCGTTAGCCTAGGACAGACAGCAGTTCGATTCCCAGGCGTCGCATATGGTCCCCCCACGCCAGTAGCGATCTCTGAGCGCATAGCCAGGAATAACCCCTGAGCATCAACGGGTGTGTCCAAAAATATTTTTTAAAGTCTGGATTAAAACAACTGTTTATATTTAAATTAATAAACTGGATTAGAAAATTAGTAAAGTGGGTAAGGTGCCTGCTTTGCAAATGGCAAAAACAATAATAGTCACAAAAACTCCATTACTTTTAAACCTGCCTGTTTAATTCCCAGAATCTCATTATGGTTCTCTGAACATCACCAGGAATGATCCTTGAGCACAGGAGCAGGAAAAACCTGATGAAGCTGGGTGTGGTTAAAAAGAAAAATGCTCCTCACCAATCTCAGTCATCAAAAACAAATTAGGAGGCCCAGAGTGATAGCACAGCTGGTTGAGTGTTTGCCTGCCTTGCACGCAGCTGACCCGGGTTCGATCTCCAGTATTCTATATGGTGCTCTAAGCACCACCAGCAGTAATTTCTGAGCGTAGAACTAGAAGTACCCCTGAGTACTGCTAGGTGTGGCCCCAAAACAGAAACAAGCAAACAAAAAAAGATAACCACAATTTGAAGAAACTAAAATTCTAAGCAAAAATTTAAAATGTGTTAAAGAAACACCTCAATCCTCCCCCATAATACTTTAACACTTATTTTACTTACAGTTTATTCAACAAATATTGTTAAATACCTGTTAATTTTCAGGCATTGTGTTAGGCAGCAAGTTTTTGTTCCCTCTTATAATTTTATCAGTGGGTTAAAGAATAAATCCATATAATACCAGAGCCTTCCATCTTAACTGGTTTTATGTTACAATGGGACTGCCATAATTTAAATTTTGGCTATGGCACTAATGATAGTATATTCCTATATAGCAGTGAGGAGAAATATAAAATATTTTCTCATTAGCAAACAACTTGTGTATCTTGATTTTGAATTATACTAATATAGGTACTCTATAGTTTGGTTTATATGCATATAATCATGCCAGTCTTAAATATTGTGGCTCAAAAGGTAATCGATAATATTTATCATCTGCTTTTATTTCTTTTTTTTGGAGGTTAGGATGGGAGCTTCAGTAGGGCTGTGTCTGGGCCCACCCTCTCTTCCAGAGATTGTCAACTTTCTGCTGTGTGACTCTTGTACCCATAATTCGTTATGATTTGTATTATATCACTTTTGAGAAATGAGTGAGTCTCTGGAGCTGGCCCAGTGCAAAAGGAAAGATATAATTGTTTTTTTGTTTGTTTGGTTGGTTGGTTTTGGTTTTGGTTTTTGGGTCACACCCGGCGGTGCTCAGGGGTTCCTCCTGGCTCTACACTCAGAAATCGCTCCTGGCAGGCACGGGGGACCATATGGGATGCCGGGATTCGAACCATCGTCCTTCTGAATGCAAGGCAAACACCCTGCCTCCATGCTATCTCTTAGGGCCCTGTTTTTTACTTACAGATTTTTTTATTACCCTCTCAAGTCCTGGACACTTTCTCAATATATATATATATACTTTTTTGGTTTTGGGGTCACACCCAGTGATGCTCAGGGGTTACTCCTGGCTATGCGCTCAGAAATCGCTCCTGGCTTGGGGATCAAACTGCGGTCCATCCTGGATCAGCCATGTGAAAAGCAAACACACTGCCTCTGTGCCACCGCTCTGGACCCAATTTTCTCAATATTTTATGCTTTATTTTTTACCCCTTACATTTTACAAGTTACACATACTCCACAAATGTTGAAAAGAAAAAATATTAAGTACAGATTAGACTATGGTAACTGCAAATTGTTTTCAAGTAAATGCATAAAACTTTCAATGTGGTCCTTTTAGGACAAGGAAAAAGAGAATCAGGAATAAACTATCCTTAGTGTCAAATACTCATTGTGACTGCAAAGCCTTTGTGGTTAGAGTTCAGGAGACCGAAATATGTTAGATTCTAAGTATTTATTTGCTCTATCATATGCTTACTCATCTTTATTATTATCATCATCATCAAAAGCTTTTTGTCTCAAAAAGAACACATTAAAAGTTTTATGCATTTACTTTAGTTAATAAAAATACCTATTAATTTTTATCATCTGTTTTATGAATTCTGAGTACTTTCTGATAAAAGGAAGAGACAATGTTAACATTAGGGTCTCCAACTATTATGGGAATTTGTTGTTGTCACTCTGATTAGTATAATATGCCTTTTTTTAAAATTTATTTTATTTTTAATCCCTTCTCCACCTCCCACCACTTTTCTTGTTGTTCTTGTTACTTTGTTGTGTTTCTGATGACTGGATTTTTTTAAATTATATAATAATTTTAATTTTGACCAAAGTGGATTACATATCTTTCACAGTAATATTTTAGGTACATATTAACATTGAATCAGGGGATTATTCACACTTCTTTTTCATTTTTTAAATTTTGACCACACCCAGTGGCACTCTGACTCTGCTCTCAGAAATTACTCTTGGCAGGCTTGGGACCATATGGGATGCCAGGATTGAATTGCAAGACAAACACCCTCCCACTGCACTATTGCTCAGGTCCCTTACTCACTTCTTGGAAGGGTTTGCAAACTTGCTTAATGTGTTTGCAAGGGAGTTACACTCTTTGATTGTGATATTCCTCCATATTTGGTTGTGTTGTCCTGGAGAGTTCAACATTTTTTTCCAGAAATATTTAACAGGTTTATTTATTATTATCATAAAGTTGAACTGCTGAACTTGTTCACTGAAATACTTTGACTTTCATTAATGCTTTATGTGCATTATCATAAATATATAGTATTTATAGAAAAAATTTACACACAAATGAAAATGCAAAACCACCAATACCTGATTTCTGTCCCCTATTTTTCCACTTTAAATTATATATTTATGTACCTTTGACCTCATCAGGTATGGGGAGAGAATCTAACACTCATAATTACCAATAATAGGAAGAAGAGGGGGAAAACTTTTTTAGAATAAAATATTTCCCATCATAGTGGGTTCTTAAGCACGTTCTCCACATAACTTTTGGTTTGAGTTAATAACTTTTGGTTTGGTGTGAAATAGAGATTACAGTATCTTTTTTTCTTTTGCATAAGGTTGTTCAACTTTGCAAATACTACTAGATAAAATGTGTGTTCTTATTCCACCTTATGAACCTAATTCTATTTTTATAGAATAGCTATCTATATGTCTGAGGTGTGCCACTGAGCTCTCAGTTCTATTCCAATGGTATGAGAGTCTATTTTTTTTATCCCATATCACAGTTTTTTATTACTATAGTTTTATAGTATAATTTAAAGCTAAAATGCAATACTTCCTATTCTTTTTTTTTTTTTTTCTTTTTGGATCACACCTGGTAACGCTCAGGGGTTACTCCTTACTATGCACTCAGAAACCACTCCTGGCTTGGGGGACCTCATGGGATGCCAGAGGATCGAACCAGCAGTCTGTCCTAGGTTAGCCACATACAATGCAAACACCATACCACTTGTGCCACTGCTCTGGACCCCATATTCTTTTTCCTCAAAATGTATTTAGTCATTTGAGAAATTTTTTGAGTCTACACAAATTTTAGTAATATATGTCTAAATCCTTAAAGAATATCAATGAAAGCTTTTAGGTAATCCTTTTATTGTATAAAACTTTGTTGTAGAAAGGTATAGATTTTGTAGAAAAGTATAGATTTTGACAATATTCATTATTCCAGTCTATTAACATAAGATATTTTCTGTTTCCTGATATCATTTATACAATAACTCTCAGTAGTTATTTACAGTTTTCAATGGAAATTTTTTTCATATCCTTTGTTGATTTCTAAGTGCATGCTCTATCTAGTACATGAGAATGCCATTAAATAGTTTTTTTCTAGTTCATTGTATTTAGAAATTAAACAGATTTCTATGTTCTGATTTTGTAGCCTGGTAGTTTACTGTATTGGTTTACTGTTTCTAAGAGTTTTTTTCAGTGAAGCCTTTATCATTCTCTATGTATAGTATCAAGCCAGGGAAATAGTACGTGCTTAACTTTCTTTCCAATTTGGATTTTCACAATACTTATGGAAATAAACACTGTAATGGGGACTTCAAAAATCATTTTTGAATAATAATGAAAAAGGTAAACATTCATGCTTTGTGTCTGATCTCAGTTCCTCACCATTCATTACAATATTGCTTGTAGGTTTATTGTATAGTCATTATCGTCTTGAGATATGCTCATTTTAGCCCAATTTTGTAATACTGTAATTAGGTGCATGAAAAACCATTATTAAGAGCGTTGTAAACACATATTATGCAAAGAAATTTTTTTAAAAAAATATGGAATGCTTCACAAATTTGCGAGTCATCCTTGCTCAGGGATCATGCTAATTTTCTCTGTATCGTTCCAATTTTAGTATATGTGCTGCCAAAGTGAGCACTGCAAAGAAATTTTTTGAAGAATCTTCCTTCTACACTCATTAACTAAAAAGTCAATATTTGTAACTATTGCAGAAAAATGATTATCAGAACTGCATATAAGCCAACTATGAATTCTGTGAAAAAAACTGAAACAGAACTAATATGCACCTTATATAGGATCTTTACAGATTGTGAAATCAATGGTCTTAAGAAGGTAAGTATTTCTCAGGAGAAATAATTTCACCAGAGAGGTCATTACTCATAATCATCACCTTTATAAACTAAATAAAAATTGAGGCAGCATCACAAAATAAAATTTTAGTTAAGCAAAAACCAATTAGAAAAAGTATCCAGTCACCAAATACATTTTCCAGTACCCTTTTTGTAAATAAAAATATTTTATAGGGCTGAAAGGCCTTTTTAACCTGGCCTAGGGCCGTGGTGCGAGACTTGGGTCACCCCAGCACCCCTCTACCTCTTTCCTCTGGAGCTCCAGGGCTTCCCCTGGGCCACATGCCTGGGCAAGCCAGCAAGGTGGGTTCCTGGGAGGAGCTAATGGGGTACCCTAGGCTTTCCCCACTCCCAAGCCGGCTCCAGAGGGAGGTTTAGGGTGCGGGCTTTGAACTTTCGGATCTCCTTCCTTCCTGGAAGCCGGGAGTCTAGGCCAGCATGGGTTTCGGCAGATCTCTGTTGTGCCAAAGGCCTTTTTTACACTTGGAGGAGCTTAACTGGGGGTGGCAGATAGTTGCTCGGCTGTACTCAGGCAGTCACTGGTAATTTCATACCGTCTACATGTTCCAAACCGCGCAGGGGCGCACAATATATATTAATAGTACTCCATATCCTTAAGATATGTTTTATGTATGCAGAATGTCCATTGCAAGTGTGAGAACCAAGTTAATTTTCTGCAGTCTCACATGCCGTGTGTGTGTGTGTGTGTGTGTGTGTGTGTGTGTGTGTGTGTGTGTGTGTGTGTGTGTGACAAAGCAGAATGCCTGCAAATTAAGGCTTTAAGCTTTAAGGAAGCATCTGGCTCCAAATGCCGAAGAATGCACCCTCTTAGGGAAGAATGAAGAAGCCTCATTGTTACAGGCAGGGTACTGTGAAATTAAATTAAATTCACAGGCCTTCTGTAAAATTAAGCCTTAAAAGAAGTCCTCTGAACTTCTGATTTGCACGGTTTTCTTCCAGCATCTGATACAAGAAATTGCTCAGGTCCGCAAAACAAATCCGCACATCTGGAGTGTAGCTATTTGTGATTTGCAGGAGGCAAGTGTGGCCTATCTGGTTAGCCTTTTTAAAGATACCAACCCGTGTGCTAGCCATGCAAAGTGTGTAACAATTATGTCAAAAGACATCCATCTAGCTATCAACAAAAGTACTAATGTAATGCTTGTTCTTTAAATAAAGTTAATTAAAAATAAAAGAAAATGTTGCAGTAAGTGCTGTTTAAATGTCTGCCTTCATAAGTAAAAGACTGTGATAAAAAAAATTGTATAGGGGCCAGAGAAATAGCATGGAGGTAGGGCATTTGCCTTGCATGCAGAAGGACAGTGGTTCGAATCCTGGCATCCCATTTGGTCCCCGAGCCTTCCAGAAGTGATTTCTGAGCACAGAGCCAGGAGGAACCCCTGAGTGCTGCTGGGTGTGATCCAAAAACAAAAAACAAAAAAGCAAAAAAAAAAAATCTGTATAAATGTAAAAAATTCTGATTTGACATTAAACATTCAATATACATGAGATAATTTGAGTAAAAATACCTTTCTTATTCTAGCAGAGGGCAGCTGTAAGGGTCAAGAGTGAATGCCATACTTATTGCCCGATGCTAGAAAATTTGTCCTGCCATTTAAAGAAGCTCCTTTCATGCTTCTTGCTAAATGGGGTATAAGACCATAAATTTTCTTCAAATCTGAATGACAATCTAGCTGGCTTCTAAGAATCTAATATACTATTCCTTTATATGTAAGTTCCTTTTTTAATTTTAACTTTGTTTTGTTCTTGCTACTTTCAATCTCTGTCTTTGGATTTTGTCATTCCAGGTAATGTGTTTTTGGAATTTTCCCAGTTGAGTCAATTTTTGCTGGGACCTTTGTAGATTTTTATATTTGATGGCCTATGTTCCTCAACTCTAGAAAATTCTTTACTATGATCTCTTTATTTATTGGTGCTTCATCAAATTAGCCTCTGGTTCTCAGAGACTCATATAATTCTTATATAGTTACTCTTGAATGTTATCACATAATTCTCTAGTGTGTTGATTCATTTTCAGACTTTTTCTTGTTGTTTTCTAGAGGTTTCATCAATCTCATGTGGAGCTTCTTTTTTTTTTGGGGGGGGGCATACCCATTTAACGCTCAGGGGTTACTCCTGGCTTTGCGCTCAGAAATCGCTCCTGGCTTGAGGGGACCATATGGGATGCCAGGGTATCAAACCGCAGTCTGTCCTACGCTAGCACTTGCAAGGCAGACACCTTACCTCTAGCGCCACCTTCCCGGCTCCTTATGTGGAGCTTCTTGATCTTTTTCTCATCTGCTATTACTCTGCTGCTCACAGCTTCTGAGGTGTTTTTTTTTATATCAACTACTATATTCATCATATCTGACAGTGATTCTCTTTTCTTTTTTTTTTTTTTTGTGAAGGCATAGTATTTTTTTATATTTTTATGCACATGCATATTGGTTTAAGTTAACATCAAGGGCCTGGAGAGATAGCATAGTGGCGTTTGCCTTGCAAGCAGCCAATCCAGGACCAAAGGTGGTTGGTTCGAATCCCGGTGTCCCATATGGTCCCCCCCGTTCCTGCCAGGAGCTATTTCTGAGCAGACAGCCAGGAGTAACCCCTGAGCAACGCTGGGTGTGGCCCAAAAACAAAAAACAAAGTTAACATCAAAAGTTTAAGAGGTTTTTTTAAGGGTTAAAGTCAAAGGAGCACAGTAAAAATGGTGTTAGAGTGGCAAATATTGTTTGTATAGGCCTACCAAAATATGGGGGACATGGAAAGGAAAAGCCTTGGTCTAAAAACAAGGAGACCCTACCCCTGAAGTTTCTTGGCATAAGACCAACTCTAGGCTCCAGGCAAACTAGTTTGTTCAATTCAAGTCATTGTGTGATTCTCTTTTCATACCAAACAAGTGAGGCTCCTCTGAGTCTCATTTATGACTTGGATCCGACCTTGGGCTCTGTCCTTAATCCACTTTGCCTAGTTTCAGCAAGAATCCTGCACAACTAGTTGAGTGAAAGCCCCCAGCTTTGGCCTGATCACCCTTCACATGAGATCCAGATCCTTGTTCCTTTGGTATCTTTTTGCCCTGGCTATCTTCAGTGGTAAATCCTTTCTATTGGATCAGCTTAGCCTTTCTGTCTCCTCTTAATAACTACTTCCCATCTCTGACACCTTAAATCACTTCCCCACCTTGCTTATAAATCTCCACATATTTTGCTGTATTAAGAGTTAAGATTAAATCCTCCTTCTGCAAAACCTTATTATAGTGGCAACTTTTCCATGTCTTCTCTATAATTTTTTTTTAACAAATGTCATAATTTATTCTCTCTTTTTGGTCAAAAAAAGTGCTCAAACTGACTCCTGGGTTTTTGCTGTAGGATCACTCTGTCCAGTTTCAGGGAACAATATGAGGTGCTGGGATCAAGCCTGGGTTATCTGTGTGCAAGTCAAGTGCCCTTCCCACTCTCCTATCACTCTAGCCACTTTCTTTCTTCATTTATTAGTTAATCTTAAATTAAGTTTTGAGGTGCTGTGAGCTCTGTATCAAGGTTTTTGTATGTCCCCTTTAAATTTAATTTATTTGGGGAGAGAGAATTGGATCATACATGCTGGTGCTCAGGGAGTTTTTCAGGTGTGCCCTGGTATGCTCAGAGGTTATACACAATGCCAACGATTTGACTTGGACTCAATTGTGTTCAATACAAGTACCTTAAATTCTGTCATATTTCTCAGGTCTTCTTCCATTTTTTAAAACTTAAATTTCCTTGTTAGCACACTAAGGGCTATAACATTTTCAAGTTCCTGAAGTGAATGTAATTGAACAGAAATTGAATTTGATATTTTCTTGGTGACAAATAGATTTCTAGATGAATTGTTTGTAATTTCTGATTTCTTGAGATTTTCATGACATCTCTGGTCTCTGGTTAAGGAAGACAGTTACACTATTCACCCAATACCCATCAGACAAAGGACTAATATCAAGATATACAAGTTACTGAAATAACAAGATAAAAATATCTAACCCCATAAAAAATGGGGAGAAGAAATGAACAATTTTTCAAAGAAGAAATACAAATGGCCAAAAGGCACGTATGTTCCACATAACTAATTATTATGGAGATTCAAATCAAAACAACAATGAGGTACCATCTCACTCCATAGAGACTGGCACACATCACAAAGAACAAGAACAATCAGTTTTGGTGGAGATATGGGGAGAAAGGAACTCTCATTCACTGCTGGTGGGAACGCCATCTAGTCAAGCCCTTATGGAAAACAATATGGAGATTCCTCAAAAAAATGGAAATCGAGCTCCCATATGATCTAGCTATACCACTCCTAGGGATATACCCTAAGAACACAAAAACAATACAAAAATTCCTTCCTCACATCTATATTCATTGCAACACTATTTACAAAAGCCAGACTCTGGAAACAACCAAAATGCCCTTCAAAAGATGAATGGCTAAAGAAACTGTAACATATATTACAGTTTACAGTATACTGCAGTATACTGTAATATACACAATGGAATATCATGCAACCATCAGGAAAGATAAAGTCATGAAATTTTTCTATATATGGATGGACATGGAAACTATTATGCTGAGTGAAATAAGTCAGAGGGAGAGAGAGACAAACAGAATAGTCTCACTTATCTATGGGTTTTAAGAAAAATAAAAGACATTATCATGATAATGTCCAGAGATGAGGGCTGGAAGGACAGGCTCATGATATAAAGCTCACCTCAAAGAGGGGTGAGTGCAGTTAGAGAAATAATACACTAACAACTACCATGAAAATGTTAATGAGTGAGAGATTTAGAATGCTTGTCTCGGGTCCGGGCGGTGGCGCTAAAGGTAAGGTGCCTGCCTTGCCTGGGCTAGCCTTGGACGGACCGCGGTTCGATCCCCCGGCATCCCATATGGTCCCCCAAGCCAGGAGCAACTTCTGAGCACATAGCCAGGAGTAACCCCTGTGCATTACCGGGTGTGGCCCAAAAACCAAAAAAAAAAAAAAAAAAAAAAGAATGCTTGTCTCGAATACAGGCAGGGGTGTGGGAGGAGGGAGATGGGGGGGGGCGTTGGTGGTGAGAATGTTGCACTGGTGAAGGTGGGTGTTCTTTTTATGACTGAAACCAACTACAGTCATGTATAATCACAGTGTTTAAATAAAGATATTATTGAAAAAATATCAGGTGACTTAATTTACACTTTACCAGAATGTCCTTTCTTTGAATGTCCCCCATCATGTTCCACCATGGTAAGTCAAATACTGTAGACCAGTTCTCAAGTTATGCTGCCTTTGGAATTTGTTGTTCCCTTACTATGTTTATTTATATCCCACTTATGAGAAAGATCATTGTGTATCTATCTTCCTTTTGCTCTAGCTTCACTAAACATGATACTCTCCAGATTCATTCATATAGCAACAATTTGGCATAATTTCATCTTTTCTGATGAAGGAATAGTATTCCATTATGTACACCAGTTTATGTATTCAGTCATCCATCTATTCTTGGACACTTAGATTGTATTTAGATTTTGGATGTTGTGAATAGTGTTACAATGAGCATAGGGGTGCAAATGTCTATTTTGAATAGAGTGTTTGGAACTGCTGGGTCATAGGGAAGCTCAAGTCTTAATTTTTGAGAAATTTCCATATTGTTTCCCAAGGAAGTTGAACCAGCCAACAATACATGAGCAATATATGAGGGTTTTCTTTTTTCTCATTTCCATTCTAATTCTTTTTTTAAAATATCTTCTTGGGTTTTTTCGATATGCATTTTTTCTGATTGTAAATATCACAGAGCATATTTATACCAGTTTGCCATCTGTATGTCTTCTTTAATGAAGTCTCTGTTTATCTTTTCTACTTAATTTTTTTATGGGATTGATTGTTTTTTTCTTGTTAAATCTGCAAATTCGTTATATATCTTGGATACTATTCCTTTTTCATATGAGTGGTGGGAAAGTATTGCCTTTTAGTCTGTGGGATTGCAAGATAATTTTTTTGTGAAGCTAAAGAGATAGTGTAGTAGATAAGATGCATATTAAACCTAGTTTCCAGCATATATGATACCCTGATCTCCCTCAGGAGTGACCCCTGGGAGCAAAGCCATGTTACTCCTGAACTACTTATGAATATGGCTTCAAATCTAGAAACAACAAAAATAAAAAATGAATAATTACTTCATATAACTAGAAATAATATTGTTTTTCTACATGAATATTTATCTAAAGAATAAAAATAAGATAGATACACCCCATGTTAATTTTAGCATTATTCAAAACAGAAAATGGGAGCAAACTAATTTACTCCTCTATGGATAAATTATGTACACACACAGAGAAATACAATTAGAAGGAAAGTTTGTCATTTTTAACAATTTGAATGAAGAAACTTGAGGGCATTAAGTTAAGTAAGTCAGAGAAAAAAATTATCTCACCATTTATGAGATTGATAAATATAAAAACAAGCAAATGACAACTTTTATCTAAAAACAAGCTATTTATAGACACAGAAAACTTGTTTATGTTGCCAGGGGTAGAGAATTAAGGTGAGTGGGTAAAAGTAGGTGAAAAGGTACAAACTTCAGATAAAAAAAAAGTATTGGGTGTAATAAGCAGATTTACTAACTACTACTATAATGTAATGTGGAATATGTAATACTATTGTATGGCTTAACTGAAAGCCTTTTGAAAGTTCTCAGACCACAGAGAAGGACGAAGGGGTTGGACAACCTAGTATGCCTGGAGCCTGGAGTAGGTCTTTTGCCAAAATACTTCAGGGTAAAGGTCTCTTTGTTTTAAGGCCAAAGTCTTTCCTTCTAAATTCTTCCATATTTTGCTGTGCCTATGCAAGAACAACAAATGCCTTTTTATTTTCAGTGTATCTTCTATCTTAAAAAAATTGTACTAAACCTTCTGCAATTGTATTAATGACTTTATTGGTGATACAATAATTTTCATAAATATAACTGCCAATAAACCCTCCTCTTCTTTTTCCAATTATTTTTCTTTTCTTTTCTCTTTTTAGATTTTTCTATTTTCTTACTATTTTTAATAACTTTGCTTTCTGTAATCCTGAATAATTATATTATGATAAGTTATGTGAGCTATGTGATACATTTTCTTTAAATTAATAAATTAAAAAAGTTTTCACCAAAGAAAAAAATGTTATCAGAGTCTAAGAAGAATGTAGAGTAAAATTTTTGATTAGACATATAAATTTATAAGTATTCTTACTTCTTTGTTCCAGATATCAGCCTAATGATGAAGAAAAATATTATCAACACACAGTATTCTTTTATGAAAATCCCTAATGTGGTTGTACCAGATATTGAAAGGGAAATAAGAATGATGGAAAACGGAGCATGCAGGTATTTTTGAATACATTTATGTCCTTTTGCATACTTCTTTAATGCCAGTCACAGTTCTTATATCAAATTAGTTTTAATTTTGGCTTACTTTTGTTTGTTGTGGAGCCAAACTTGGCAGTGTTCAGGGCTTGCTCCTTATCCTGTGCTCAGGCATTATTATTGGTGTTGAATCAGGGACCATATGTGGTACAAGGCTTTGAGCCAACTTTATGCAAGGCAAACACCTTACCACATGCACTCTTTGACTACTCAGTTAAATATTTATATGTACTTTAAAAGTAATTAGTTATTAAGGGATCTACCATGCAGTGACTGGGAGGCCCAGGAACCCCTCCATGCAATTTTTGGCCAAACAAGCCAGCAGTTTAGTATAGAGTCCTGTTGATGTGGACCCTACTGCTTAGGGTTTATGTCAGAGTTAGGATATAGGTTTAGCTATGTTTAAAGGTGATAACTTTCACCTTTAAATAACTTTCAGTTATTCATGTATAGTTAGAAAATTATTAGATAGGCCTAGGCTACTGTAATATTTGTAAATGTTTGGTATCACTATTTGTATTCACATTAAGGACTGTTTTTGGTAAAGTCCACAATTAAAAATAACATTTCGTATAGAGAGTTTGTTCAATTTATGCTAATAAGTAGAATTAGGCAGAAGCTAGGGTAAGTTCAGTATAGTGTTAATATTCATGTTTGGGTAAGCGTTATTAAAGTTAGGGTTCATATTAGAGTTAGGTATTTGTTTAACTATGTTTAAAGTTGAAAGTGAGTTAGGTATGATTGTTCTATTTAGGCTGATTGGTAAAGTTTAGGCCCTCGACTCAGGTAAGTATAAGTATAAAGATAATGCTTGGGGGCCGGCCTGGAGGTAAGGTGTCTGCTTTGCCAGCGCTAGCCTAGGATGGACCGCGGTTCGATTCCCGGCGTCCCATATGGTCCCCCAAGCCAGGAGCGACTTCTGAGCGCATAGCCAGGAGTAACCCCTGAGCATTACCGGGTGTGCCCCCCCCCCAAAAAAAAAGACCAAAAAAAAAAAAAGATAATGCTTGAATTTGATTTAGGATTGGGTTAGGGTTAGAATTAGAATTTGTATTAAGGTTATAAATTAGGTTCTTAAAAAAAAAATTAGGTTCTTTATGGCCACACTTGAAAATGAAATTTAAGTGTAGGCAATTGATAAATTTAGGCTAATTTTTAAGGTTTAGCCGAGTCTAGTGTAAGGTTAGTAAAGAGTTAGGGCTTTTCTTTTGGTAGGGTAGTGGAGTTAATGTTAGGGATCATCTTAGAGTTAAGGTGTATGTTTGCTATGTTCAAAGTTGAAAATGAAAGTTTGGAGCATAGCAATGTCTAAATTTAGGGTAATAGGCTCAATAGGGCTTAAACCTAGACTAGGGTACATTGGTATAAGATTATTGTTGGGGTTTGGGTTAGTAGTTCATGTCAGAGTTTGGATACAGGATTTGCAAAGTTTAAAGTTGTAAGCTAAAGTTATATATAGAGCAACTGTTAGATTTATGCTGGTTGTTAGCTCTAGGCTTAGGCGATGGTAACATTTGTATATGGTTAAGATTAGAGATAGGGTTTGGAATTTGTGTTAGGGTTAGTTTTCATGTTCAGGGTCAGAATTAGGTTTCCTTATGTCTAAAGCTGAAAATGAAAGTTATGTGTAGGTTATTGTTAAATTTATACTAATTGGAATGTTTAGATAGAACTAGGGTAATATTAGTATAAGGTTAGGGCTTGACTTAGTATAAACTAATGGTTAGGGTCATGGTTAAGTTTCTTGAGCATATTAATTTGGTTATACTCAAAGTTGACAATGAAAGTTCAATGTAGGGCGATTGTTAAGTTTAGGCTAATTTGTAGGTTCAGGTCTAGGCTAGGGTATCTGTTCATATCAGTGTGTTTATGGTACAAAGGGTCTTCCAGGACAGTACTCAATGATGTTCAGGTTATCATATGATGCTGAGGATAGAACCAAGAATGGTCACATTAAGGCATGTGCCTCAACCCCTTTACTTTCTCTCTGGCTCCTGTACTTTTTATTTTGCTATTTTAAATATTTTATGTATTTATTAATATAAAATAAATTAGTAAATTAGAGGTACAAGCTATATACTTATCTGATAAATAAATATAAATGTCATTGCAGTTATTATTTCAAAGCACCTATGCCAAATACTTTTCTTCATGATTGTCAAAATCTTTCAAAAAAAAAAAAAGGACGGGCGGTGGTGCTGGAGGTAAGGTGCCTGCCTTGCCTGCGCTAGCCTAGGACGGACCGCGGTTCGATCCCCCGGCGTCCCATATGGTCCCCCAAGAAGCCAGGAGCAACTTCTGAGCACATAGCCAGGAGTAACCCCTGAGCGTCACAGGGTGTGGCCCAAAAACAAAACAAAACAAAACAAAAAAATCTTTCCTGATAAAAAATAAATAGAATGAAATGACATTTCTTTTTTGTTTGTTTGTTTGTTTTGTTTTTTTTTGGGTCACACCAGCGGTGCTCAGGGGTTACTCCTGGCTGTCTGCTCAGAAATAGCTCCTGGCAGGCACGGGGGACCATATGGGACACCGGGATTCAAACCAACCACCTTTGGTCCTGGATCGGCTGCTTGCAAGGCAAACGCCGCTGTGCTATCTCTCCGGGCCCATGAAATGACATTTCATTAGATCAATCTTTTATCTATACAGTATAAAATGTGAACACTTTTCTAAATCATAAAGTGTGTATACTATGCATTATAATGAAAATGTATGTAAAGTAGTTAAAGTTACCTTTAGTAGAAGAAAATTATATCATAAGTTGGCTCAGCTCTATAATATGGTATAAAATACAAATATCATACTTTATGTTTGATAAACATAATAGTAACTCATGTATTTAGCATTCAAAATGTGAAGCATTAAAGTAGTAAATGATTGCATTCATTTTAACTAAATCATGAATATGTTCCTATAATTTTATTTATTCTATATACATCTAATTTTATCCTAATTAAAATGGTTGTTTTATAGTAGCTTAGTAGAGAAGTGATGAAATAATGATTTTCCCAATGAGAAAGGCCCTCTTTATAATGTTATAAAACATGGATCTAATTCACCTGTCTTTTGTTGGACTAAGTTCTTTTTCTGATGATGACAACACCTCTATATTTGAAGAATCAAAGAAGGAAAATGCTTATGCAAGAGATTTTTTTCAAAATGCTGCACACAAAACTGGAGAATTCCAGAGGTGAGTAATTGTCAGAGGATTTATCCTTCTAAATATGTATTTAAATTATGATTTAAATGAAAGGCAGTTATTCTCCTCACTAGTGACTTGACAATTATTTCTGCAATTCAGTCATTACACAGGATTGCTGGAGTACTTTGTCCCTTCTTAGTTGTTTTGTTTTTGGGTCACACTTGGCAGTGCCCAGGGGTTACTCTTGGCTTTGCACTCAGTGTCTCTATCACTCTTAGAGAATTTTAGAGGACCGTATGGAATGCTGGTGATCAAACCACGGTTAATCATGTGCAAGAAGCCTATCCATTATCTCTCCAGCAGCAGTAACTTGTCTATTTGATTCCTTAACATTGTTTCTCATGAAACTGCCACACCTGTTGATTAGTCATGGCTAAGTAACTGGAACGACTGGCTCAAAGAGAAATGCCAGAAACCTTTAGGAGGAAATAGAGTAGTCATGGAAGCTTTAAATATATAGAAGGAGTCTGATGTTGATGTGGATCAGGGGCTCCCATTCTATGGAATACATTAACTTTCTCATTGCTTTTTTCTCCTTCCCTTTCTCTTTCCTATTTCTCTTCTAGCTGACTCCCTTAAGTACTGTCATTATTTTCATTAGTGCTTGCATCTCTTTCTTAGTTTTTTTTTACTGGAGCTAACGAAATCTATGGTAGCTCACTTAGGGACAAATAAGATCCAAATTTTTGATGTGAGTCCTGATAAACTGGCATTTATTCATTATTTTGATTCGTGTGCTGAAAATCAGCAGCTCAGACTTCATGGAGGTTCTATATTTTCCAAAATGGTTGTGTCATAAGTGAAATAAAAAATAGATTTGTTTCTGAAGATTGTATGCTAGCCTGGGTATTATATATTATTATTTAACTCCTTTTTTTTTAAATTTATCAGGAACCAATACCTGCCTGGGGCCATTGCACTTTTCAATATTAACAACAGCAGCAATAAGGACCAGTAAGTACATTTGTAATAGAAAACTAAAGTTTGTTTTTTAAAACATACAACTAAAAAGATAAACATATATCTGAATATGGTATAGAGTACATACACAAAATTAGGCAGTGACATTCTATTGGCATCTAATTATTTTGTTGTTTATTCAGTACTAAAAATGTATCTATCCATTTTAAAATATCAAAAGATAGGGACCAGAGAGACATTGATCTGGTTTGGTTCTATATAATCCCTGGAACCCACTGAGCACAGAGCCAGGACTAATCTCTGAATATGGCTGGGTTTGTAATACATGTAACTAATCAACTAGAATAGTAGACAACTCAAATACAGTGCACATGCACTTTCTTTTTGTGGTTAGTGTGCCTGCAGAAGATAAAGGAAATGTTATGAATTTCTACATTTCAAGCCAGTGGGTGGTAAGTGAAATTCCTCGGACTCTAAATAGAGTTTTTTGTGTTACAGAGGTTCTTTGGAAGTATTCTCAGGACCAATACTTAAAAAAGGAGTTAAGAGTGCAGGACTGGATAGGAGAGGTATAACATCAGACAATAAAGTTACATGTTACCTCATGGCATGGTCTGGAGCAGGAATAGTCCTTTAGGGTTATTTCATACTTAGGTAAACAGGGTTGGGTTTTTGCAGCCATTTGTAGTCAGTGAATGAAGTGGAGTGATTATGGACTTCATGCAAAGCTAATCATGAGAGAGGACAAAAACTGCCAGCAATCAATTATCTTGGGAGGAAAATAAATACCTGCCTTCTATGTAACAGTACATCTGTGCAGCACATCTCATTGCACTGTTCAGAGCTTTTTCTTCGCATAGAACATTCACCTCATTTGGAAATACCTACTTGATTCCAATTTACCTCCTGGAGAATCTTTTAATACGAAGAATAATGACATAATCTATGATCTCTGACAGCTGAAGCAGGTCTTAAAATTTTAATGGAAACAATCTATAACCTTCTAGAATGAGTTCTGTCAATCTACACCAACACTTATGTAGGCCTAGTTAACTTACATTGTGGAATTAATGATGTTTATCCTCATCCATAAAGGATCTGCTCTCTTGGTCACTATAGTTTTTTCAGATCATAGCTGCTATATTCATTTATCACTAAAATTAATATGGCAATACAAAAAGACATCACAGTATTATCTCCTGGGTCACTCTTCACTCACACTATTTACTTCTAATGATTAAAGTAAATTTCTTTTACTATATTTACTTTTCTTTACTATATTTAATTTCTTCCTTGACAATTAATTTATTGTTAAGAAGGACCAGAGTATCTGGGAAATAGCCATAGCTTATTATTTAATGGGACTGTAAGTTTGAAGAACAATAACCCTCTGAAAATCAAGACTTTTATATCTATATAAAGCCTAACATTGGGTTTATATCTATATAAAGCCTAACATTGGGTTTATATCTATATAAAGCCTAACATTGGGTTAGAAGGACTCTCCCTATGTAAGTGATTATTGCTTTGAATACTTGGTTCCTAGACACATGCATTTCTATAAGCACATATATGCTTATGTACATATAGATAGATTTATACATATATATGTATGATATTATGGAAGAAGAAACTTCGTTTTTCATATATCTAATCTCAGTTGTGCCTTCAAAAGGTAGTAACTCTAATAGATTACCAGGGTCTGAGTGCAGCCAGATAGGGCCATGGGAATCCATTTTTAGTGTCCAATATTTCATGTCTCTTATTGTAAAGTTGGTCCAAAGAGGTGTTTTGAAGTTTTCTGTTTTAGAGAATCATATACTATACATTCCTGGAAAGTGGTCTGACTAAGATCTTGTGGCAAAGCGAAAACAAAACCAGACAAAATTTGTGCCCAAAATATGTATACGTTTCATGGTAAAAGGAAATCAGTGTTCATTTTATTAAATGACTACCTCTTTCCTCAACCAATGTTGTACTTTTTATGGACTCTTAGTACTTTTATCTGTAATTGAGATGTTGATCATCCAAGATTGCCTTGGAAGAATAGTTGCCCATAATTTCAGGCTTCATAAATGGCCTCCATCTTTGTCGTCATGGTTACTTCATAAACACTGACATTGTGTCAGTATTGGAGATTAATGACAGAGGTTGTTGACTCTGTCTGTTTGACTATGTTGTATCATCATGATATATGGTCTGTATGGGCATTAGCCTAGATACAGCATTTTCTAACTTTATGCTTGTATTCTGTCTTTCTGTTCTCTAGAACTATGTTTTTCTTTTTTGCTCTTTTTCCACTAGGTTCTTTCCATTTTGTTGCATTTTATTTTTAGATTACACACACTGGTTCTCAGAGCTTATTCCTGGCTCTGGGATGAAATCATTTTTGAATAACCACTAACTAATCTTGTAGTCTCAAAGTTGTTGTTTTACTTGAAATATGTTTTCTATTTTCTTAACTTTGTCAAGACTTTTTTTTTTTTTTTTTTTGCTCCTCAGGAGCTCTTAATGGTTACTCCTGGCAGACTTTTGGGGCCATAAAGAATGCTGGGGATTGAACCCAGGTCAGCCACCTGCAAAGCAAAGTCCTTTTTATTGCACTGTCACTCAGCTCCCACTTCTTTAAGTCTTACTCATAGTTTAAGGCTTGGTTTAAAACTATTTCCCATTAAATCTTTACTGATAAGGCTAGTGCTTAGTGAGATGCCTGTTCATTCATGTCTAAATAATAAAATTTTCCAATATCAAAATCAACTTTCCTAAGATCTGCTGTGACCTTGACTCTTTCTGACTCCAAAATCCATTCCTTTAATAGATATCATTTGTAGAAAATGGTCATTATACACAGTCCATGCTCTAAAAAATTTTATATAGGAAAAAGGTAGTATCAAATGCAGTAAATTATTCTAAGAAATTTATTTCCTTGTGTTACCACAGAGCCTTGTGAAAAAGTGCTTCACCCAGACTGGTAATATTTTCTTAAAATTCTTAAAATCCTTACTGGAAGACAAATACAAATGTTGTCAAAAATTTAACTTTTGAGCCCAGAGAGATAGCACAGCAGCGTTTGCCTTGCAAGTAGCAGATCCAGGACCTAAGGTGGTTGGTTCGAATCCCGGTGTCCCATATGGTTCCCCGTGCCTGCCAGGAGCTATTTTTGAGCAGACAGCCAGGAGTAACCCCTGAGCACCGCCGGGTGTGACCCAAAAACAAAAAAAAAAATAAATAAATAAATTTAACTTTTGCATAACTATTTTAAATATACATTGAGAGTTTGAAACTGTGCTTTATTGGAAATTTTTGTTTAATTCCTCTCCTTAAATTTACCACCAATAAGTTAATCTTCATCTACATTATCTTACTTATCCCCCCCATTTTGTTAATTATAGAATACAAAAGTTTGCTTTATTACCTGGATACATATTTATTTCTATTTTATTTTATTTTATTTTTTGTAGGAATTCTCAGAAGTCTACAGATTTCTGGTTGTGAAACAAGTCCAAGTCACTGAACTGAATCAGATTTCTTGTTCAGTGGAGAGAAAAATGAATAAAAATAAAAATTAGGAAATAATTTAATTATGTAACAGTTATTATTTCTTCCTTAGGCAATCAAAGGAGAAAAAGAAAAAGAAGAAAGAAAAGAAAAGGTAAATTAGATTTTTACATGCATAATTCCACATATTTCTGGTCAAGGCCTATATATATTTAAGTATAAATATATATATAAATTTCCTTTAATAATATTTAAGAGGGCAAAGATTTATACAGAAGGAAGGAATTCTCAGTTGTGAGATCCCAGACATCATGGGACTCTGGCAAAGGAGAGTGAAGTAAAGACTGCCAACACTCACACCACCTTGGGCAATGGCCTCCACAAGAGCCTTTCTGAAGGTTCAAAGCTTCACCACTACTCCCAAAAGTGGGCTGCAGGAGGAGTTCCCCCTAGGCCCAAGCCTGGGGTGTTCAAGGTCACCTGGATCATGATTCTTGCCGAACAGTGGTTAGGCCTTTACATATGTTAACTACATATTTCACTTTTTCAGCAAGTCAGATGATAAAAAAGAGAATAAAAAAGACACACAGA
Organism: Suncus etruscus; assembly: GCF_024139225.1. Taxonomy (NCBI): domain Eukaryota; kingdom Metazoa; phylum Chordata; class Mammalia; order Eulipotyphla; family Soricidae; genus Suncus; species Suncus etruscus. The sequence goes on along the minus strand of NC_064863.1, from coordinate 41,391,391 downwards.
AGAAAAAGAAAGGGGAAAAGGACAAAGAGAAAAACAAAGAAGAAAAAGGCAAAGATCAGAAAGAGTAAGTAAAAATACTTTTTAAAAATTTATTTATTTTTAATAATATTTATATATATATATTTTACTGGCAGTGAAATTAGACTTGAGTTGTGATAGGTTTGGAAAGGATCATGTTTTGAAGTTTCGTAGTCAAGAAGACCCATATAAAAACCAAGTAAATTGTTAGCAAAATTTAATTTTAAATTGTATTTTATATCATTAAAATTAACAATAGTTGGGGCCCGGAGAGATAGCACAGCGGGCGTTTGCCTTGCAAGCAGCCGATCCAGGACCAAAGGTGATTGGTGATCCAGGACCAAAGGTGATTGGTTTGAATCCCGGTGTCCCATCTGGTCCCCCGTGCCTGCCAGGACCTATTTCTGAGCAGACAGCCAGGAGTAACCCCTGAGCACCACCGGGTGTGACCCCCCAAAAAAAAATTAGCAGTAGTTTTGGAGACAGGAGAGAGAGTATAATGGGCAACCTTGCCTTGCAAGGTGGTAGTCCTATGTTTAATTTCTTTTTTTTTTTTTTTTTTTTTTTAGGTTTTTGGGCCACACCCGTTTGACGCTCAGGGGTTACTCCTGGCTATGTGCTCAGAAATCGCCCCTGGCTTGGGGGGACCATATGGGACGCCGGGGGATCGAATCACTGTCCGTCCTATGCTAGCGCTTGCAAGGCAGACACCTTACCTCTAGCGCCACCTTCCCGGCCCCCCTATGTTTAATTTCTAACACCCATATGTTCCTCCTATCTCTACCAGGAGTGATTTCTGAGCACAGAACCAGGAGTAAGCCCTGAGCACAAATATACATAAGTACTATTTTTATCACCTAGAACATATTACTAGCATAGTTATCTCCCACAAGTACTTGAGAAGATCATCTTATTACTGGGAGCTATTTAGGTTCCTAGGAGAAGTGGATTCCAGGATCTTTAAAAGTTGAAATAAAAGCTCAATAATCTTATTAACGTTTTAAGTGGCATGTACTTAGATGAATAATCCAAAGAATTCCTACTGAAAAAAGGCAAGACTGGGGCCGGAGTGATGGCACAGCGGTAGGGCGTTTCCTTTGCACGCAGCTGACCCAGATTGACCGGCAGACCATGGTTCAATCCCATATGGTCCCCCAAGCCAGGAGTGATTTCTGAGAGCATAGCCAGGAGTAACCCCTGAGCATCATCAGGTGTGGACCCAAATTTAAAAAAAAAAGGCAAGGCTAACATTTGAGCACGAATGTTCTGAAAACATCAACCATTTTGAATATTTACTTTTTTTTGGGGGGGGGGGGGCACGCCAGGTGGCGCTCAGGGGTTACTCCTGGCTATGGGCTCAGAAATCGCTCCTGTTCTGGGGGACTGTATGGGATGCCAGGGAATCAAACCGTGGTCTGTCCTAGGTTAGCAAACACCCTACCACTTGAGCCACTGCTCTGGCCCCAGAATGTTTAATTTTCTAATAAAAATTTGAAAATTATGGGCCCGGAGAGATAGCACAGCGGTGTTTGCCTTGCAAGCAGCCGATCCAGGACCAAAGGTGGTTGGTTCGAATCCCGGTGTCCCATATGGTCTCCCGTGCCTGCCAGGAGCTATTTCTGAGCAGACAGCCAGGAGTAACCCCTGAGCACCGCTGGGTGTGGCCCAAAAAACAAAACAAACAAACAAAAATTGAAAATTATAATTTGACAAGGGTAATTCTGAATGATGTTTGCAAAGCTATTTTAAAATCTTGTATTCTTTCTTTCTTTTTGGGGGGAATGCCCAGTGAAGCTCAGAGTTTACTTCTGGTTCTGCACTCAGGAACCATAAGGGAAGCTGAGAATCTAACCCAGGTTGGCCATATTTAAGGCAAATCTCCCTCATCTGTACTATCTCTCTAGCCTCATACAAAGCTTTTTTTTTTTTAAACACACACATTATTTTTATAGAAGTCTAAATTTTTCTAAATATTTAAAGACAATTTTTACCAAACAATGGTGCAATTATTTGTGGCTGTTAGAAAATTGCTGGCTTGGATTAAGATAAACATTCTGGAGCTGGAGCAGTGGTGCAAACAGTAAGGTGTCTACTTTGCCTGCACTAACCTAGGACGAACTGCAGTTCAATCCCCTGGCGTCCTGTATGATGCCCCAAGCCAGGAGCGATTTCTGAGCACATAATCAGGAGTAACCCCTGAGCGTCACAGGGTGTGCCCCCCGCAAAAGATAAACATTCTTTAAAATATAGACTAGAAGACACACAGTATACAGTGGACAGTATTATTGTATTGATCCCTATGCCTCATATGGCTTCCCCAGTCTTGCTGGAGTGAAATGTATCTATATGTTTAGATATAAACACATATGATTATGTATATTAAATATATAATATATATAATTTTATATATTTGTATATATTTTTTGTTGTTAACAGGTAGGAGGCTAGAAAACCCAATATTCTCTACTCCCACATCTGATCCCTAAAACCTACAAATATGATCTGTAGAATGTGCAGAGTTTGATGTGATCAACATAATTATTTGTTCACAGTAATAGGAGATAGAAACATTTATACTGGCAACCTGGGAGGGGAGGCAGGAAGCGGCATGGAATGCACTCTAGGAACAGGTTGACATTGGTGGTTGGATTGGCCCTGAATTTTGTATGTCTGAAACCCAACTATGAACAACTTTGTAAATCATAATAGTTTCAATAAAGTTTATATATTTTTAAAAATGAAGCAAACAAAAAATAAGGTTTTAAAGAATTCTGGTTTATTTTCACAAAAGTGTGGTGTAAGTATAAATAGTTACCCCTCATAAATCATCAGTTTCTTATAATTATAATTCTATGTCAGAGCGGTGATGCAAGCGGTAGGCATCTGCTGTGCACGAGCTATCCTAGCACGGACTGCAGTTTGATCCCCTGGTGTCCCACATAGTCCCCAACCAGGAGCAATTTCTGAGTGCATAGCCAGGAGTAACCCCTGAGTGTCACTGGGTGTGGTCCAAAAACCAAATTAAAATAAAATAAAAGAATTCTCTGTCAATCTAATCACATTATTTAACTTACTCCTATCTTATTCATTGTGGGTGATGGCCATAGTCATATGTGATATTTGAAGAAATGTCCTCATTTATTTTTGTTGCTAGGGTGAAGAAAGAAGTCATGGTTATTGACCCGTCAGGGAACACATATTACAATTGGCTTTTCTGTATCACCTTACCTGTTATGTACAACTGGACAATGATTATTGCAAGGTAGTTGTATAATTTTATGAGTAATCTTCTCTTCCTCCCCCACCTCTCCATCCCTACTTCCCTTCCTCCTCCTTTTTCTCCTCCTTCTCTTCCTTAACTAAGAACCACATATGGCAGCGACACTTAGGAGTTAGTTACTCCTGGCTCTGTACTCAGAAATCACTCCTGCCAGGCTTGAGGAACCATATGGAATGGCAGGGATCAAACCGGGTCAGCTGCATGAAAGGCAAACACCCTACCCACAGTGCTACCACTCTGGCCTGAGTCTTCATTTCTAAGTTAACTCACTAAACAGTTGGTGTTGTGTGATTGTTGTAATAATGTTTTTGCCTGTCATCCCACCTGGATCTTCCAGGTGGGGGTGATTAAGGAAACAAATAAATAGCTTGTTGGGGAGGCATAGGGAGCTCTTTTGCCAGAACTGACGGCTTGTTCAGTTTGCTTTTTGGAGCTGGCTGCAACTGACAAAAGACTTTCTTTGCTGAATCTTTGGTCCCCTAATCTTTTGCATTCGTTGATTATTCACGTCGGATATTATTATCAAAGTCTCCCCCAAAAGGGGGGACAGAAGAATGGGATTCAATTTATCTTTTTGGGAATCATTCTTTGACTTGGAGACCATCAACAAGGGGTTTGACCTCCCCCCACATTTGGCGCCCGGAACAGGTGAATCTGGACCCTCTGGAACTGTAAGTGAGATGTTTCATTGGAAATTACCTCTGGAGATCCTTGGCTGGTTATTATGGATACTCACACTCACTATGCCATCTGTTATTAAATACATCGGTTTGGCATTACTCAAGTGCATTACTCTACTTGGATATAAACCACTTGGTTTGATACTAGTAAATATCATTGTCGTTGGATGGCTGCTGCTTACAATTCAATCAAAAATTTCTACTCCAATATTTGCATTGCTTGAGTGGTCTCCATTAGTCATAGTTTGTGGAATTTCTGTGTTGGCTAATATGACTACCATATGCATAGGCATTAGCTGGTGGTTAGGAAATAGACAATGTGGAAATTGTAAAGTGATGACTAGTATGGACAATAAAAAAATTTTTCCTACGAAAATTCAGACTAAGATACAGGCTGATAAATCTGACACTGGCAGCAAAAAAATTGCCGGTAAAAAATCAACTCGGACACGTAATTTAGATACTCATAATCCAAATCAAGATCTTGACACTGATGATCAGCCTCCAGTGCTAAGTCCACAAGAAAGTCCTGATTCTGTTCACAATATGGACTCACATGTTAGTGCCAACTCAGACAATGAACCACATTCTAGTATCCCACACCTCAGAAATCAGAGTCCTGTGCAAGGTACTTCTGCTAATCCGGCCTCAACTCCATTTCAAACAGTATATGTTTCAAGTTATGAACCTCTCGAAATGGAGGATGTGGAACGGTTTAAGAAATCATGTAAAGAATTTGGGGCTACCTCTCCATATTGTCAGGAGGTACTAAGCATGTGGTGTCAAAAATCAATTTGGACTCTGCATGACTTTAAAAAACTTGCTGAAATATGCCTGCCATCTAAACAGCGAACTGAATGGGAAATGTTATATGTAGAGGGTGTGAAATCCAAACTATATAGTCCAGATGGAACCAAAAAACGAGTGGCAGGGGTTAATCTCTCATATGAATTATTAATGGGAGAAAATCAATATTCAGATATACAGACACAAGCAGCTTTACCAAAGGAAATCTCAAAAATAATTAAAGACATTGCATTATCTGCATGGGAAAGAATTGATACTAACATTACTGGTGAGGGAACCTTTTTAAGAATCATCCAAGGTCCCCAAGAGCCTTATGTAGAATTTGTGGCTAAACTCAAAGATGCTTTAAAAATACAAGTTAAAAATGATGAGGTGAGGAAATTTCTAGAAAAATGTTTGGCTTATCATAATGCTAATTCAGCTTGCAAATTGGTATTGGCTCCATTGCAGGAAAAAGCTGATTTAAATGAATTTTTATATGCCTGTAGGAATGTTTATGATATACCCCATTCATTAGCAAATTCAGATCAGGTGCAAACCTTTGCAATTACTAAAGGAAATATACCTCTTTACCAAAGGGGACAAAAAGTTGCCCGAAAACCAGGTCTTTGCCCAAAATGTAATAAGGGTTACCACTGGGCGAAAGACTGTAGATCTGGAAATCCCCCTAATAATAACATAGGAAGAGGTTTTAATACAAACCCTAGGAGACAATTTGCCTGTTACCATTGTGGAAAACAAGGGCATATTAAAAGAAATTGCCGTCTTTTGTTAAATTCAGTTCCTCCAGGATCTACAATTAAAAAACAGGGAAACTCCTACAGGGCCAATCCCCAGGCCCTTACAAATCAGGGGCAAAGTCATCAAACCATAATTCTCCCCAGCCCAGCCCAAGAAGATTAATCTCAATTAATGAATTAACACATGCCACTGTGGGCAGTGCTGGACTTGATATAACTTGCCCAGTGGACATTACAATTTACCCAGGAGAATGCCCTTATATGTTACACACAGGCATAGTGGGACCACCACCTCCAGATACAATGGGTTTGATTCTGGGCAGAAGTTCCCTTAATGTAAAAGGTATATCAGTAACCACAGGTGTTATTGATTCAGATTCAAAGGGAGAAATTATTGTAGTTATCAATGTGCCAGTTACTTGGACTTTCAAAAAAGGGGAGACGATTGCCCAAATAGTAATAATACCTTATGTTAAATGTGGGACTTCAGATAAAATAAGAACTGGAGGTTTTGGAAGCACAGATCCAGGGGCTGCCAAAAACCCATTAGTGGCTCTGATTACTAAATGTAAAGATGAAAATCCAATGATTAAACTTAATATAGAAGGGCAAGTCTTTAATGGCATGATAGACACAGGTGCTCAAGTCACTGTAATTTCTGATAAAGAATGGCCAAAAAATTGGTCTCTGCAAGAAATTCCATATTCGTTAAAAGGAATAGGAGGCCTGAGTTCTTGCTTGTTAAGCACAACAACCATGGTATTTTATGGCCCAGAAAATCAAAAGGCTATAATCAGACCTCATGTGGGCCCATTCTCACCATCCCTATGGGGCCGTGATTTGCATAAACAATGGAAGGCAGAATTTCATATTCCATTAGCTCAAGGTGAGCCTGAACCTTCTTCTGAATTAAAAACCCAAAATTTTTGGTAGGGGCCACTGCCAGAAAAACCCCAGCACCAATAAAAATAAAATGGAAATCTGATGAACCAATTTGGATAGGCCAGTGGCCCCTTAAAACTGATAAATTAAAGGTGCTGACAGAATTAGTGGAAGAACAGCTAAAATTAGGACATATTGAGCCTTCGTTTTCTCAATGGAATTCACCTGTATTTACCATAAAAAAGAAATCTGGTAAATGGAGATTGCTAATGGATCTGAGAGCTGTGAATTTATCTATGGTACCTATGGGAAAATTACAGACAGGTTTACCATCACCTGTAGTAATCCCTAAGGAATGGCCACTAATTATAATTGACCTAAAAGACTGCTTCTATCATATTCCTATTCACCCAGATGATAAACACCGTTTTGCATTCTCAGTTCCTTCTATTAATAATACTCACCCTTGCAGGCGTTTTCAGTGGACTGTTCTCCCTCAGGGCATGCTAAATTCACCAACTATGTGTCAATATTTTGTGGACAAAATTTTGAACCCTGCTCGTGAAAGATTTCCCCAAGCTATAATTTATCATTACACTGATGATATTTTAATTACAATGAATAATGAAACAGATTTACAGAAATTATATGCTTATGTGATCAATTGTTTGCAAATGGCAGGACTGAAAATAGCTTTAGAAAAAATACAGACCATGCCACCATATCAATACTTGGGCTTTATTTTGGACAGAAAATCAATACGTCCACAAAAAATTTCCATAAAAAAAGAGAACCTTAAAACGCTTAATGACTTTCAGAAACTTTTGGGTGATGTAAATTGGCTCCGCCCAGCGCTAGGAATCTCAAATGCAGAGCTGTTTAATCTGTTTAAAACTTTGGAAGGTAATCCTGCATTAGATAGTCCCAGAAATTTAACACAAGCTGCTAAAAATGAATTGGACATTTTCTTGAACAGACTGCAAAAATCATTTCTCTTAAGATTTATCCCTGGAGAGAAGGTATTTTTATTAATTTTCCCTACAAAAGAAACACCTACTGCGGCTTTAATGCAACAGGCTGGTCCTTTGGAATGGGTGTATTTACATAACAAACAGCCTCAGTCTGTGATATCTTACCTGCAACTAATCACAGAATTGATTATCAAAGCAAGACTCAGATCAATATTTTTGTTAGGTTTTGATCCAGATATAATAGTATTGCCAATACCAAAAAAGGAAATTGAGTTAATATTGCCTCTTAATGAATCTCTACAAAGGTCTCTCTCGGATTTTACAGGAGAGATTTCTTCTCATTATCCAAAAGGAAAGACCTGGGACTTTTTGAAAAAGACTCAGTTTGTTATCTCTTCAATTGTGAGGGATTCCCCTATTCCCAATGCAAAAGTTTTTTATGTAGATGGATCAAGCGGGGGACGGGGCGGAATAACCGGAGAAAATATGAATATAACGATAGAAACCAAATATAAGTCTGCACAGAAAGTTGAATTAGCAATGTTAATTTATCTATTAGAAAATGTATCTGAAGCCATGAATGTCGTTTCTGATTCTTTATATGTTGTAAATTTATGCCCAGTGATAGCCACTGCCTCCCTCAATTCTCATAGTCCTATTATACAGAATTTATTAAAAAGGTTACAACACATTATTCAAAAAAGAACTGAACCTATCGTCATCACACATATTAGAGCTCATTCAGGCCTTCCAGGGCCAATGGCTCAAGGAAATAAAACTGCTGATTTGTTGGCAATGCCTATATTTAAATCACCTGTAGAGGAACATTCAGCATTACACACAAATGCTCGTCATTTACATGTAAATTATCAAATTCCATGGAAGCAAGCGAGAGAAATTATAAAAAGATGTAACATATGTGCCCTGCTAGCACGAAAGACTCATATAGCAGGAGCAAATCCAAGAGGCTTGCAGTCTAACGAATTGTGGCAAATGGATGTAACTCAAACAGACTTATTTCCCAAAAAACCATACCTTCATGTGGTAGTGGATACATATTTATTTGGGCAATTCCTATGTCTTCCCAAAAATCTAAGGCAGTTTGCAGTTTTCTTTTACAATGTTTCTCTGTTATGGGTATTCTGTATTCTATTAAGACTGATAATGGACCTTCTTATATAAGTAAAACTTTTGAATTTTTTTGTAATGAATGGCAGATAAAACATCTTAAAGGAATTCCCCACAATTGTCAAGGACAGGCAATTGTGGAAAGAGCCCATAGAACTCTGAAAACTCAATTGCAAAAGAATAGAAAAAGAGGTTTAATGCCAACGGAGCTCTTATCTTTGACTCTCATTACACTAAATTATCTAAATTTACCTCAGGGAGAGAGCTATACAGCAGGGGAAAAACATTTTAAAGAAGATAATCAGAGACAAGAAACAACAAATATTCCAATTTGGATAAAAGAGGATAAAAAATGGATTGCTGGTTATCTCCTCTTGAGAGGGAGGGGTTATGCTTATGTTTCTACAAATGACAACCCTCCTAAGAAATTTTGGGTCCCCTTGCGTCTCGTTAGAAATCGGACTGGCACTGATGATCAAGGTCAGGTTGCTGGGACTATAGACTCCTCCCCACATCAAGTACAGACTGCTCAAGATATTGACAGTTGTGGTGCTGCTGAGGTGACTGGGAAAGTAAGTGAGGGATTAACTTTCATACCTCATATTCTCAGTGAATCTGACAAAAGTGAAAAATCCTTACAGTTTGGACTACATATAGAAAAACAGAAACCTGTTTTCACTGGATTACAAAATTTGGGTAACTCATGTTACATGAATTCAATATTGCAATGCTTGTATAATATTACAGACTTGACTCAGTATTTTTATCAAGATCATTATAAAAAAGATATTAACAGAGAAAATCCAAAGGGACATAAAGGTAAATTAGCAGATGAATTTGGTCATCTTATCAAAATCATGGGAAATGGATGCCATAAGTATTTCAATCCTGAAAGCTTCAAAACAACAATAAGTTTACTCAATGACCAATTTGCTGGACACAACCAACAGGATCCTCACGAATTATTAATGTTTCTTATAGAAGGATTACATCAAGATTTGCTTAAAAATTCAATAACAGATAAAACTGTACACTTTATAGAAAATGATAAATATGAACAATTTAGAGCTTGCAAATCTATGATCTATGATACCTTTCAAGGACAGTTTAAATCTATACTACAGTGTCTTACATGTTACCAAAAGTCTGAGGTTTATGAAACATTTGTTCAGTTGTCCCTGGCTGTCAAGTCTGCAGATAAATGTACTTTACAGGAATGCCTTGTTGAATTTTTTAAAGAAGAAGATTTGAGAGATAACAATAGAATTCACTGTTATAACTGCAACACTCAAAGAGATTTTTCAAAGAAAACATATTTATGGAAAATACCTCCCATATTGATAATTCATTTGAAACGTTTTGCTTTTGATGGAAAACAGATTAAAAAATTATACACTTATGTGGATTTTCCTTTGGAAGACCTCAATTTAGCAGAATTCACTCAAGAAGATAATAATAAGATCAAAAAATATAATTTATCATCAGTATCAAATCATTTTGGTCAAGTTCATTATGGACATTGTACTTCATATTGTAAAATTGCCACAGAACAGTATTGGATCAATTTTGATGATAAGAAGATCAAGAAAATCCCTATTGCATCGGTAAAATCTACAGCAGCATATATCTTGTTTTATATTTCTCAGAGATCTACTATGAAGACTTAATGATCATTTCCTTTATTTGTCGATTACCATTGATGTTTTACTGGTCATTTTTTAGGTATGATTCCTTAATAGGAATGAATATGATGAATCCCCATTGTGGTTGTTTGTATGATGTATTTATGCCTTAATTTTAGTATTGTTTTAGGTTACTATTAATTAGAAGATTTTGCAATATATTGATGTTACTTAAGACCTATATGAAAGAAAGATTCTTAATCATGTTAATGTTGCTTTATGATTGTGTATCGATATATATTCATTTGGCAACTTTTGACTTTTCATTGTAACATCAGTGTTTTATTGCTCTCAACATAGATTTTGAGATGGAGGTATAATTATAGTTTTGATATAACCATAATTTTGGGTAGACTCTGTTCACAGTGCTCATTATTGATGACTGATTATACTATATTTATTGTTTCATATTTGCATTATGGAATTTTATGGTCATGTTGCACATGAAATTCTTGATCATCTAGATTTAATCGACTTTGATTTAAAAAATTTTTTTCGTTACTATAATTTTTTGTTATTTTGAAATATTCATTTAAACAGTTTTTTCATTATTGTATTTTCAAAGTGATTTTTTTTGATTCAATTCAAATTTTTTTGGCTTTATTTTGATTCCTGTCTAATAGATATTTCTGGCAATTATAAATGAGTGTTATTCCCATAATTTTGTATAGTATGTATTTGTATGTTTATCGGTTTTGTAATTTTTGTTTATGGTTTTCTTTTCCTGACACTTTATGCCTTAATTTATTATTTCTCACAATTCATCTTTTCTTCCTAGTTTTTAACGTTTTATTTGTAGGAATCTCATCACAATTGCAAGCCTCCTAATATCGAACTGAGGAATACATCATTAACTGTTCCAGTGCTGTGTCCTATATCAAGTTACAACTCGTCTTTCCTGATTCATCAAATGTCTTTGATTGGACTTTTAGGAGTTCTATACTCCTTATTTTTTGAGAGTAACTTTGAACTTAGTAAAAAAAAAAAATTTAATTTATATATTTGTATTTTTTATGATTAAAATCTTTTAAAGTATATTTCAATTATGATTAGTGTAATTAAATGTTTTTAATTAATTGAAATTAATGTTTTTAATTTTATAGTATTTAATATTTCATTAAAGTTTTGTAATTGTAATTATGTAGTGTTGTATTGTATTGTATATTATTATTGTATTGTATTGTATACTATTATTGTTTGCTTACAAAAAAGGGGGAATTGTTGTGTGATTGTTGTAATAATGTTTTTGCCTGTCATCCCACCTGGATCTTCCAGGTGGGGGTGATTAAGGAAACAAATAAATAGCTTGTTGGGGAGGCATAGGGAGCTCTTTTGCCAGAACTGACGGCTTGTTCAGTTTGCTTTTTGGAGCTGGCTGCAACTGACAAAAGACTTTCTTTGCTGAATCTTTGGTCCCCTAATCTTTTGCATTCGTTGATTATTCACGTCGGATATTATTATCAAAGTCTCCCCCAAAAGGGGGGACAGAAGAATGGGATTCAATTTATCTTTTTGGGAATCATTCTTTGACTTGGAGACCATCAACAAGGGGTTTGATCTCCCCCGTCAAGTTGGACCTGCAGCTCTTCCTCAATCATATTTCCTCACAAAATTGTAAATTGAGGTTGCATTATTTTCTGCAGGCTTTACTAAGATCAGGTATAAAGGCTTTGGTTCTTAATACACTTGAATCTCCAGTACAAAGTGTTATATATAACAAGGCACTGACAGAAATTTACAAGAAAAAAACATCTAATCCCATCAAAAAATGGGGAGAAGAAATGGACAGACACTTTGACAAAAAAGAAATACAAATGGCCAAAAGACACATGAAAAAATGCTCCACATCACTAATCATCAGGAAGATGCAAATCAAAACAACTATGAGGTACCACCTCACACCACAGAGAATGGCACACATCACAAAGAATGAGAATAAACAGTCTTGGTGGGAATGTGGAGAGAAAGGAACTCTTATCTACTGCAGGTGGGAATGCCGTCTAGTTCAATCTTTATGGGAAGCAATATGGAGATTCCTCCAAAAACTGGAAATCAAGCTCCCATACGATCCAGCTATACCACTCCTAGGAATATACCCTAGGAACACAAAAATACAATACAAAAACCCCTTTCTTACACCTATATTCATTGCAGCACTATTTACAAGCAAGACTCTGGAAACAACCAAGATGCCCTTCAACAGATGAATGGCTAAAGAAACTGTGGTACATATACACAATGGAATATTATGCAGCTGTCAAGAGAGATGAAGTCATGAAATTTTCCTATACACGGATGTACACGAAATCTATTATGCTGAGTGAAATAAGTCAGAGAGAGAGAAAAATGCAGAATGGTCTCATCATCTATGGGTTTTAAGAAAAATGAAAGACATTCTTGCAATAATAATTTTCAGACACAAAAGAGAAAAGAGCTGGAAGTTCCAGCTCACCTCAGGAAGCTCACCACAAAGAGTGATGAGTTAGAGAAAATTTTCTCATACAATTATTTCTCTAACTAAACTCATCACTCTTTGCGGTGAGCTTCCTGAGGTGAGCTGTAACTTCCAGCTCTTTTCTCTTTTGTACATTTTGAACTGTCCTAATAATGAGAATGTATGAGGGAACTGGAAATCCTGTCTAGAGTACAGGCGGGGGTCGGGTGGGGAGGAGGGAGATTTGGGACATTGGTGACGGGAATGTTGCACTGGTGATGGGTGGTGTTCTTTACATGACTGAAACCCGAACACAATCATGTATGTAATCAAGGTGTTTAAATAAAATATATTAAAAACAACAACAACAACAAAGTGTTATATATAGGGGCCAGCGAGGTTGCGCTAGAGGCAAGGTGTCTGCCTTGCAAGCGTTAGCCAAGGAAGGACCACAGTTCGATCCCCCAGCATCCCATATGGTCCCCCCAAGCCAGGGGCAATTTTTGAGTGCTTAGCCAGGAGTAACCCCTGAGCATCAAACGGGTGTGGCCCAAAAATCAAAACAAATATAAGAAACAAAAAAAAACCAAAGTGTTATATATAAATACATTTCCATAAGATTATTATCTTACTAATCCTACTCTAATCAATTATTGTACACACCCTAGGTGTGACCTGGTGATAGTATATTGGATTATTCCTTACTTGATATTCGGCTCCCAACTTAGGTTGGTACCTGATTCTTGTTTATCACCAGGTCACACCCTAGGGTGGAGCACAATTATTGATTAGGGTAGGATCAGTAACCCAACACAAAGTTTGAGAAATATGAAAGAATATTTTCAAACACTTAATACTCAACAACTTAGCTATGTGAGAGTAATTTTTGTTTTCTTTGATTTTTTTTAAAAAAGTATCTTTTTGTAAAAACAATTTTTATTGTGACCAATGTGAATTACAAATTTTTTACAGTAATATTTAAGGTACATAGTGACATTGAATCAGGGGCATTCCTACCACCAGTGTTGTCCTCCCTCCACCCTCTGTTCCTAGCATGCATCCCATATCTCCCTCCTTTGCCACCCGGAATGCTAGTGTAACTGATCTCCTCTTGTACAGTTTGTTGTAGATTGGGTATCAATTCTGTTGTTATTGATTTTGGGTTCAGTGTTCAAGTCTGATAATTTTTTTTATTTCCATTCCATGATTTTTAAGGAAAACATAACACTAAGAGTAGAAAAGGGTCAAGGGTATAAGTTGAACTATATTTTATATTGTAGACATCTTAGGACCAAGGACCTAGTACTTAGTACCCAGGACCAAGTACAATCTCCTATGAATCAGATGGCTAGTATAAACCTAGTTCTCATTATGTTTCGCCCAACATTTATATTTTAGCTTTATCTTGAGATCATTTATTCCTTCTTAAAATATACCATAATAAAGTGACTATCTTTAAGCTTCACTTAATTTAATTAAATTTCTTAAATTTGGGGGAGACCACACCTGTCAGTGCTCAGGATTTGTTCCTGGCTCTGAATTCATGAATAACACCTGGTGGTGCTTTTGGTGGATTATATAGGAGGTTGAAAATCAAACTCAAGATAGTTGTGTCAAGATAAGCACCATACCTGCTGCGCTATACTTTATTTATTTTTTTTGTGCCACACCGGTGACATTCAGGGGTTATTTCTGCCTATGCACTCAGAAATAGCTCCTGGCTTTGGGGAACCATGTGGTACGCTGGGGATTGAACCCAGGTCCATCCTGGGTCAGCCATGTGCAAGGCAAATGCCCTACCACTGGGTTATCACTCTTCCCCCTTTTTTTGCTTTAATTTATAACTGAGTGGAGGGCATAGATATTTTCCAAATATCTCCTGTGTATTCAAATTTTCTTTCCTGTTGGTAATTCACACTCCCAGTGGCCATTTGTTATAATTGATGAACCTATTTTTGACATATAGTTACCATCTTGAGAAACATGAAAGAATATTTTCAAACACTTAATACTCAACAACTTAGCTATATGAGAGTAATGTTTGTTTTCTTTGATTTTTAAAAAATACCTTTTTAAATATTTTTATTGTGACCAAAGTGAATATAGCTTACATTATAAATAATTATTTAATTTTTTTGGTGGAATCAGATATGTGACCAGGTTTTATTTATTTACTTACTTACTTACTTATTATTTATTTGGGCTACACCTGGCTGTGCTCAGGGGTTACTCCTGGCTCTGAGGTCAGAAATCGCTTTTGGCTCAGGGGACCTATATGGGATGCTGGGATTCAAATCAGGTCCGTCCTGAGTTGGCCGCATGCAAAGCAACTGCCCTACCGCTGTGCTATCTCTCCGGCCAAGTTACTTATATAGCCCAGATTATTTTTTCTTATTTGATACCCTCACAAAAGCAACAAATATAATGGAAATAATGCTGAGATTCAGAAGTGGAAGTGATCCTGATTCAAACACATGGAAATATCCAAGGAAACCATGACTGACTAAATGGATGCTAAGATGGCTTCTGGTTTTAAGAGGTCATACTTTTCAATGTGGTTAAAAATTTACACAAGATTATTGACTGTACTTTAGCAGTACCCTATTTTATTTTATTTATACAGTTTTTCTTTTATAGATCTTGTTTCGATGAACTTCAGTCTGATTACCTGAAATACTGGCTCTTTTTTGATTATGGTGCTGATATAGTCTATCTTCTTGATATGTTTGTACGAACAAGAACAGGTAACTGTGTTCACTTTGGGATATTTTGTATATTCATACTTTGATTCCTGTTCTTTTTCATTTATTAATGTGAGGGTTTTTTAAAATGTAAACAATCAAATATCTGTTTAGAGGGAAACGAAACATTGAAAGCATGAGTACTATATATCCACTCACTAGCTTATTTATCCCAACTGATTCAGAAAGATGTTTCTAGACAACCTTTTAAAATGAATTGGTGATTTTCTTATAGTATCCTGTGTGTTGAGTTTATGCCAGGTCAGAGGACTAGAGTGAATGTATATATTCTATTGACTGTGTGGGACAAAGGAAACTTTATACCTAGTGGTGACTTAGCTTAAAGGTGTGTAGAGAAAATTGTCATTGTATTAAAAAGAGTTGTCAAATAAATATAATATTATATGTGCCCTTAAATCAATGTTATGGTGTTTGGTGGGTCATTATTAATTAGGAAGCAGGGTATTGAAGTCCCCTACTAGAGGCAGGTTATATACAAATATAGCCAGTAAGGATAGAATAAAGCTTTAAGAATCACCAAATAGAGCAGTGGTTATGGACAGCAAGCTACCAGATTTCATATACTATGGATTTAATGGTTTCATGCAGAAATTAGAGGGAGCAAAAACTTCAGATGCCTATATCCATAGAAATTAAGGTTGCCAGAGAAGCACCACCTATGATATTTATCATCATAAACAGATTCACTTGTTCCTACTGTGTAGACTCTGCTGGGAAAAGTCATGTCATATGACAAGAGTCCCCACACACCCAAAACAAGGTCTGCCCAACTCAATGCTGTGCCAGAACATCGTAACACTGATTGTTAGAGATGGGCGTGAGGGCTCTCTATAGCTGCTCACCCTCTACATGGCTTCCTAGCACAGGAAAAAGTGAGCCCACCCCACAATTCTGCTTTGCTTTTTCACATAAACCCTCTAAATTTTCTTTTCTCGATTCTTTATTTTCCATGTACCAGTCATTTGGGCCACATCTAGCAATGACTCAGGAGCTATTCCTGGTTCACTGCTCAGTGGTCTCTTTCAGAGGAGCTCCAGGGACCATGTGATACTGGGTCATAGAAACAGGCCTCATTCATGCAAAGCATGTGCTCCAGCACTGCCATTTTTTTTTACCTGAAACACTCTTAACATAACTCTTAACAAAAGAGAAATATGTGAAGACATTATATAATTTGTGTATGAT
Organism: Suncus etruscus; assembly: GCF_024139225.1. Lineage (NCBI taxonomy): Eukaryota > Metazoa > Chordata > Mammalia > Eulipotyphla > Soricidae > Suncus > Suncus etruscus. The sequence goes on along the minus strand of NC_064863.1, from coordinate 41,374,822 downwards.
ATTCTCTGGGCCTATCTTAGTACATTCAGCATTGAAATGATTGTTGAAAGACATAGTGCTGCTCTAGTTCTAGGTCCCTACACTCTCTCACAACAACTGAACTTTGGGTATAGAAACCTTTCTGAATCTGTATGGGACTAAGGTGCATGCAGTGAAGGACTTGGAATCAAATACCATAATGATTTTGTTGTCTGGCAGTAAAAAGTTAATGGACATTACTTAAAATCTCCAATCATTGGGGTAATTTATTTCAAAGGATACTTACCTCATTTTAGCTCTTTATTGAAAATCTGAGTAACTCTAAAGCATTTATTTTCCGCCAGGTACAAAGAGCATTTGTGTAGTATTTCATTTTAGACTGGTGGTTCTGTGAATGTAGCAGATATTTTTTCTCTTAAAAATTGTATGGTTTTCCATTATTAATCATTTTGATTGTGGAACAAATGATGAATAAAAAAATCTCAAAAATAATACAAAAAGTTTTATATGCTAAATAACAATGCACAGAAGCAATACTCCTAATATTCTGTCCTATTGGCAGTTCAGGCAGGCAGTACTAGAGGAAATTATTTTTCTAGTATAGTGCATGATAGTACAGAGATTCCAGATAAACACAAGTTTATGGGTAGTGGGGTAGAAAAAAGACCTCACTTAACTAATGAAGCTTGGAGGCCAAGAAATTAAAGTGTCATTTATATAACTTTGGAGGGGGAAAAGTGGTAGCACAATGGTAGGGCGTTTGCCTTGCACATGGCTGATCTAGGACGATCACCCGTCCTGGATCTGGGTTTGATCACCAGCATCCCATATGGTCTCCTGAGCCAGGAGTGATTTCTGAGTGTAGAGCTAGAAATAACTCCTGAGCGCTGCCAGGTGTGGCCCCAAAACCAAATAGGTATATCTATATCTATATCTATGTATATATGTATGTACATATATGTATATATATACAGTAGGACATGTACCAAATATGTGTGTATATATGTGTGTGTGTGTGTGTGTGTATCAGGACAGGTACCTACACTTTAATCATAAGGCTGGGACTCAGTCATGGGTATGGGAGGGGGAACAGATGCGGTGTAATGGGTATTCAAGAAACTTGTCCAGGAGATTGTTTTAGTTTTTTGTTTCAAGTAGGGACACAAGCAGCAGAGCTCAGAGATCCTTCATGGCTCTTCACTCAACTGGGGATTGAATCAGTTTGGCCATATGCAAGGCAAGAGCTCTACCTGCTGGCCAGAAGGTGTTTTCTTTTTCCTTCTGCAAAAGAATATTTCTCTTTTGTGTCTGAAAGTTATTATTGCAAGAATGTCTTTCATTTTTCTTACTTCATCTCTCCTGACAGCTGCATAATATTCCATTGTGCATGACTGAAACCCAAACACAATCATGTATGTAATAAAGTTGTTTAAATAAAAAAAAGTATTTAATCAAGAAAAACTCAAAAAAAAAGTGTTCTTGGGTAATAACTCACATATATGTGAAGTTAAAGTAAGACTGACTATATATAAAATAAATGAATTAAAACACTTCAAAAAAAAGAATATTTCTCATAACCATTTGGTGAAGGGCAGTTTTATCTTATTAAACTTCTAAAATCATGTTTATTGGGAATGAATTCTTGTGCTGAACTCATTGAAATTCATTGAAAGTTACTTTAGAGAAATAAATAGCATTAAAAAGCAAAAAATATTGAATTGTCCTTTTTTCTCTTTTAGGTTATCTAGAGCAAGGATTACTGGTGAGAGAAGAGCTTAAGCTCATAGAGAAATATAAATCAAATGTGCAATTTAAACTTGATGCTCTTTCAATGATACCAACTGATCTGTTGTATTTTAAGCTGGGATGGAACTACCCAGAAATTAGATTAAATCGATTATTAAGGATATCTCGTATGTTTGAGTTCTTCCAGAGAACAGAAACAAGGACAAACTACCCAAACATTTTCAGGATTTCTAACCTTGTCATGTATATTGTTATCATTATTCACTGGAATGCATGTGTGTACTACTCTATTTCAAAAGCTATTGGATTTGGCAATGATACCTGGGTCTATCCTGATATTAATGATCCAGAATTTGGCCGTTTGGCTAGAAAATATGTATATAGTCTTTACTGGTCTACACTAACTTTGACCACTATTGGTGAAACACCACCTCCAGTAAAGGATTCTGAATATATCTTTGTGGTGGTTGATTTCTTAATTGGAGTCTTAATTTTTGCTACAATTGTTGGTAACATAGGTTCCATGATTTCCAACATGAATGCAGCAAGAGCAGAATTCCAAGCAAAAATTGATGCAATCAAGCAATACATGCATTTTCGAAATGTAAGCAAAGACATGGAAAAGAGAGTTATTAAGTGGTTTGACTATTTGTGGACCAACAAAAAAACAGTTGATGAGAAAGAAGTCTTGAAGTATTTACCTGATAAACTCAGAGCAGAGATTGCCATTAATGTTCACTTAGATACATTAAAAAAAGTGCGTATTTTTGCTGACTGTGAAGCTGGTCTGTTGGTGGAATTGGTCTTGAAATTACAACCCCAAGTGTATAGTCCAGGAGATTACATTTGTAAGAAAGGAGACATTGGAAGAGAAATGTACATAATCAAAGAAGGCAAACTTGCTGTGGTGGCAGACGATGGAATTACTCAGTTTGTGGTATTGAGTGATGGCAGCTACTTTGGTGAGATAAGTATCCTTAATATTAAAGGCAGCAAAGCAGGCAATCGAAGAACAGCCAACATTAAAAGTATTGGTTACTCAGATCTGTTCTGTCTTTCAAAAGATGACCTCATGGAAGCACTAACTGAGTATCCAGATGCCAAAGCTATGTTAGAAGAGAAAGGTAAACAAATTTTAATGAAAGATGGTCTACTAGATATAAATATTGCAAATTCTGGAAGTGATCCTAAGGATATTGAAGAGAAAGTGGCCCGAATGGAAGGGTCAGTAGACCTTATGCAAACAAGATTTGCTCGGATCTTGGCAGAATATGAATCAATGCAGCAGAAACTAAAGCAAAGACTAACCAAAGTTGAGAAATTTCTGAAACCAATTATTGACTCAGAATTTTCAGCTATTGAAGGAGCTGAGGTTGACAGCGGACCCATAGACACTACACAAGATTGAAATGCTGGCTATTGATTGGACATAAATTATTATCTTTTTCAGTGATGCAATTAAGCAACTGTAATTTGGAAGAGCAATAAAGAATTCCAGTTGGGGAATTTTTTTTTAGAAAAGGTGTTTTTCAGTGCAGGCCACCAGGACCACACATTCACTTGGAGATGCGATAATATTCTTCATACCATGAAATTTTCCACAGTGGATATGAACAGAAATGTAGCCTAATTAACTTGCCAATTTCTCTATTTTTGATTTTTTCACAAATTCTCCTTTTATGTTATAATACTTATAAAAATGAAAAAAATATTGCTCACTTTTTGTCAACTTATGTCATTAAAGGGTACCTAGGAATTGTCATGTACAATTTATTCAGAATTCTATTATATATATTTTGTGTATAATATGCCATTTATTATATATAAGGATTTTTGGGGGTTTGTTTATGGTTCTGAGGATCAGAAGCAAGGCTTTACACATTCAAGGCAAGCTCTCTATCACTGAGCCACATTCCTAGCCCAGGACACTACTTCAAAAGAATTAGAACACAGTAAAATAAAATAAAATTTAAGATTAAAGTAAATATAATTTATTTGATACTTCCTGGAATGTTTTGACTCTGGTAAAGTTTTAGGGCCATTTTAAGGACACAAATCACTGTATCATTGTATTCTAGGACTTAGGAAAGATGGACTAGAGGAAATTATTACTAATAAAAGCATGGCAAACCAGATTATACTATACAACTACACACATATACTTATAGCTCAAAATTACATATCAAAATATATGAAAATATCTTCATATAAGATTAATTTTTTATAATTATTAAAATCTGACAGCACTGATTATAATGTTTCTTATCGGACTGTCCAGCAGTAAGCAAAAGGACTAATGAGAATAATATTGTTGGATATTTTTTTAATTTTATTTAAACACCTTGATTACATACATGATTGTGTTTGGGTTTTAGTCATGTAAAGAATGCCACCCATCACCAGTGCAACGTTCCCATCACCAATGTCCCAAATCTCCCTCCTCCCCACCAGACCCCCACCTGTACTCTAGACAGGCTTTCCAGTTCCCTCATACATTCTCATTATTAGGACAGTTCATAATGTAGTTATTTCTCTAACTAAACTCATCACTCTTTGTGGTGAGCTTCCTGAGGTGAGCTGGAACTTCCAGCTCTTTTCTCTTTTGTGCCTGAAAATTATTATTGCAAGAATGTCTTTCATTTTTCTTAAAACCCATAGATGAGTGAGACCATTCTGTGTTTTTCTCTCTCTCTCTGACTTATTTTACTCAGCATAATAGATTCCCTGTACATCCGTGTATAGGAAAATTTCATGACTTCATCTCTCCTGACAGCTGCATAATATTCCATTGTGTATGTGTACCACAGTTTCTTTAGCCATTCGTCTGTTGAAGGGCATCTTGGTTGTTTCCAGAGTCTTGCTATGGTAAACAGTGCTGCAATGAATATAGGTGTAAGACAGGGGTTTTTGTATTGTATTTTTGTGTTCCTAAGGTATATTCCTAGGAGTGGTATAGCTGGATCGTATGGGAGCTCGATTTCCAGTTTTGGGGGGAATCTCCATATCGCTTTCCATAAAGGTTGAACTAGACGGCATTCCCACCAGCGGTGGATAAGAGTTCCTTTCTCTTCACATCTCCGCCAAGACTGTTTATTCTCATTTTTGTGATGTGTGTGATGATGTGAGGTGGTACCTCAGAGTTGTTTTGATTTGCATCTTCCTGATGATTAGTGATGTGGAGCATTTTTTCATGTGTCTTTTGGCCATTTGTATTTCTTTTTTTTGTCAAAGTGTCTGTCCATTTCTTCTCCCCATTTTTTGATGGGATTAGACTTTTTTTCTTGTAAATTTCTGTCAGTGCCTTGTATATTTTGGAGATTAGCCCAGTATCTGATGGGTATTGGGTGAATAGTTTCTCCCACTCAGTGGGTGGCTCTTGTATCCTGGGTGCTATTTCCTTTGAGGTGCAGAAGCTTCTCAGCTTAATATATTCCCATCTGTTAATCTCTGCTTTCACTTGCTTGGAGAGTGCAGTTTCCTCCTTGAATATGCCTGTAGTCTCAATGTCCTGGAGTGTTTTGCCTATGTGTTGTTCTATATGTCTTATGGTTTCAAGTCTGACATCAAGATCTTTAATCCATTTGTATTTTACCTTCATACATGATGTTAGCTGGGGGTCTAAGTTCAATTTTTTGCAAGTGGCTAGCCAGTTGTGCCAACACCACTTATGGAAGAAACTTTCTTTGCTCCATTTGGGATTTCCTGCTCCTTTATCAAAAATTAGGTGATTGTATGTCTGGGGAACATTTTCTGAATATTCAATCCTATTCTACTGATCTGAGGGCCTGTCCTTATTCCAACACCATGCTGTTTTGATAACTATTGCTTTGTAGTACAGTTTAAAGTTGGGGAAAGTAATTCCTCCCATATTCTTTTTCCCAATGATTGCTTTAGCTATTCTATTCTATGGTGTTTATTGTTCCAAACAAATTTCAAAAGTGCCTGATCCATTTCTTTGAAGAATGTCATGGGTATCTTTAGAGGGATCGCATTAAATCTGTATAATGCCTTGGGGAGTATTGCCATTTTGATGATGTTAATCCTGCCAATCCATGACCAGGGTATGTGTTTCCATTTCCGCATGTTCTCTCTTATTTCTTGGAGCAGAGTTTTATAGTTTTCTTTGTATATGTCCTTCACATTTTTAGTCAAGTTGATTCCAAGATATTTGAGTTTGTGTGGCACTATTGTGAATGGGGTTGTTTTCTTAATGTCCATTTCTTCCTTATTACTATTGGTGTATAGAAAGGCCATTGATTTTTGTGTGTTAATTTTGTAGCCTGCCACCTTGCTATATGAGTCTATTGTTTCTAGAAGCTTTTTGGTAGAGTCTTTAGGGTTTTCTAAGTAGAGTATCATGTCATCTGCAAAAAGTGAGAGCTTGACTTCTTCCTTTCCTATCTGAATTCCCTTGATATCTTTTTCTTGCCTAATCGCTATAGCAAGTACTTCCAGTGCTATGTTGAATAGGAGTGGTGAGAGAGAACAGCCTTGTATTGTGCCAGAATTTAGAGGGAAGGCTTTTAGTTTTTCTCCATTGAGGATAATATTTGCCACTGGCTTGTGGTAGATGGCTTTAACTAGATTGAGAAAGGTTCCTTCCATTCCCATCTTGCTGAGAGTTTTGATCAAGAATGGGTGTTGGACCTTATCAAATGCTTTCTCTGCGTCTATTGATATGATCATGTGATTTCTATTTTTCTTGTTGTTGATGTTGTGTATTATGTTGATAGATTTACGGATGTTAAACCATCCTTGCATTTCTGAGATGAAACCTACTTGATCGTAGTGGATGATCTTCTTAATGAGGCATTGAATCCTATTTGCCAGGATTTTGTTGAGGATCTTTGCATCTGCACTCATCAGTGACATTGGTCTGTAATTTTCTTTTTTCATATTATCTCTGTCTGATTTAGGTATCAAGGTGATGTTGGCTTCATAAAAGCTATTTGAAAGTGTTTTCATTTGTTCAATTTCATGAAAGAGTCTTGCCAGGATTGGTAGTAGTTCTTCTTGGAAAGTTTGAAAGAATTCATTAGTGAATCCATCTGGGCCTGGGCTTTTGTTTTTGGGCAGACATTTGATTACCGTTTTAATTTTATCAATAGTGACAGGGGTGTTTAGATATGCTACATCCTCTTCCTTCAACCGTGGAAGATTATAAGAGTCCAAGAATTTATCCATTTCTTCCAGGTTTTCATTTTTAGTGGCATAGAGTTTCTCAAAGTAGTTTCTAATTACCCTTTGAATCTCTGCCATATCAGTAGTGATCTCTACTTTTTCATTCCTAATACGAGTTATTAAGTTCCTCTCTCTTTTTCTTTGTTAGTTTTGCCAGTGGTCTATCAATCTTGTTTATTTTTTCAAAGAACCAACTTCTGCTTTCGTTGATCTTTCGGATTGTTTTTTGGTTTCCAGTTCATTGATTTCTGCTCTCAGCTTTGTTATTTTCTTCTGTCTACCTATTTTGGGTCCTTTTGTTGAGCACTTTCTAGTTCTATTAGCTGTGCATTAAGCTCTCAGGTAAGCCCCTTCTTCCTTCCTGATGTGTGCTTGCAAGGCTATAAATTTTCCTCTCAGTATTGCTTTTGCTGTGTCCCATAAGTTCTGATAGTTTGTATCTTTATTGTCATTTGTTTCCAGGAACCTTTTGATTTCCTCCTTGATTTCATCTTGGACCCACTGGTTATTGAGCATGAGGCTGTTTAACTTCCAGGTGTTAAAATTTTTCTTCTGAGTCCCTTTGGAATTCACAAATAATTTCAGAGCCTTGTGGTCAGCAAAGGTAGCCTGCAAAATTTCTATCCTCTTGATATTATGGAGGTATATTTTATGTGCCAGCATGTAGTCTATCCTGGAGAATGTCCCATGTACATTGGAGAAGAATGTGTATCCAGGTTTCTGGGCATGGAGTGTCCTATATATATCCACTAGGCCTCCTTCTTCTATTTCTCTCCTCAGGTCTAGTATATTCTTGTTGGGTTTCAGTCTAGTTGACCTATCCAGTGTTGACAAAGCCGCGTTGAGGTCCCTCACAATTATTGTGTTGTTATTGATATTATTTTTCAGATTTGTCAACAATTGTATTAAATATTTTGCTGGCCTCTCATTCGGTGCATATATGTTTAGGAGAGTTATTTCTTCCTTTTCTACATACCCCTTGATTAATATAAAATGTCTATTTTTGTCCCTTACAACCTTCCTGAGTATAAAGTTTGCATTATCTGATATTAGTATGGCCACTCCAGCTTTTTTATGGGTGTTGTTTGCTTGGATAATTATTCTCCAGCCTTTTATTTTGAGTCTATGTTTGTTCTGACTGTTCAGGTGTGTTTTTTGTAGGCAGCAGAAGGTTTGATTGAGTTTTTTTGATCCATTAACCCACTCTGTGTCTCTTAACTGGTGCATTTAGTCCATTGATATTTAGAAAAAGAATTGTCCTGGGATTTAATGCCATCTTTATATCGAATTTTTTTTGGGCCACACCCGTTTGACGCTCAGGGATTACTCCTGGCTAAGTGCTCAGAAATTGACCCTGGCTTGAGGGGACCATATGGGACGCCGGGGGATCGAACCACGGTCCGTTCCTTGGCTAGCGCTTACAAGGCAGACATCTTATCTCTAGCGCCACCTTCCCGGCCCCTTTATATCGAAATTTGGTGTGTCTTTTGGTTAGTCTTGTCTTAAATTAGGTCTTTCAGTTTTTCTCTTAAGACTGGTTTTGAGTCTGTAAAGTTTCTGAGCTGTTTTTTTTTTTTTTTTTTTTTTTTAGTCTGTAAAACTATATATTCTTCTGTCAAAGCGGAAAGTGAGTTTTGCTGGGTACAGTATTCTTGGTGAAGCATTCATTTTATTCAGTCTATCACAATATCCCACCACTGCTTTCTGGCATTGAGTGTTCTGGTGACAGGTGTGCTGTAAATCTCAAGGATGCTCCCTTGAATGTAATTTTCTTTTTTGATCTTGCTGTTTTCAGAATTCTTTCTCTGTCTGTGGGATTCGTCATTGTGACTAGGATGTGTCTTGGGGTATTTTTTCTGGGGTCTCTTTTGGTTGGTACTCTTCGAGTATGCAGGATTTGATCACATATATTCTTTAGCTCTGGAAGTTTCTCTTTAATGATGTTCTTGACCGTTAATTCTTCCTGGAAATTTTCTTCCTGGGTCTCTGGGACTCCAATGATTCTTAAGTTGTTTCTGTTGAGCTTATCATAGACTTCTATTTTCATCTATTCCCATTCTTTGACTAAGTTTTCCATTGTCCATTTGCTTTAAGTTTTTTTTTTTCAATCTCTCCTGCTGTATAGAATTGTTATTTATCTCATCTTCCACAGCACCAAGTCTACTCTCAGCTTCTGATACCCTGTCCCAGAGCTTATCCATTTTGTCATTCCCTTCATTTACTGAGTTTTTCAGGCCTGTTAGTTGACATGTTATATCAGCTTGGAGTTTTGTGATTTCTGTCTTCATATTTTTTTGTTCTTATTAGTGTTCTTTTCAACTCAATCCATAGTTTCTTTGAGTTCTTTGAGCATCTTCCATATTGCTTGTCTAAAGTCCTTATCTGAGAGGTTGATTAGTTGGTTGGTCATTATCTGGTCATCAGAATTGTCATCTTCATTCTCTATGTCTGATGCTGGCCTTTGTTGTTTCCCCATTGTCACACTTGTATTGTGGGTTTTTCTACGTGTTGTGGTGGTATTCATTGGCTAAATGATGTAGGCAGCCACACTCCTCTGGCTCCGTCCTTTCTGGATGGGTCGACTTTCCTCCAAGGGAGGGGAGTCCTCCGTGAATGAAACCTCACACAGGATCAAATCTTAGGCCCAAGTACGCAGCAGAGAAGACAGTCCAGAGAGAAATGCAGGGCTTCAGTGACCCAGCACAGTTCTTAGTGTGATTTTTTTTCTTCTTGTTGTGATGGTGTTCTTTCCTTAGAAAGAGCACATGGCAGCGTAGCGAAGCCGAGCCAAAGTGCTGTTCTGGAGCCCCTATTTGGCCCACTTCCAAGAGGTTCACGCAAGAGGACAGTAGACAGACACACACAGGCAGCATTCACAATTTTTCATAGTCATCCCCACTGGGCAGGCGTAGTTTCATAGATTTTCCCAGCCTGACATCACAAGCAGGGGACCTGGCTTCTGCAAAGTACTACTTATAGCCGGTTTTCACGTTATGGAGCTGTTCCTAGGCGTTCCTGCCCTAAAATGGGCTTTTGGGAGAGCGAGTTTTCTTGAGCCTCTTTTGGGCCCACTCCCAAGAGGAGGTTCACACAACAGGACAGTAGACAGATACACACAGGCAGCACTCACAATTTTTCATAGTCGGGCCCCACTGGGCAGGCGTAATTTCGTAGATTTTCCCAGCCTGACATCACAAACAGGGGACCTGGCTTCTGCCATACTGTTGGATTTTTATATACCTAGTTTTTGTTTTTGTTTTTGTTTATTTGGCGGGTCACACCAGTGACGCTCAGGGGCTACTTCTGGCTTTGCACTCAGAAATCGCTTCTGGCTTGGGAGACCATATGGGTCGCTGGGGGATCAAACCGTGGTCCATCCTAGGCTAGCGCTGGCAAGACAAATGCCTTACCACTCTGTGCCACTGCTCCGCCCCCTAATATACCTAGTTTTTGTCATATCATAAAAGGAAACTTGAAAATTCTATGGAAAATCCTAGAATGTATGTATATGTTCCCCAACAAAAGTCTAGCTTTTACCTACCACTTATAATTGACACTTTTTACTTCATTTATCCACTTCCATCTGCATTCCACATTGGAAATGCTATTCATTCTCATAGTCTAAGAGTTTGTCTTTATTTATTTATTCATTTCCTTCATCTTTCATTATAAAACATATTCATACAGCATTTGCTTTCCCAACTTTTTTCACAGTCATCCCCACTGTGCAGGCGTAGTTTCATAGATTTTCCCAGCCTGACATCACAAGCGGGGACCTGGCTTCTGCAAAGTACTGCTTATAGCCGGTTTTCACGTTATGAAGCAGTTCCTTGGCGTTCCTGCCCTAAAATGTACTATCCTCTTAACCCATCTATATATTTGAAAATGGTAAGATTTCAGTTCATTTTATAATTGCAATTCCCGCCCTAAAATGTACTACCCTCTTAACCCATCTATATATTTAAAAATGGCAAGATTTCAGTTCATTTTATAATTGCAAAGCATTCTACTGCTTATCTATTTATTAACTTAAAACTCTCTGATTGTTTCCAAATCTTGAATAATGAGAAGAAAAGATTTTTTATTTCTAAAAGCCTTGAAATAACAATGTGATTAAGCTTCTTTCCATCAGGTGGCAATGTTGATTTACAATTATAATCTTTAAATCCCAGGACTTAGTTTTTTCTTTATATAAATGATAGTTTAAGGAAAGTACTTTTAAGTTGTTAATATTTTTACTATGAAATTTAACATAATATTTCAATGAAACAAAATAAAACTGTTCTAAAATAAAATCATGATCAAATAAGATTTTAAATGCAAATATAGTATACTAAGTAATAAGATGTAAGGGAGCATATAGATATTTCTTAATCTCAGGAAGTTTACCAAGGCAATAATGATAATTACATTACAAAGTTTTCTACTATTATGTGAGATACATATTGCAAAGTAGAAAATAGAATTTTTAAAAGGGTATCCATGCAAAAGATTTTTCTCTATTTTCATCTGTTCCCATTCTTTGACTAATTTTTCCATTGTCTGTTCATTTGCTTTAAGATTTTTTTCCAATCTCTCCTGCTGTATGGAATTGTTATGTATCTCATCTTCCACAGCACCAAGTCTATTCTCAGTTTCTGATACCCTGTCCCAGAGCTTATCCATTTTGTCATTCCCTTCATTTACTGAGTTTTTCAGGCCTGTTAGTTGACATGTTATTTCAGTTTGGAGTTTTGTGATTTCTGTCTTCATATTTTCTTGGTTCTTATTAGTGTTCTGTTCAACTCGATCCATAGTTTCTTTGAGTTCGTTGAGTATCTTCCATATTGCTAGTCTAAAGTCCTTATCTGAGAGGTTGATTAGTTGGTTGGTCATTATCTGGTCATCAGAATTGTCATCTTCATTCTCTATGTCTGATGCTGGCCTTTGTTGTTTCCCCATTGTCACACTTGTATTGTGGGTTTTTCTATGTGTTGTGGTGGTATTCATTGGCTATATGATGCAGGCAGCACACTCCTCTGGCTCCGCCCTTTCTGGATGGGCTGACTTGCCTCTAAGGGAGGGGAGTCCTCCATGGATGAAGCCTTACACAGGATCAAATCTTAGGCCCGAGCACACAGCAGAGAAGACAGTCCAGAGAGAAATGCTTGCTTCTGTGATCCAGCACAGTTCTTAGTGTGATTTTTTTTCTTTTTGTTGTGATGGTGTTCTTTTCTTAGAAAGAGTGTAGTGAAGTGGAGCCAAAGTACTCTGCTGGAGCCTCTTTTTGGCCCACTCCCAAGAGGTTCACGCAACAGGATAGTAGACAGACACACACAGGCAGCACTCACAGTTTTTCACAGTCGGGCCCCACTGGGCAGGCGTAGTTTTCACTCGCTCGCTGGGCAGCTTCAGAATGCAGTATTTTTGGGGTTCGCTTCCCAGGACTCTGAGGAGAGCTTCAAGAATTCAGGAAAGACAGAGAAGCACAGGACAGGGCTCCCTTTAGGTCCTCAGTTTCCTCAGAAGAAGCACAGCAGGGCAGAGACTCTGCAGGTAGAGCAATCAGCACTCTGCCTGGCAACTCCCACAGCCAGCCATTTCTTACTCACTCACTTGCTCGCTGGGTAGTTTCAGAATGTAGTTTTTTTTGGGGTTCGCTTCCCAGGGCTCTGAGGAGAGCTTCAAGAATTCAGGAAAGACAGAGAAGCACAGGACAGGGCTCCCTTCAGGTCCTCAGTTTCCTCAGAAGAAAAGATTTTTCTCTTACCAAGGACTGGGGAAGTAAAAATTGGGAATAAGTGTTTTTTTTTTTTTTTTTTTGCTTTTTTTTTTTTGTGGTACAGAGATTAAACCTAGGACCTCTTAACTTCTTGACAATTACTTTACCATTGAGCTACATTTTCAGTTCTGCAAGCAGCATTTATATTAAAATTCAATTTATGTTTAACTTAAAAAATTCTATTGTTTTAAAAGTTTGAAAACTATTGATATCTTTAAGGAGTGTTGGAAGTCTGCCACTGATCTAGGCTACATTTTTCCTTAGGATTATTAAATTATAATATTGAATGGTTTTGTTTCCAAACTTTACAGAATATAAAATACCAAACAGAAGACTTATAGATTTAGAAGAAAGTTTTATAGTCATTGGACTATTTATCTCTATGTAAAAGGAGAAAATAGGAAGGAAAAAATTCAAGGAAGGGAAGAAAAAAGCTATTATAAAATGCAACAAAATATTTCCTAGAACATCTAGTTTACCCTTCCTCACTTTACAAATATAGAAATAAAAATAAGGTTTTCCTAAAATCAGTTAGATTGAACAGTAAGAGCAACTGAGTGAGTGAGAATTTTTTGCTATAGATAGAAGAACAATACGCTAATATGTGACGGAGCCCCAAAGTTGAGTTAATTTAGTAAGTTACTCATTATAGCCACAGTTACTGAAAGTCTGCCATATCCATAGTGACATGTTGAGGAATATTTTTAATAATAAAATATTTAGAAACTGAGTCCAGGAAGGTAGCTCAAATGGTAGAACATACTAAGCATGTGCAAGCAAGACTTAAAATTGATCTCTGGCATGCAACATGCTCCCCTCTACCCCATAGCACTGCTGATTGCCCTTAAGTATCATTGGGTCTGAACATTATTGACCTGAGTTCTATAGAGATGACCCTTAGTTTTAAAAATGGGAACAGTCTAAAAGATATATTAAAATTATATAATTATTTAAAAGTATACATTATATATAATATAATGATTGCAATGTAATATTCTAACAATGGAATAGTATGAAACAATAGCAGATAATAGTTGTAGTTAAGTTTGTACCAATCTCAAATACTTTTTAGATTTCAATAATATTAATCTTCTGTTATAATTGAGAATTTATAAGATTAGTACCATTATGCTTTCTGTTTAATTGATGAGGAAATGGTGACACAGAGGGTTTTTTGTTTTGTTTTTTGTTTTTGATCTTTTGGTCTTTTGGTTTTTGGATCACATCTCGCTGTGCTTACTGGCTTACTCTGATAGTGTGCTCAGGGATCACTTCTGGCAGTGCTTGCATATTGGCTGCCAGGGATGTAACTATATTGGTTGTAAGCAAGGCAAGTAGCTTGCACCTTGTAATATTTCTTTTGCTCCAAGAGTTTAAATCATTTGCTTAAGACCCACAGAAAATAAGGGACCATAACAAGGAACTGAACCCAGAGAGTATGGTTAAGGAGGCCTGCTCTTAAGCCTTCATTTCTGCTATCTCATAAGTATACATAGTGTCATCTATACAAAAATGAGCAGTAAACACCACAATACTGAAAGATGTTATGGATTCTTGTCTATAAGATAATGACAAGCATGAAAATGTTAGCAGAACTCAGAGTAGTGGTTACTTCCAGGAGGGATAGAGAAACTGAGATGGGAGGAGGGTGAGAAATTTATGGAACGTTAAATGTTAGTGCTCTTTTACCCTTTAATAAAATCCTCAAAGAATTAAATATGAACATTAATATCTGAAAAGCCAACAAAGATATACACATGTTTACACTATGATTTCAATATATTAAAACTATTTCAATGGAAGGGAAAAGAGGAATTAAGGCTAAACCTATACAACTTGTTTAGTGACAAAGCCTGGACTTCCAACCACTGGCTCAGTGTTTATGTCCGTATGGGGCTGTATCTCATTGCTTTCTACAAAAGTGCTTTATAGAGTTTGACTTGGTGATAACATTCCTGCTATCTGTGTTTTTAAACTAGTCAGAATGCACATTAGGTATAATCAAGGATTTTACTTTCTAGGATTACTTTCTAGGATTTCATGTCTGGCTGTTAGTTTCTTGACAAATGGGAGGTGAACGAACTCATTTTTCATTGATTCATTCCTCTGAGATTCTGAAAATAGCAATTTACCACAAAATTACTCACCACCCTGACAATGTTAACATTTAAAAAGAGTTGATATTAGATTTCTTGTCAGATTACTAATTTCTCCTCTTTTCCAGTGAGGCTAATTTTGTTTTAATCTAGGTTGAGCTTTCATTATTCGGTTTTGGTCCAAAGAGCTACTTGAGTTTCTTGTTCAGGAGTAAGGAACCTCCTCCCTGCATTTGTCACAAAGATTCATGATGCTGGGGACCATGAGTTATAAAGTGGCACCAAAGTCCATAGTGTTACATGATGTCCCTCAATGACCTAATGGTTTACTTAAGCAAAAAGAGTGAAAAATGAACAGTTACTGAGTTCATTTGCCTTCCATAATCAGGGGTCCTATGAGAAGGATAGAAATTTCCCTACTCAGTTTAAAATGTAATAAACCAATTTCTTAGGTTTTTTAGTTTGCAAAAAAAAAAATACTGATAATAGTTAGATGGACATTACAAGTATTTCTACTGTTCCTTTCACATGTAACTCCAAAAAACTCTAAGAAGCCCAAGATTACTAAATTACTAAAGGAGAAATTACAAGTTTCAAAATTACAAATTACAAAATTCAAATTACTAAAGGAGAAAACTACAGTAAAGTGAACTTGCTTTGATTAATTATATTTTTTATTTATCAAAGAACAGAACATATGAAATTCATTGAAATGCAAAATTCTTTGATGATCTGACTGATGGAAATAATGCCCATATCTTTACTTTTATATAATAATTTATATAATAATTTAAATTAAATTTGTTTATATTCACCTTTACAGTTAAGACAATGATTCAGTCTTATTTCTTTTCTTTTCTTTTTTTTTCCTTTTTTGGTTTTAGGGCCACACCCGGTGGTGCTCAGGGGTTACTCCTGGCTGTCTGCTCAGAAATAGCTCCTGGCAGGCACGGGGGACCATATGGGACACCGGGATTCGAACCAACCACCTTTGGTCCTGGATTGGCTGCTTGCAAGGCAAACGTCGCTGTGCTATCTCTCCGGGCCCAGTCACCTTTACACTTAAGACAATGATTCAATCTCATTTCTATCTTTTACCTTGTTCTCCTGACTTTAAGTTAAACACAAAAACCATTACATCATTACAGTTTAATAAAAGTGCTGAAAACCGGGGGCCGGGCGGTGGTGCTGGAGGTAAGGTGCCTGCCTTGCCTGCGCTAGCCTAGGACGGACCGCGGTTCGATCCCCCGGTGTCCCATATGGTCCCCTAAGAAGCCAGGAGCAACTTCTGAGCGCATAGCCAGGAGTAACCCCTGAGCGTCACAGGGTGTGGCCCAAAAACAAAACAAAAAAAAAAAAAAAAAGTGCTGAAAACCAATCATTAGTTGATTAATCAGGGAATTAAAAACACATAGTATAGATAGCAATATTTCAAACCTTTATCAGCAATCAATTGGTAATATTAGATCATTTGCTTTTTGACCCTCAATAAGGTAGCTTTCTTCAAATTGTATGGTCCTCTCGGAAAGAAAACCATACAAAACAATTTATTTAAAATGTCAATATAAATTTAAGAAATAAATTCACAAATATCAACCTTCAAAATATAGTTACCATATAAAAAGGTGGTTTTCCAAAATCAATGAGATTTTGAATAGATAGCACATTAAGTGGAAAGAACAAATAGATTCTTGTAAATAAGATGGGAAGTCCCTGGTGAAAAGAATCATACTTGACAAATTTAAATTTAAATTTAAAATTTAAACTTGATCTTAAAAACAGTGGATAATTTCACTAAAGATAACTTCTATTGAATTATATACTTGGAGTAGAATAATTCAAATTATGCTTAATTCTAGATTAATTCCAAGAAATCAAATGTTCCACATGGGTTTTATAACATAATATTTCTAGTGATGATTACCAAAGGATCTCCAGAAGGTTGAATTTCATTAAAAAGTTTTAAGAGGAACTATTTTCTTATTTTGGTAGAAAACTATGAGGCATCAAGCTTAGAAAATGATCCTTATATATTTCTGTCTAATGACTGTTTTATTAGTGGTAAATGAGGTCTAGAGAATGACTGAAGGGTGACACAAAGATAAATGGTGCTAAGGGAGAAAGCATGTGCCAAGAAACAAAGACTTAAGGAAATGTGTTTTTTAAACAAAAACAGCCAAGGGCTTGGAGAGATAGCAGAGCAGGTAAGGGGCTTGCCTAGCATGATTCTGACCCAGGGTCAATCCCTGGCATCCTACATGATTCTCCAGCACTGAGGATCACAAGGTGTGACCCCCGAAAAAGAAAAGACACAACAAAAACCAAAATAGCCAAGATACCCAGATGACTATCAAGATACTGGAAAGAGCCAACATTGACTAAATTGCTACTTATTGAATATTACTCAATTAAAAAAAGGTCCCATGGAAGCTTTAAAAAAACTTCCAGGGGCCGGGCGGTGGCGCTAAAGGTAAGGTGCCTGCCTTCCCTGCGCTTTCCTTGGACGGACCGCGGTTCGATCCCCCGGTGTCCCATATGGTCCCCCAAGAAGCCAGGAGCAACTTCTGAGCCCATAGCCAGGAGTAACCCCTGAGCGTTACCGGGTGTGGCCCAAAAACCAAAAAAAAAAACAAAACAAAAAAACAAAAAAAAAACAACAAAAAAAAACTTCCAAACCTATCTTTGATGAACAAGAGAAAAGGAGCATCTAAGGTCATGATAGAGAGAGCATTCAATGCTCATTTATGGCACAAACTCTAGGCAGTTTAGTCTCTTAGGAATAAATGATCCTTAAAAGTAAATATTCAGCAGAGCTTAGAAAAAAAATTGTCTTTTGCTCGGACAGTCTTTAAACTTCTCTGTGAAACCACTGAATTACCAAGAAAGCATATTCCCTTTTACAGTATCTCTTCAACTCCCTCTGCTGTTATTTGTGAACAGAGCAAGTCATTTGAAGAAATTGGAACTGATAAATAAATTGATAACCTGTCACATTTTTGCTTAAGTATAGAGGTATACCAGTCTTCCCATTTTCTTTTCACCCTCACTGATGACCACTTTTCTTCTTGTTTCTGGGACATATATTTTCTTATCTCTCTCTCCCTCCCTTTATTTTTTTTGTTTTTAGACATTTTTTCTTTTTAAACACTTTGGTTTGCAGTACAAGACACATTTTTCACCACTAATGTCCCCAATTTTCCTTCAACCCTCCCTCCTACCCACCACTGCCTGCCTCTGAGGGCAAGCATTTTACTTCTCTGTCTTTTCTTTGTTGATACTGTGGTTTGCACTATTGCTAATTAAGGGGTAAAATGTACAGCAACTTATTCCCTTTCAGCACTGAGTTCTTATTCAGAGTAATCAGTTCTAACCATCACTGTCACCATGCCACTAACCATCATGTCACTGTTCACTACCCTAACTGTATTCACCACTCTTTGTGCCAAGCTTCCTGCCATGGACTGGTTCTCCTGATCTTCATCTCTATCATCTCTGGATATTACCATACAATCTAATATTTTATTATACCCCACAAATGAGAGTACTCTATTTTTCCCTCTCCCTCAGACTCATTTCACTCATATCCATCTATGTATAAGCAAATTTTATGACTTCATTTTTTTTGCTAGCTCTGTAGTATTCTCATTGTATAGATGTACCATAGTTACTCTATCACTCGTCTATTCTTGGGCACTTGATTTGTTTTCACATTCTGACTATTGTAAGTAGTGCTGCAACAATCATCGAAATACATTGGGCTTTTCTCCGTGGTGTTTTTGGGTTCCTGGGATATATTCCTAGGAGTAGTATTGTTGGAGCATATGGACACTCTATTTCTAGTTTTCTGGAGGAATATCCATATTGATTTCAAAATGGCTGGACAGTCTATATTGCCACTGGCAGTAAATGAGAGTCCCTTTCTCCCTGCATCTGTGCCAGCAATTAGAATACTTTCTAATTTCTTGCAATGGTTATTCTTATTCTTTATGATGTGTGTCAATCTCCGTGGTGTGAGATGATATCTCAATGCTGTCTTGATTTGCATTTCTCTAATGATTAGTAATGCAGAGCATTTTTTATGCGCCTTTTGGCCATCAGTAGTTGTTCTTTGAGGAAATATCTGTTCATTTCTACTCCCCATTTTTGAATGGGATTATGTAAATAGATGTTCTTTAGGAGTTGGTTTGAGGTCTGGTTGTCCCAAAGTTTCCAAAAGAGAAAGGGATATCCTGTAACCCCTATCCAGGGAGTTCAGGAAAAGATGGTACATTGGTAATTCTCAGCAAATAATTTATTCACACAAAAATAGACAAAAGAGCTTACAAGAAAATTTTCACTGCAAGCTGTTCATCCACAAGCCAGTTGCTCCAACAAATGGAACCACAAGCCAAGATGACAGCCCCCACTCAGCTCTCCTGCCTTCAATTTATTCAATTCCAAAATTTAAGCCCCTCCCCTACAAGAGGGGGAAAATACCAACTGATTGAGATACAATAACAAATGGGAAACAAATGGGGACCATTTCTTTTTTTTTTTTTTTGGTTTTTGGGCCACACCCAGCGATGCTCAGGGGTTACTCCTGGCTGTCTGCTCAGAAATAGCTCCTGGCAGGCACGGGGGACCATATGGGACACCGGGATTCGAACCAACCACCTTTGGTCCTGGATTGGCTGCTTGCAAGGCAAACGCTGCTGTGCTATCTCTCCGGGCCCAATTTCTAAAGGCACCAATTTACTTAATATTTCTCCCCTTTTTAATTTTCTAAAAAAATAGAAAGTAAACAATAGACTATGAAAAGATAAAGGAAAAAATACCCAAATGAATAACAATATTTGCATAGGCACAGCATAAAGAAAAATGTAGGGCCCGGAGAGATAGCACAGCAGTGTTTGCCTTGCAAGCAGCCGATCCAGGACCTAAGGTGGTTGATTCGAATCCCGGTGTCCCATATGGTCCCCTGTGCCTGCCAGGAGCTATATCTGAGCAGACTGCCAGGAGCACCACCGGGTGTGGCCCAAAAAACAAAAACAAAGAAAAGAAAAATGTAAATAAAAAACTTTAGGCATAATAACAGGGTGTTCCTACCTTAAAAAATGAGTCAAGGAACCAATTATAAGCTCTATAATAATTCACAATTCCCATAGTACATTATGTAAAGTTCTCATAAGTCTTTTTTGTAGACCAAACAAAGTCATAGTTCATGGATCTGTTAGCTCCATGAAGCAACTGGAGAATCGCACGGGAATCACAATTAGAAAACTCAGGAAGAAAGGAATTTACATACTTAGATGTAAGTCAGTCCACCCAGCAGGCAAGATGAAGTTTATCATAAGGACACAAGCAGTACATGAGTCAAATTAAAGGGCTCAGGCTTGAGCCCGATTCTGGAAGATTGTAGATGTACCCAGCATGTTACTGGGGGAAAATAGCAGAATCCATCAATAGACACTTGAGGTTTTTGACACAGAAAAAAAGATTTTTCAAGCTCTTCATTCTTAGCCAGATTCCAAGGAGAATTCCATGATAAATCAGAAAATGAGGTACAATGAATAGAGGAGTTCAGCAAATTATAGATTGATGGGAGCTCAAGTCAATTAACCAAGACTAAATGTTTCAGGTGAAGAACCTGTTTCAAGAAAATATGTGAGGTTCCATTCTTATTGGATAGAAACTCCTATTCTGAACCTACATATTTTAATGCACCCATGCAAAATTTAATGTGCCTATGCAAAATAATTGCCAAAAAATATAAAGAAAAGAAATCAAAATAATAATAATAAATCAACAAAAACCAATAGTACATTTTTAGCCAAAAATATTAAAAAATGTTATCTAAAGTAGATTCCTACAAGATAAATAAGAATAGGGAAGACTATTTACATAAGAAAATAGAAAGTAAAGGCAAATACAAATAAAAATACAACTAAATGTAAATATTCACAAAAGTCAATATTTTTTTAGAGTCCATTTTGAATAAATTCTGGAATTAAAAATCAAATGCGGGGTCCTGAAGCCCCCCGGAGGGGCCCGGCCAGCGGGGATCGGCTGGGGAGGCTCTGGGACAACCGCACCTTTATTTTGCAAGGCTCAGATCACACCACACCTGTAAGAAATCTGAGAGAGGTTAATAATAAATGGCCCAAGACATAAACTCTGTTCAAAGGCGTTTATTAAAGTCCAGCACCTTCTTATATAGGGAAGGTGAAGGAGGCAGGCAAAAGGCAATGTCAATCATTCTTTTGGCATGAAAATTACTTCATTATTCCAAATAAGGCAAGTGGGCAATACTTCTTGCAGTATCCATGGAAACATCTTGTGACCTTCTAGCTGCATTCCTAACTGCTTAACTATCAGGAGGTGGTGGAAGATGTGCTTGCCTCAATGATCTTGAACAGACAATGTAACATACACTTATTGATAACAGCCTCGTTGACTCCGGAATGTAGTCTTAAGGAGTGAGGCCCTGTCTCTGATAATGGTACCGGGTAGTGTTGCTCTCCTCCGGGCTAAAATTAATTATCTCTTGCAGCTGCACATTCCTTTCTCTTTGGCCCAAGAACTTACAGCAAGACTGCACGTAGCCTTTAGGTGAAAGGCTGAACTAAGGCAGAAAGTATAGCAAAATAACCTCAAACAAGTCACAGTCCCCAACAAATATTCACAGAAGTCAATATTTTTTTAGAGTCCATTTTGAATAAATTCTGGAATTAAAAATCCAAAAAGCCGATTTTTTGCTAACAATGTAATATTAAGAAGTCTGAGCAAATGGTTCATAAATGTCACTGGCTAGCAGAACTCTGAAAAATGTGAATTTCCTCAATAGGCCGAAATCAGAAGCCGACAGCTGAATAAGATGGAGAAAACTGGAGGAGATGAGGAGGTTTCTGTATGGAGAAGGGTAAGGACTGAGAGAAGAGAGGATTAGTTCTGGCAAAAAACATCAATCAGTTATGTGAGAAGTAAGAAAAAGTCTTCCATATATATTATACAATATATACAGAACAGACAAAAGACAATACAAATGGTAGACAAACAGAAAGGTGGCCACCACATGCATACATTCTCACAGACACATTATCCACAGATTTTAATTGCAATAGATTCAAAGGTAATAATTGAAGAAAAAAAAAAGCTGGAAGGAAATAAACATCTAAGAAGCAGCAGCAGTAGCTTCAGCTTAAAAGGGAAGTCAACCCTGCCTCCACCAACCTTGGCGGATGTCCGGCCCTTAAGGAAGTCATCACTACCTCGGCCCCACCAATAACTCGTATTACCTTGGCGGATGTCCCGCCCTTAAGGAGTCGTCACTGCCCCTTCTCCCTCCCCCTTCTTAGAGTATATAAGAACGAACTTAGACCACCACGTGGTCTTTGTCTCTGTCCTACTCTGGGCACACTTTGACCCTGACCATTCTGGTCAGTAATAAAGCACTTACTGGAGCATTTGCTGGGGGCTCAGCCTCTTCATTTCTCTGCATCGGGCAACTAGATTAGGACACCCGGACCTTTCACAGCAAAGGGAGATAGTTAGCTAGGAAGCCTGAAAAAGGCAGCTGAAAGGGAGACAGAGCTGAGAGAGCCAGGAGTAGAAAAGTAGCTACTAGGAAAAGGCTTAGTATAGAGGCCATGGAAGGCGGTGATATAGTGGAAGGGACCGTGAAATAAAGCTGGCTGACTCCTGAAACTTCATTTGACTGCTTTGTGAGTTTCTCTGCCTTTACCTTGCAGCTTTCAGACCCTTGGGCATAAGGAGTGCAGGAGCTGGGCCTAGCTGAGAAAGGCCTCACCATCCCCCTACCAACTCTAGGACTATTTAGTTTATATTAAAACAACAGGGTTAGATGTTTATTTCTTCTTAATAAGTGTTATCAGTGCCTTGTATATCTTAGATATTAACCTCTTATCTAATGGCTATTGGGTGAATAGTTTTCCCATTTCATGGGTAGGCTTTTATCCTAGTCACTACTATTTTCTTTAAAGTGCAGAAGCTTCTCAGTTTAGCAGGGGTCTCAAACTCAATTTACCTGGGGGCCGCAGGAGGCAAAGTCGGGGTGATCCTTGAGTTCAAAGTCAGTAGTAAGCCTCGAACATTGGGGTGTGTGACCCAAACAACTAAAACAAAATGAAACAAAAAAAAGATTCAGGGCCACAAAATGTTGTATGGAGGGCCACAAAGGGCCCGCGGCTCGCGAGTTTGAGACTCCTGGTTTAACATAATCCCACTTGTTTATTTTTCTTTCACTTGCTTGGCCAATGGTGTTTCATTCTTGGTGTTTCATACCTTTAGCTTCAATATCATGAATTGTTCTGCCTATGATTTTCTTTTCTCTTTTTTATATTTATTTATTTTTTAATTTTTAATTTTTAATTATGAGAACAAAGATGCAAAGAAAGAGGACAAGGTAAAGTTACAGTGGAAGGACAATCACTCAGAAACAGAATTCTCAGAAATCCCCTTGCTAATATCTGAACTTTGAACTTTTAGCCAAAGAACATTAAGAAAAATAAAACAGAACAATTACAAGTACAATTACTTTGTCCCACAAGTCCCCAGATTGTAATACATAATATTTCTTAGCAGCACACAAAGCAATCTAAAGCCATAAAACTTATGTAACTCCTTAAACATTGAAGGAAAAGTACTTTTTTACATTTCCATGCACATGCATATTAGTTTAAGTTAACCTCAGAAGTTTAAGTGGGTTGTTTTTCTTAAGGATTAGAGTCAAAGGAGCACAGTAAAAACAGTGTTAGAGTGGCAATTATTGTTTGCATAGGCCCACCAAAATATGAGGGACATGGAAGGAAAAGCCTTGGCCTAAATACAAGGAGACCCTACCCCTGAAGTTTTCTGGTATAAGACCAACTCTAGGCTTCAGGCAAACTAGTTTGTCCAATTCAAGTCATTGTCTGTAGTGCCGACACACTTTTATTTTTCACACAGTCTCTGTTGTTGGTATCATGTTTCTGTATTAAAGATCCCGGAACCTGCATATCCTACATTGCAGTCAGGATGGTGCACAGCGTCCTCTTGTTTCACCTCACAATTAAAGGGCAATGCAGAGAGCCCTGTCCTGTAAGCAGGTTGTTGTTGTTGTCAAGTCTTCTTAGTGTTAAGGGAAGTCTCTTTTGAGCAGGTCGATGTCAGAGCAGTGGTAGGGTCTTCCCCGGTAGAGGATTGCTTCCAGATGTTGTTATAAAGAACCTTGGATGTTTTGTAGATAGCTTCCCTGGTTTAGGGGTGAATGGAGATGCCCATTCTTGTGAGGCCTGTGCCTGGACATTATATCAATGTTCAGGGTGTAAGGTCTCATTGCACTACAAGATTTGTGTATTCCAATCTCTATTAGATAAGAACTTATTTGTATGTATAGTATTTTCCCATTTTAATGTGTCTATGCAAACAAGGAACAATGCCACGTGGTGTTATCGGCGCATATGGGAGCCATAAGAACAAGTCCAACAATCCCCATGACATGGTTCAATCATAAGCATTTAACTGAGGGACTCTTTCACCAAAATTCCTTATTGAACAGCTCACAAAAAGAAGAAAAGATAAAAAGTGGGTAGAATCGTCACTGTAAAAGAATACTTAGTAAGAGTTATTGCTGTCAAAGAAAATACACATAAAATATTCAAAAGACATATGTGTCCATTTTATGTCTTTTGAAATAGTTGGGGGTTGTTAAATCCAATGCACGACGACTTTGGTCTGTGATTAGGACTGTGCAGTACTCAAGTTAAAAAGAGTAAATGTGGGGTACTGATGGTTGGGGGTGAGAGAGTTAAGGAGTAATAATAAGCTTTGTAGGGGTGTGTGAAAGGGCAGAATCTGTTGCAGCAGGAGGTCAGTCTTGATGCCTAACAAGTAAAGAACTGAGGGTAAAGAGGGTTAATTAAGGGGAAGATAACGAATCCGGATTGGGAGATGAGGGAGTAGAAGGGGCTCTGGTGTGGGGGAGGAGATATATATCAGAGGGGCTATATACATTGTATAGCTGAATTGTTTATGGATTAGGCTTGGCAGTCAGAGAGGACCACTGTATAGGAAGTCACGTCTACATATACACTGATTTTAGGGACCTATTTAAATGTTACCCTCCAAATCTAGAGCATTCCATTTTTTTTTCTTAGAAACAATCAAGAATTAAGAACATTTTTGGGTGAAGTTAAAAAGTATATATGTTGAGCGGGATTTTGAAAATGAATACTAGTAAAAAAAAAAAAAAAGAAGCCCTGATTAGGGTCCAGCATGCATACAACAGGAGTTTGTTTCCCCAACCCTCCCCCCAGGGCCCAATTTACCAGGCCCGGCCCTGAAGACAAGTCTGGCATGGGGGGATCTCAGTCCCCTGGACTAAGTGGTCAGCCCAAGGGGCCTGTGGCTAGCTGTCCTGCCCAGAGTCCCCAACATACCAGTGGAAGACACCCAGAAGTCCTGGCATGTGGAGTCTTCTGAGTGCAGCCCCTGCCTCTGTAGTTTGTGTATGAATAGGGGAGGGATTTCTCCCCCCACTACCTCCCAGGGCCTGATTTACCAGGCCCAGTCCTGAAGACCAGTCTGGCGTGGAGGGATTTCAGTCCCCTGGACTAAGTGGTCAGCCCAGGGGGCCTATGGCTAGCTGTCCTGCCCAGAGCCCTTAACATACCAGTGGAAGACACCCAGAAGTCCTGGCATGTGGAGTCTTCTGAGTTCTGCCTACGGTTTCCTTATTATTTCAGGTCTGATATCAAGATCTTTAACCCATTTTGACTTGACCTTCTTGCATGATGTTAAAAAACGATCTGAGTTAAAAAATTTTTTTTTCCATTTTGTTGACCAGTTTTCACACTACTACTTGTTGGAGAGTCTTTTCTTGTTTCACTTTGTATGTTACACCTTTACCAAATATTGATTTATACCTGTGGACCTGTGTCAGAATTTGAGTTTATTTCACTGATCTGAGGGTTTGTATTTAAATACTTGCTATTTTGATGACTACTGCTTTATAACCTTTTTAAGGTTGGGGAAAGTGATGCCTCCTATCTTTCTGCCAAGGATTGCTTTAGCTATTAGTGGACATTTATTGTTCCAAATGAATTTCAAGAGTGTTTAATCCACTTCTTTGAAAACCTTCATGGATAATCTTATAGAGATTGCATTAAATCTATTCAAATGCTTTGGGGTATATTAACATTTTAATGATGTTAATCCTCCCAATAAATGAGCGAGGTATATGTCTCCATTTCCTTGTATCCTCTATCATTTCTTGAAACAGTGTTTTGTAGTTTTCTTTGTTTAGGCCTTTCATCTCCTTAGTTGACTCCAAGGTACTTGATTTTCTGAGGCACAATTGTGAATGGATTATTTTTGAATGTCTTTCTTCTCTTTCACTATTTGTATGTAGAAAAGCCATGGATTTGCATATTAATTTTGTAGCCTGCCACTTTATTATACAATTCTATTGTTTCTAGAAGCTTTTGGTAGAGTTTTTAGGATTTTCTAAGTATTGTATCAGATCATTTGCAATTAGGAAGAACTTGACTTCTTCCTTTCCTATCTGAATGCTCTTGATATTTTTTATTCTTTACTAATTGCTAAGGCAAGTAATATCTAGTATTATATTGAATAGAAGTAGGGAGAGGGAGAAACCTTGTCTCATTCCAGAACTTAGTGGAAAGGATTTTAGTTTTACCATATAGAGTAAAATATTTGCCATAGGCTTGTGGTAAATGACCTTGACTATAGTGAAAGTTCCTTCAATTCCCATCTTATTGAGAGTTTTATTTTTATTATGAACAGTTGTTGGACCTTGCCAGATACTTTCCCCGCATCTATTGTTATGACCATATGGTTATTATTTTTCTTTTTATATGCATGGTCTTTTATATTGATTGACTTGCATATGTTAAACCATCCTTTATTGCTAGGATAAACTCTATTTGGTCATGGTATATAACTTTCTTGATGAGTTGCTGGATTCTATTTGTTAGTATTTTGTTGAGGATTTTTGCATCTGTTCATTAGGGATATCAGCCTGTACTTTTTGTTTTGTGGTGTTTCTATCTGCTTTTTGTATTAGGGTGATGTTAGCTCCATAGAAACTATTTGGGAATGCTTTTCTTTCTTCAATTTCCTGTAAGTGCTGAAAAGGATTTGCAGTAAATCCTCTTTAAAGATTTGAAAAAATTCACCAGTGAATCCATCTGAACCTGGGATTTTTCTTTTAGGAAGCCTTTTTATTTCCTTTTCAATTTCCCTAATAGTAATAGGTATTCCATATCATCTTGGAAGGTTGTAGGGACTCTTTTTCATTTCTTTTTTTCTTTTCTTTTTTTTTTTTTTTAGTTTTTGGGCCACACCCTGTGACGCTCAGGGGTTACTCCTGGCTATGCGCTCAGAAGTTGCTCCTGGCTTCTTGGGGGACTATATGGGACGTCGGGGGATCGAACCGCGGTCCGTCCTAGGCTAGCGCAGGCAAGGTAGGCACCTTACCTCCAGCGCCACCGCCCGGTCCATCTTTTTCATTTCTGATTTTGCTTATTATGGTACTCTCTTTGTGAGTCTTGCTAATAATTTATCAATATTGTTTATATTTTCAAAGACCCAAGTTTTGCTTTCACTGATATTTTGGACTGTTTTCTGGGTATCCAGTTCATTAATTTTTGCTCTGTTTTATTATTTGCTTCCACCTACCTACCAAGTTCTTCAATTCTTCTAAAAATCATAATTTTTACTGTATTATTGCATAGTGCATTCTTAAAAATCAGTATATACAATTGTGTTCTTTGTCCTCATTTACTACTTCATTCAATGTCCCTATTGTTTCCTGCCACAAAACTCCAAATTAATTTTCCCTCCCACACAGCTCCCCACAACTATCTAATTTTAGGAACCAGGAGAGTTACAAGATAAATGTCTTGGCCACTACCTCAAATAAAGACCATGAGCCTCCAGAGAGTGCAATCAGCAAACCAAGTTTATTGATTCCAGCTAGCTGGGGCTACCAGATCTGTCATACAGATTGAAACCAGAGGCCCTGAGCAACTTGGGGAAGTACCTTTTATAGGTTTAAAGAACTCTAAGGGGAGGGTCAATATGGAAAGTAGGGCTTGCAGAATTACCAATCCTTAGTCCAGGTTCAAACACAATGTCCAACCTGTTGGTGAGCTTATTCTTCCAAATTAGGCGATCCCCTTGGAGGGGTGATCAGAAGTCCATCCTTTGCCCAAATATATCAAATCCCCCTTAGTAGGGGGTCAGCTGATGGTTACCACGGTGGCAAGTTTGCTAAGGTGGGCAACATCCTGTCAAATATTTGTGGTTGTCCGATTGTGGTAAAGATTTCCTGCTCAAAGTACATTCTGTTAACTTATACATCTTACTTCAAAGGTGGGTTTTTACCCCCCAGAATAAGAGGGAGGACAAGGGGTGTGTGTTTGAAGAAAGTAAAAATCAGAAACTTTCAGCTTAACAGGCATCTATAGATGATCACTTAATTGAATTATTGCATTTCGCTCTTATATTCATCTAGCACCCATTTTCCCTTCATTCCTGTAACACTCACATTCCTTAATAACTTCGAGGAAACTTCCAAGAAGCTAACAATGGGCGTGCTTCATGAAATGCATAAAGTAAACTATAAAGAAATATTATGGGCATTAGATTGCTGAGTCTTCAGATTGTCAGTTTCCCAAGCTGTTCTCCACTCTTTTCCCTCCTTCATATGGCAAGAAGTTACATTGGATCAAGTTGAACAAATCTTCCACGGTCATTCCGAATAATTTTGCTTCCCAAGTGGCTTTAGAGAGGCATCAAAAACAGAGCCACCACCCGTCAGGGTGAAGACTACTTCAGCGTCTTCCCCTTTCCTCACCAAGCAATAGCCCATAGCAGCGCTCTGCCGCAAAGCATGCCGGGATTTGTAGTTTCCAAAGACTCGGGCTAGCGGAATACGCATGCGGGAGACAACCCGAAAGCTCCCGGATCAGGAAAAACTTGATATTGCCACGCATTCGAGGAAGCCGAAAGCAGGGGTTTCTGGGAGTTGTAGTCCCCGGGAGCAGACGGTCTGAAAGAGGTAAGGAGACGTAGCGCAGCTTGCTTTGGGGTCCGGGAGGTGTGAGCTGAGGGGCCGCTGCCTGAGAGGAAGAGGAGGACGGGGGCCTTTTCTTTCTTTGAGGTCCTCCTTTTGGGGCGTCGGGTGCTCCTTTTCCCTGCGGTCCGAGTCCTGCCCCCCAAACCCGGGCCAGGCGCGGACTCGCCATCAGGGAGACGCAAGGGCCGCGCGCGACCTTCTCTCTCACACCCGGAGCCCTGCGGGGGGACCTTGCTCTTGGGGTTCCTCGCCCCGGCTCCCCCATTCCGTTCCATTCCAGCCTCTTTCCAGGTCTGTTTCTTTATCTCCTCAGGAATGTCGGCTTCCTGGCGCCAGGTAGCAGCCGGTGGCCGCGGCCGAGCCCGAGGACGCGCCGCTGCGGCCCCTGCCTCCGGAAATGGAGTCCAGCTCCGCGGCGCGGGCGGCGGCGGCGGCGGGCGAGAGAGGGCTGCGGGGGCCGCCCCCGACGCTGGCCCCGCGCCCCGGGGAGCCGCCAACGCCGCGGCTGCTGCAGGTAGGTGGGCTCGCTCGGCGCGACCCCTGAGGTGGGGTGGGGTGGGTGTCGGGGAGCACTGAGGAGTCCTAGAGGCCCTAGGGCGCCTCTCCTCCCTGGTGTCCTTCCTTTTGGGGGGGGGGATCAGGGCAGCCACCCCACCCCCCACTTTCCCGATCTCCCTTCTGTGAACTTTTTCCAAAACCTCTTTCCAGGCACAGCATCCTGCCTTGCATTGTAATTTCGATTGCGTGGATTCTTGATGGTTGGTTACTTCTTAACAGTTCAGTATGGGCCCTCTTCTCTCCTTTTTCCTTTCTTTTGCCCTTCCCTCCCCTTTCTTCCCTTCCCTTCCCCCTTCCCCTTCCCCGTTCCCTTTCCCTATCCCTTTCCCTTTCCCTTTCTTCCCCTTCCCCATCCCTTCTCTTCTCCTTCTCTCTCCTCTCCCCTCCCTTCCCCTCCCCTCCCCTCCTCTTCCTTCGACTCCTTTCCTCTTCCCCTCCTCCCCTCTCCTTTCCTCTTCCCTCCCCCATCCCCTCCTCTCCTCTCCTTTCCTCTCCTCTCCCCCTTCCCCTCCACAACTACTTAGTTCAGTAGTTGTGTCCCTAGTCTAGAAATGAGCCTTCGGGGTTTCTGGGATCTTATTTAGTTTACGGTATATCTTACTGTAGTTTGGTTTGGTTAATGTGTCTGGACTTGAATTTGGTTATCTACTTTTTTTTTGGTTATTCCAATTAATTACTTTTCTTCCAAATTGAGATCTTCCGGGCTTTCCTGCCTTTGTGCCTGCCTTTGTGCTTGCAGCATCAGCCCGGATGTAGATTTCTGCACAGACACTCGGTTTCATGTGGCCTCAGCTAAGTTCTGGGCAACCAGTTGTCATTTTACAGTCCATGGCAGATTGCCTTAGCAGATTTTTTACATCCTTATCAGATTGTCTGGTCAGATTTAGAGAATTTTAATTGTACCCCGTAAGTAGTTGGTGTGCGTTACTTGAACTCTGGTTCCAGTACAAAAATTTTAGTTCTTTGCTTGGACTTATGGAATTATCTTCATCGAAGGTGCTGAATTTTAGTGCAGCTCGAGATCAAACATTCCTCTCACTTACCCATGCTAATGGAAGGAAGACTAATCCTTGAAAAAAATTGTTGTACATGTTTGAAATGCATTATATGAATATATGATTTATTTTTTATAAGGGGATTGCAAACAGCTTCTGAGAATTTTTTTTTCTTAGTTAATTTTAAGGCAGGTGATATTTTCTTAGTTTGCAGTACCGAGTTTAATGTAGTGGTGAGGGATACCATTTGGGACCTAAGAACAGTTTTGGTAAACTGATTTTGTAGATAATGGAATGGATTTGAGAAATTGCTTTGTCAGCTTTTCCTTGAGATCTGTAGATATATTAATCAGTTTATAAATTAAAATGTCTTAAAGATAATATTTGTTTAGTTCAGCCTCTACTTATATACATATTTAAATGCTAATTTCCCATAAATAATGAGAATAATGGTAGCTCTATTATTGTATGCCAAGGGTTTGGTCGTATATCTTATAATCATTACTTGTCTCCTAATAGCCTAAGATTCTTAGGTAGGCACTTTGTACATTTACAAAATTTCAGTTTTGCTTGAAAAATTGCATAATTGCCAATTGAACTGACTGTAACAAGAAAAATGAAACTTTTAAATAGAAAAATAAAAATAAAAGCTCATTATGTATAAATACATCTACAATATGAAGTAGTGGCTAATTAGTTTTAAGCATAAAATGAATTTTAAATTAGTAATTAAAATGCTTAAATGAGTAAGTTAAAATTCTTTAAACATTGGCTTTAATGAATTCAGATCAATTTAGCAGTGTGGCTTTCTCAAACTATGATTGCTGCCAGTAAGGGTTTATTAACACTTAGCATTTGAAGAATATTCAAGTTTGAAATCTATTAGGGGATTGTGTTGTAAAGTGATTTCTTTCTGCATTATTAACCAAGTAACAAAATGAGAAGTACAGTTAGTGCTAAAGATAATAGTAGAAGAGTTAGCAGAAAAATTATTTAACATTTCTTTTTTGGAATGAAATTGTTATAAGAAGCACATTTTCCACATTAGCAACATTTGTGTTTAATATATTTTGTTTGTTTTGGAATCACTCCTGACGGGCTTTGTGGACATTTGGAATGCTGGGGATTGAACTTGGGCCGCTTGCATGCTATGCAACTCACTACCCTCTGTACACCTGTAATATCTGACACCTGTAATATCTTTTTCTTTTGTGCTATTTAATGAAGGCAAATGATCTTGAATTTTTTAGGAAGCTGAGTATCATAATGGATATTGCTTGTGCAATCTTCGGTGAGGTATTAAAATGGTGGAGCTGAGGGGGATGGATTTTGATCGGCTCCCAGTGGAGTTTTCCATCTCTTCAAAATCACTGAACGATAGTTATAATTATTTTGGTGAAGCAAGATAGTTTTTATTGAAATATATTTGAAAGAAGCAAGAGGAGATAAGTCCAAGTTCAAGATAGAACACAGACTTATCCAGAGTGGAAAGAGGTAAGCAAGTGAGATATATGTTCAAGGGAGAATGTGAGCTCGAAAAGTATGTCTACTGTAATTTCTTTATATGCAGAAAAATGTGTGCTGGAAGGCTCCAAAGGCCTAACCCAATTCCAGGAAAATGGATCTGGAGCAGGATCATTGCAGGAAATAATCCAGATCAAGTTTGAAAGGGTCAGGGAGCTTTCCAGCTCAAGGGACATGGAACCAGAGATCAGCCTTCCGAAACCAATTTATATTAAGCACCTGAATCCACAACTAGCAGGGAGAAAGAGAAGAATACCAGGCTTATCTGGATTTATCTCCTGAGCCAGTCCCATCTATGGTAGCCTTAGACACGTTAAGACAGGAGGGTAGGGGCCGGAGAGATAGCATGGAGGTAAGGCATTTGCCTTTCATGCAGAAGGATGGTGGTTCGAATCCCGGCGTCCCATATGGTCCCCCGAGCCTGCCAGGAGCGATTTCTGAGTGTGGAACCAGGAGTTAACCCCTGAGCACTGCCGGGTGTGACCCAAAAACGAAAAACCAGAAAAAAAAAAAAAAAAAAAGACGGGGGTAAAGGGAAGGGTAAGAAATCAGTTTTGTTTAGGGTAAAAACAAGTTGTAAACCAACAATATGCATTTTTATAGAATATTTGACAAAAATGAGTTTTCATTACAGTATTGTATTCTGTGACTCAGAAATTTGAAAAGGCCTTTTGCCCCCATAAATAATAGTAAAATGGAATTCTTCCTAAGTGACTTTTGAGTCAGTGTTTTGAAAAGCTGTAGTACAGTGGTTGTTTTGAAGAAATAAAACTCAGTTTTTTCCCTTAAGCAGAGCTAATGTCTCAAAGAAAATTTGAAGAAATCAAGAAGGCTAATCAAGCAGCAGCCAAGAAGCTTGTTGAAGAACATTTCAGCTCTTCATCTGAGGAAGAAGATGATGATTTTGAAGGAAAGCAGGGGAAAATAGTTGCTAATACTTTTACAACTTACACTACGCAGACAGGTACTGCTTGATCTTTTAAATTTGAACATCTTTGACATTAATGATAATACAGTCCTGACCTTTTTGATGACACCTTTCCTTGATGCAAAAGAGAATTGAATTTTCGCATAGTTTTCTATTTGTGTTTTATTCTGTATAATACTTACTTTAAGACCTGCCACAATAGGGGCCCGGAGAGATAGCACAGCGGTGTTTGCCTTGCAAGCAGCCGATCCAGGACCAAAGGTGGTTGGTTCGAATCTCAGTGTCCCATATGGTCCCCCGTGACTGCCAGGAGCTATTTCTGAGCAGACAGCCAGGAGTAACCCCTGAGCACAGCCGGGTGTGACCCAAAAAACAAAAACAAACAAACAAACAAAAAAAAGACCTGCCACAATAGGTTGATTGGTATGTCTTTTACAACCTTAGAAGTTCTTTTGCAGTTTGGTGGGCAGATTGTAGGAATGTTGTAAGGGAAGAGAGGTGCTCAATTGTGAAATTGTGAAATTAGTAATTTGAAGCTGCTCTTGGCTATGACTAAAGTAGACATGAGAATTTTGATTACTTCTTTTTTTTTTCTTTCTTTTTCTTCTGAAGGTAGGTGGTGAATATGGGTAATAAATAGAAAGTTTAATATGTGTCTGATCCTGGAGTGCAAAGCCAAATGTGGAGAGGTAGAAGGGAGTAGAGAAGAGAAGGAATGAGAGAAAAAAGAGAAGGGGGGAAGGAGAGGGAGAAAAACAGAATGAGGGAGGGAGAGTTAAAAAGAGGGAAAGAAGGAAAAAGAGGAATGGAAGGAGAGGTAAAAAGAGAGGGAAGGAGGGCTTGGTTACTTCATTAAATCTATTTTTCATTGCTTTTTTTCACCATGTTACACATGTCTTGAATCCTTTTCATTTCTTGTCTTCATTCCTTTGTATCTTACTATGACTGATTTCATTCCTTTTTAAAAAAGAAAACGTGTGTTATCTACAATCACATTATGTGTTCTAATTATTAAAGCTATGCTTATTTATATTAGAGAGTGCCAAAGTGATAATTCCTGTGTATTAGTTGGTATAATAAATGGTTTTATTACAAAAAGCTCATATACTTTGTACATTTATACTTAAATGATTTAAAATACTCCTTTTTTAAAATTAATTTTTATTGGGGCTGGAGCAATGGCACAGCTGTAGGGTTTTTGCCTTGCATGCGGCTGACCCAGGACGGTTTGCAATTTGATCCCCTGGTATCCCATATGGTCCCCTGAGCCAGGAGCGATTTCTGAGTGCAGAGCTAGGAGTAACCCCTGAGCGTCACTGGGTGTGGCCCAAAAACCAAAAAAAAAAAACACAATACTTGTTTTTATTGTGACCAATGTGAATTACAAGTATATACAGTTATATTTAAGGTACAGTTATATTTAAGGTACATAGAGGCAGTGAAATAGGGCAATTACTACCACCAGTGTTGACCTCTTTCTGCCACTGTTCTCAGCAAGCATCCCATACCTCCACCCTTAACTCTCTAGACTGCTAGTGTGTAACAGGTCCCTTTTGTGTATTTATAGCTTGTTGTAGTTTGGGTCTCTCTCTTTTTTTTTTTTTTTTTTTTTTTGTTTTTTTGGGCCACACCCGTTTGACGCTCAGGGGTTACTCCTGGCTATGTGCTCAGAAATCGCCCCTGGCTTGGGGGGACCATATGGGACGCCGGGGGATCGAACCGCGGTCCTTCCTTGGCTAGCGCTTGCAAGGCAGACACCTTACCTCCAGCGCCACCTACCCGGCCCCGGGTCTCTCTCTTTTTTAAGGCTAGTCAAGTGAAGCAGTGGGAGTGGAGAAGGAACAAAGAAATCTGTAACTGGCTGTGATCAATTAATTGTAAACACCACTACACTTGGACCAGCCAATTTGGGTCTCTTGATTCTTTTTCTGTTGACTTTGGCTTGGATATTTAAGTCTGATCATTTTTTATTACCACTCAATGTTCATGAGACTGCTTTGGCCCTGGTACCATCTACTTTTTTTTTTTTTTCTCAATTTGTAGGAAGTCATAGCAATATGAGGCAGAACAAGATGATTCATTCATGCACTATGGTTCTGTTAAAAAAAAGGAATCGGGGGCTGGAGAGATAGCATGGAGGTAGGGTGTTTGCCTTGCATGCAGAAGGATGGTGGTTCGAATCCTGGTATCTCATATGGTTCCCCCGAGCTGCCAGGACCGATTTCTGAGCATAGAGCCAGGAATAACCCCTGAGTGCTGCCGGGTGTGACCCAAAAACCAAAAAAAAAAAAAAAAAAAAAAAAAAAAAGCAGCCAGATCCCCTGTCTAGAAACTATAAATATTGATTTAAAAGAAGAAGAAAAAGAAAAAGAAAAAAGGGGGGCTGGTGTGGCAAGGTTTTTTTCCTGTGTGTGTGCGTGTGTGTGTGTGTGTGTGGTTTTGCATAGGTACAGTAAGTATTGGACAAATTAGAAAGGAAATTCCCTTGGCCTAAGAAATACAGGGTATCTCCACCTTTGAAGCATATTGTCAGGAAACTGACAACAGGCTCTGGACATGTTCATTTTCAAACTCCAAAGTCTTTCTATATGGTGCCAAGAAACCTTCTGCTTTGTCGTGGTTGCTAGTCAGTCCTCTGTAATTAGAGATCTTGGTTTTTGTACAGATCCTGGGATGAAGTCTAGGATAGAGTCTTTCATTATGGTCACAGGAAAAGTTCTGCACAGTGGCAGTTGTAGTCAGTCTACTGTAATTAGTGCTCTTGGTTTTTGGACATACTCAAGGACTGATTGTCTTCTGATATCATCTCACAGTTAGGTGATGAGGTAGGGCAACCTGCCCTTAGATTAAGTTGTTGTTTCCTTGTCGTCAGGGTGTCCTATGAACCTACCCTGGTGCAAAGTGGTGCTGGAGCGGTTTTAGGGACTCCCCTGGGGGGAATTTGATTCCTGGTGCTCCTAAAGGGGACTGTGCCTGTTCTAAGGTTGCGATCTGGAGTTTGGGATTCGACGGTTGATGTCTGATCACTTGATGTCTAAGTCGAGTCTCCATGACAAATGTTCAGGGTGGAAGGCACCCCTGTAAAATACTCCTTTTCTTAAAATTAAAAAAAATTGATCCTTTCTCCATCTCTTTGCTGTTGCTACTATTGTGAACAACATGCCTACAAACTTGATTATAGTATTTGCTCAAGTTTGCACTCATTTTGTTGGCATATTTCTGCACATTCTGGTTGTAAAGCTCCTTGAGTTGCTGTGTTGTTCCCACACATGCTTCCCTGGGGTGGTACTCCTGGCTGAAGTTTCCCTACATCTTTTAGTTGTGCTCACCAGGACTTGCACTTTTAGTTTCAGTACAAACATATATTGTTGGCTGTATATTGGAGATTATATTATATACTCTGGCAGTGCCAGGACTCCCAGAGACAGCTGCCAGGACCATTTATTTGTGTATATGGATAGCCATGAAGATTGAATTTTGCCTTATAATTTCCAGGAAGACAATTTTAGCCATTGAACCATTTCTTGTTATCTTAAAAATATTCTTGTGCATTATTATTAACACAAAATGCCTAAAGTATGCTGATGGCATTTTGAGTTTATTGTCAAATCTAATTCTGAGGAATTCACTATATTGATTAGTTGGTAACCTTGAAGTTAGTTGTCTAGGTTAGGAAAAAGTTGATGAAAAGCAACATGAATGCACTGTTTGAAATGGGGGAGGCCTATATTATGCTTAGCCCCAGAATATTGGAAGGTGAAGGGCAGTGAACAAAAGAAATTGAAAGGAAATAATAGAGATTAGTTGGGAAGTAGCAGGGGGCAGGAGTGTAGGGGATCTGTGGTTTTGATTACATTAGTCTGAAGGAATGGGATAACTAAATATCCAATTCAGGGACCACAGCACTGAAAACGAGATCCAACTTCAACAATCAGCCTTAAAAAGGTGTCCTTCAGGGGGCCGGGCGGTGGCGCTAAAGGTAAGGTGCCTGCCTTGCCTGCGCTAGCCTTGGACGGACCGCGGTTCAATCCCCCCGTGTCCCATATGGTCCCCCAAGCCAGGAGCAACTTCTGAGCACATAGCCAGGAGTAACCCCTGAGCGTTACCGGGTGTGGCCCAAAAACAAAAAAAACAAAAAAAACAAAAAAAAAAAAAAAAAAAAAAAAGGTGTCCTTCAAGGTGGTAGATTGGGGGTGAGAAGGGGGTGGTGGGAGGGACCTGGGAACTGTGAGAAAGGGAAGAAGACACTGGTGGTGGGATCAGTGCTGGAACATAGTGTATCTAAAATCCAAAATAAGAATACCTTTGTAAATCATGGTGCTTTAATAAAACAAAAAAGAAGAAAAAGAAGGCACCTTGAATATTACGAGGCTCTTCTAAAGATTGTCAGGATTCTGGTCTCATTAGGATCTCATTAAGGTACAGACATTTTTTACTTTAAAATAGAATGTACAGTGACATAACAGGTATTTTTTTTTTTTTTTGTTTAGAAAACATTACTCTTTGTACATTTGATTTGATTTGATTTTTTTTTTTTTTTTTTTTTTTTTGGTTTTTGGGTCATTCTTGGCAGCCCTCAAGGGTTACTCCTGGCTCTAGGCTCAGAAATCGCTCCTGGCAATATTGGGGGACCGTATGGGATGCTGGGATTCGAACCACCATTCTTCTGCATCCAAGGCAAACGCTCTACCTCCATGCTATCTCTCCAGCCCTCATTTGATTTTTAATGTAGCTTTCATCTTAATGTGGTCAGGCAGTTTTTCTCATGCTGTTTTTGTCATATTAACTAATTAATTTTTTTAGTGTTTGTTCTTTGCCTGTACTGAAGTGAGGAAATCTGATCTCTTGATTTATCAATAGTAAATGCTAATAAAGCAGTGAGTTGCTTCTTATCCCATTAGTGAATAAAACAGAAAGTTAGAGAAATTCATTATTTTTATGAGTAGCTGATCATTGTTTTTCCTTTCAAAGTTCAAACTTAACAGTTTATCTTTCTGACAAGTATTTCTATTTGTAGAAATATTCTACAATTTTTACTTGCTGGTTTATGGACATATCAAACTATATGGCATATATGTTTTATTCACTGTTCAGACAATGCCATGAGGCACAGCACACTTTTTTTCTTAATCTTGACTTGAACAGCTTTTTAAATATAAATAAAACCAAAAGTCAAGTTATAACCAAGTTCTGCTTGGTTTCACTTTCTAAATTTCTTTAATCTTTTTCTTCCTTTATATAATCACTGCCATAACTCAGGGCCTTACAGCTATTTAATTTGTATGTTAAATTCACTTAATGAGATAATTATTACTATTGTTATTGTATGAATGAGGTAATTGAGACAAGTGAGTTATTTTGGGTTATTTTAAAATTTTTATTCTGTAACTATCTATTAACTGGTACTTAATGCTTCTAGGCTTGGCCTCTTCCTGCTAATGTTTTTATTTGCCTGTGTGTGATATTTTTATTTATATATTTTTGGTGGGGGAGTTTGGGCTATACTCAAGATATTGAGGGTACTTTTCTGGTTCTGTACTCTAGGATTAGTCAGTCCTGGTGGGCTCAGAGTGCTGGGAATTGAATCTGGATTATTGCAAAGCAAGCACCCTTACCCACACATGATAACTTTGGCCCCAAAAGGATCTTTTAAAACACATGACAGCAAATGTAGCACTGTCTACTATGATACAGTGGACATCAGCCCTGAATAGTTTTCAAAGAAGTCAATGTATCATTTTATAAATGTAGAATGTTAGGCTTTATTTTTTCCATTTAAACCTATTTTATCTTGTTCTTATATTTTAATTTATGCTGTTAATTCTTTTGTTTGTTTTTGGGCCATACCCAACAGAGCTCAGGCTCCTGGCTCTGCACTCAGAAATCGCTCCTGGTAGGCTTGGGGGACTATATGGGATGCTGGGGATCAAACCCGGGTCCTTCCCGGGTCTGCTGCATGCAAAGTTAATGCCTTACTGCTGTGCTATCACTCCGCCCCATGCTGTTATATTAGATAAAATTTATAGTAGCATACATTTGTTAAAATGAAAAGTAAGGATAAGCACACAATACGATTTGGTTTTCTTTTAAGAATATGCTTTAGGGCCCAGAGAGATAGCACAGCGGAGTCGATCCAGGACCTAAGGTGGTTGGTTTGAATCCCGGTGTCCCATATGGTCCCCCGTGCCTGCCAGGAGCTGTTTCTGAGCAGACAGCCAGGAGTAACCCCTGAGCACTGCTGGGTGTGGCCCAAAAACCAAACCCCCCCCCCAAAAAAATATATTCTTTAAACTTGTGACTGACTCTTTACTGTACTGGTTAATATGGCCCATTTTGAGGTCAAAGTGAAGTTTCTTAATTGTTCTATACCTTAGTTTCAATAAAATAAAGATAAAAGTAACACATTAATCCTACTGAAATATTAATACTAATGAATAGCCTACTAATATAGCATTTTTTTCTAAGAAGCTAATACTATTTTTGGGGCTGGAGAGATAGCATGGAGGTAAGGCGTTTGCCTTTCATGCAAGAGGTCATCGGTTCGAATCCCAGCGTCCCATATGGTCCCCCGTGCCTGCCAGGAGCAATTTCTGAGCATGGAGCCAGGAGTAACCCCTGAGCACTGCCGGGTGTGACCCAAAAAACCAAAAAAAAAAAAAAAAAAAAAAAAAAGAAGCTAATACTATTTTTAAAATAGAAATAGTGAATTTAACTTAATCATAGTTAATATACTGTATGACCTCAAGATATTTTATTCAAAATAATTTGTGTAATAATAGAATGTGCCATTAGAATAAGATCCCCAATCTACAACAAAGCTATAACTAGCAGTCCAGGGGGCAAAGGGGGGGAGGTATCGCATGGATGCTGGGAACAGGGGTGGAGGGAGGACAACACTGGTGGTGGGAATGGCTCTAATTCACTGTAACTATCTATCTTAAATATAATGTGAAAGATTTGTAATTCACATTGGTCACAATAAAAATTATTTAAAAAAAAAAAGAATATGCTATTTGGTCCAGAGTAATAGCACAGTGGGTAGGATGTTTGCCTTCCAAACAGCTGTCCCGGGTTCCATCCCGGTATGGCCCTCTGAGCCTGCTAGGAGTACTATCTGAGCATAGAGGCAGGAGTAACCCCTGATCCTCGCCAGGTGTGACCTCCAAACCAAAAAATGCAATATTCTGTATGTTGAACACAGGTACTTAACACTTAGGCTGAATGAATGCTTAGCTTTGGCCTCTCAGTTTTTACACTTTCAGTTTCTTAAAACATTTTTTATATGCTTGTTCTTCATAAATATTTCTGCTCTGCTCCCACCAAATTTGTTAGGAGATATAATATATAACAAACAAACAATATATATAAAACAAAAAAGAAAAGCATAAAGTATACTTTGAGAGAAGGCCAAGATATTGTTTTAGAAAGTACATGGAATTTGAATTATGTAACCTCTTACTAGCTAACTTACTACTTTTTATTTTTTTAACTTGCTTGTTTTTCCTCTGTGTTTTGATCAATATATGTTGCCAGACGGTTAATACATAATGTGGTGGTGTTAGTAGTGTGTGTTATTTTCAGATGTTTCTTAATACAAGGTTTTCAATTTTTACATTTTTAAGATGGAGATGTCCATGACTTGGAGCGAACAAAGCAGTATGTACATGAAGCTTTTCAAACAGGAGCTATGACATGCTTAATTTGTATTGCTTCAGTGAAAAGAAACCAAGCAGTAAGTTTTTCTTCTTATCTGTATTAATATTTCCCCCCCACTGTGTATATTTATAGTAGTTAACTATGTATCATTCTTTTTCTGTTTTCTTTTTAGTTTTTTTGGGCCCAACCCTGAGTGGAGCTTAGAGTTTACTCCTGGCTTTGCTTTCAGGTATCCCTTGGCAGGGCTGGGGAAAATATGGGCTACCAATTATCAAACCTGTGTAGGCTGCATGCAAGGCAAGCATCTTAACCCAGTGTGCTCTTTTTTGCCCCCCTCTTTTCCTTTTTTTTGGTTTATAAATTCTTCATTTGAGAATTTTACTTATGAATTGATTTAATTTTATAAATTTTTATTTAAAAATTACTTTAAACTGGGGCTAGAGTGATAGCAGGTAGGTTGTTTTGCCTTGCACTTGGTCTACATAGGTTTTATCCTTGGCATCCCATATGGTCCCTGAGCCTGCCAGAAGTGATACCTGAGCCCATAGCCAGGAGTAACGCCTCAGCATGATGTAGCCCAAAGATCCCCTTCAAAAAATTACATTTAACTAAATAAATACAAAATGATTTAGCACTAACTATAACTGAAGCACATATTTTCAGTTTTACTGCACCTATCATTACCTGAGAGATTAATACAAATGCAGAAATGTTAAAATTATTTGTATTTTATTATTTTCAGCAGGTCTAATGAAATTTATAGTTCCCTGCCTCTAAGGAAGAAAGTAGAATTTAGCAGAGATACCTAACATTTATTAGTGAGTTTTTGTGAACAAGGCAGGAAAGTATGATTGGCACTCAAAAGTGCCAGGTGAGTCAGTGGAGTGAGTAGTGAATTCAGACATAAACCATGTACTTAAAGAAACTATGACCTGGGGCCGGAGAGATAGCATGGAGGTAAGGCGTTTGCCTTTCATGCAGAAGGTCATTGGTTTGAATCCCGGCATCCCATATGGTTCCCTGAGCATGCCAGGAGTGATTTCTGAGCGTGGAGCCAGGAGTAACCCCTGAGCACTGCCGGGTGTGACCCCCCCCCCAAAAAAAAAACCAAAAACAAAAAAAGAAACTGTGACCCAATGGCAAGATTATATGTAAGTTTAAAGTGGGCATTGATAATATAGTTAAAAGAAAGTAGTGGCTCACATAATTGACTTAATATTTAAACTGTAGACTAATTCATTTTCCTTATAGCAAAAAGAGAGAAAATCATACCAAATCAAGTAAGTTAGAAATTTAGCACGCGTTTTAGAAGTTAGAAGTTGGCACAAATTGATTAGAATGTATAAGCAGATACATGAATATGCCTTTGGTGCCTGGAGTCACATGTGCTTGACTTAATCTAATTTTAGTGGCAATTGATGACTAGTTTCTTGGCATCGTCTAAGGCCTACAGTACAAGATTTTTCAATGGCTGTGTAGCAGGACTGAACTTTAAAATTTAGTAATCAGTTCAGCAATATAAAATGTATTGGTAGTTTCTCTTCCCCATTTTGTCCCCTATTCTAGCGCTCAGTTTCTACCTTTTAAAGAAGGGGTCTCAAACTCGCGGCCAGCAGGTCCTTTGCGGCCCTCTGTACAACATTTTGTGGCCCGTGGTCGGCCTTCAAATATCGCAGTATTCGCGATTATTCGCTTACCGAATAATCGCAATAAAAATCGCATTAGTAAGAAAAAAATCGTATTAAACATTCTCATATTCCGAGCAGTTTCGTTCGGGGTATGCAAATGTTTAATGCTATTTTTTTGTGATTTTTTTCTTACTAATGCGATTTATTGCGAATATTTGGTAAGCGAAATCCCTTATGTGGCCCTGTCTCACCCAGACTTTGCCTTCTGCAGCCCCCAGGTAAATTGAGTTTTGAGACCCCTGTTTTAAAGTAAAAAGTGGGAATTTTTACAATGCTTTTCTGGCATAAAGTTGCCTATGTCATTTATGCTACAGGTCTGATAACATTAAATATATAATGGAGAACTTAGTATTGTCAGTAACATTAAGTTTTTGTCAGGTTTTAAAAATTAACTCACTGTTTTGCCTTTACCCTTTTTTTTTTTTTTTTTTTTTTTTTTGGGTCACACCTGGCAGTGCTCAGGGATTACTCCTGGCTCTACGCTCAGAAATCGCTCCTGGCAGGCTCAGGGGGCGGGGACAGACATATAGGATGCCAGGGATTCAAACCACCATCCTTCTGCATGCAAGGCAAATGCCTTACCTCCATGCTATCTCTCTGGCCCATGCCTTTACCTTTTAAATTACATATGTTCTCAATTTTTATTCACCTGAATTTTAGATTTAACATTATGGTGCTAATTGAAGTGTTCTTGGAGATTTATGTTATATTTGATGATTAATTTATCATGTTACTTATAGTTGGAAATACTCATGCTGAGAACAAGAAATTGGTTAAATAAATTAGTTATAAATCTTCATGGCATAAAAATAGTTTGTATGAAATTTGACAAAGGCATAAATGATTATACTGTGTTGAAAGAGTATAAAGGCACATCAGTATAGTATGAAATCTTTATAAAAAGAAATAAATTAGAGACAGCTAGAATGTTAGCACTATATTTATAGCTGAATAAATCTGAATGATTAATAGTATTTTGCTTTAAGTTATTCAACTTGGAGCTGGGAATGTAGCTTAGTAGAATAGTTGCTACCTTTAAATGTTTATAAAGAACATTTCTTTTGTTATACTGAAAAGGAATGTTTGTCTCTTTTATCCTTAGATAGTTCATGAAAATAATGTGATATTTTATACTATGTGGAATCTAAAAAGAAAAAT
This sequence comes from Suncus etruscus, assembly GCF_024139225.1. Classification (NCBI taxonomy): domain Eukaryota; kingdom Metazoa; phylum Chordata; class Mammalia; order Eulipotyphla; family Soricidae; genus Suncus; species Suncus etruscus. The sequence goes on along the minus strand of NC_064863.1, from coordinate 41,331,475 downwards.
CATTGTAAAATTGCAATAGAAAATCATTGTATGCTAATCCTTTTAATTATTGTCTTAGGTTTGGAGTTGTTCAGGGTGTTTCTGTATATTTCATATGCCCTGTATCCAGAAGTGGGCAAAAGATAGCCAATTTTTGGTATCTTCTCCGTTGACAGATGATGATTTTGGAAAAAAAGATTATCCCTGGCCTTGGTAACTTTTTTTATATTTAATTGGAAGATTAATCAGAATTATAAAGTAAATGAAAATTATTCGTGATTTGCTTTGACAGTTTAAGCATTTACACTTGGCTGTCATACTTTAGGACTTTGGCAATGATGCATCTCTCACATAACCATTTGTTACTTGTTCCTTTTAGTCCATATAAAAAACATTCAAACCCCGTGAAACAACTTTTTAATTTAAGGCTTAAATTTTACTTTATATTATGTTATGTTATTTTATATGTTTGAAAGGGGACTTCCCCAGCACTACTTAGCAGGTATGGCTACTTCTTAAATGATATTTGACTAAGGTGATGGTGTGATGTGCAGGGGTGGGACTGTAGTGGGAGTGGGGCAGTTATGTATGGTGATGGGCACTAACTTGAGCTCTAGCTTTTGAATTCTCTTGGGCATTTTGATTTCTTTTTACAGGACCAGCATCTTCATAATTTGGATTGTCGTCTAACTTTTTGATCATAGATATTTCAGCTTTATCCTCAAAAAAATTTTGTTTTTGGTTTGTTTTTGGGTCATGCCCTGTGACATTCAAGGGTTACTCCTGGCTCTTCGCTCAAAAATCACTTCAGGCTGACCTGGGGACCATATAGGCTGCAGGGAATCTAATCCGGTCAGCCATATGCAGGGCAAATACCCTACCCTCTATGCTACTGCTTCAGACCCCTATCCTCAAAATCTTGAAACTGTAGCTTTGTGATAGCTAATCTTACTAATCTGTTAATTGTTTTAGTTTGGCTTTTTTTTTTTGATGACATTTTTGGGGCACTAGGGGGTGGTGGTGGCTCCCAAGTGATACCTTCCCTCTTTTGTTAAATAACTTCACACATGTAAGATAAGTGCTTTGTTGCAGAGTTTCATCTTTTTTAATTTTACAGTTAGTTTTACTTTTAGTTTACATTTTTGGCAAACAATAACTATAACTGTATTTATAAATACAGTCTTGTTAATCTCATCAAGGTGGGGCTAGAACTTGAGAAAAAGACTAATAGTTTTAAATTGGTTGTTTTAGAAGCCATAGGTGTAAACCACCTATTTGTACTAAGACATTATATGTTTATCAGTAAGATATGGAAACATATTTATATGTTGGCATGCCATTATTTTAAATAAGACACATGCATTTGCAAATAACACATCTACTACCTCAGTCTTAATATTGATGAGCAATTCCTTAGAATTGTTAACATTTTCCTTTCATAAAGGAAAACTTAACTTCTAACGACTTTTTGGTTATTTATTACAGATGAAATAAAATGTCTTGGGGCCGGGTGGTGGCGCTAGAGGTAAGGTGCCCGCCTTGCCTGCGCTAGCCTTGGACGGACCGCGGTTCAATCCCCCAGCATCTCGTAGGGTTCCCCCAAGCCAGGAGCAACTTTTGAGCGCATAGCCAGGAGTAACCTCTGAGCGTTACCGGGTGTGGCCCAAAAACCAAAAAAATAAAAAAATAAAAAAATAAAATAAAATGTCTTCTGGTTATTCTGTGTATTTATGTGGCATTTTAAGAAACACCATGTTCTCAGGATAATGAGAATATATGATACAAAAAGATATTTAATTGATGTTTTGAAACCTTGCAGTAAACTCTAAATTTATCTGGGAAGAGTAAAAGTGAGAGCATCTTTTGAGAAAAGAACTATCTTATGTTATGTTCTACTTGAATATGATAGTTGATGGTTAATGCTTTTATAGCAAATTTTATTATTCAATCTTGTTAATTTTAAGTCTGCTTGAACTATCTTATGTTATGTTCTACTTGAATATGATAGTTGATGGTTAATGCTTTTATAGCAAATTTTATTATTCAATCTTGTTAATTTTAAGTCTGCTTTAGCAGAGATTTTGAAATATATCAATTTTGTATTTGCTGCTAAAATGCAAACTTCTTTAGTTTCAAGTATTTTTCTCTTTAATTTGAGATTTTTTTCTTGCTGTTATATTGAATGCTTAGAACTTGAGTTATCTATTTGCTGATGTTAATATATTTTACTTATTTGTAAACCATACAATTAGACTTTCAAAGCATTTAACTTTGTATACATTAGCAAGATATTCAAGAGTAAAAAGAAACCAATTAATGAAAATTCAATGGTACTTCTTTTAGTACTTTTTTTTGGCTAGATTTGTGCTGTTTAATACATATATAATGGTAGCAACTAGCAAGATGGCTCTTTAAATTAAAAATATGTAAAATAAACAATTATATTAAGTTGCACTGGATTTGTTTCAAGTATGTTAGCATACTTGAAGTATGTTAGCATACTCAAGTATGTTAGCATATGTTAGCATAAGTGGTCACTAGAGTGTTCAGTGATAGAATAGTCCTATAATCTCAGTGCATTATATTGAACAGAACAGATCTAGTTACTGAAATTGTATCTAAGTAAAATGGTGCAGAGTGCCTTGACATAAAATTGAGTGTGCAATGATACTAAGTGTACATCTATATGTGTATATAATATATATATACACAAATAATATATATAAATAAATATGTAAATAGATACATCTCATGTCACTTTCAGAATGAAAACTGAAGGAATTTCATTCTTTTCAGTCCAAAATGTAGGTTTGAATACAAGAAATCTGACACTCCTACAAGGTACTTCTGCTATTGTGGAAAGGTAGAAGACCCACCATTAGATCCATGGCTTGTGCCACATTCATGTGGTCAAGTATGTGAAAGAGATTTTAAACCTCCTTGTGGCCATAAGTGTTTACTCCTTTGTCATCCAGGTAAGCTTTAGGTAAATATTTTCTGGGTTGGTTACTTCTAATTATTTGAGCCTAAAAGTACTGTGAATACTGAATTCTGAACTTAAGTTTTCATAAAATACTGAAAGGGGGGACAGAGTGGTGGTACAAGCGGTAGAACGTTTGCCTTGTGTGTGCTAACCATGGTTTGATCCCCGGTGTCCCATATAGTCCCCTAAGCCAGGATCGATTTCTGAGCACAGAGCCAGGAGTAACCCCTGAGCATCACCGGATGTGGCCCAAAACCCAAAAAAACAAACAAACAAACAAACAAAAAAACTGAAAGGGATAAATTTTTGAAGTATTTAGTAAGGGAAACTTCAGTCTAATATGTGTAGAAATGCCCAATTTTAACTTAATGTTTGATCTTAATTGCTTTCTTTTGGATTCATAGGTCCCTGTCCTCCTTGTCCAAAGATGGTCACAATTACTTGTTACTGTAAGAAAGGAAAACCTATTCCTCGTCGATGCAGTGCCAAGGAATGGTCGTGCCAACTGCCATGTGGGCGGAAGTTGCTCTGTGGACAGCATAAATGTGAAAATCCTTGTCATGCAGGTAAAGGCCATATTGGATGCTCTGACTTTAAGAAAAAAGTCAAATCTATTGCTTTTTATTTCTGTATTAATTGATCATTGTGATTTTAGGAAATTGTCAGCCCTGCCCAAGAGTTAGTAGACAAAAATGTGTTTGTGGCAAACAAGTAGCTGAAAGAAGCTGTGCTAGTCCACTATGGCACTGTGAGCAAGTAAGTGTATATGTGTTGTAAGGCATGGGAATTAAAGAACCCAGAAACAACTAGAAACAACTAGAAATGCTCATTAGTTTTAGTTGGATGAAAAGAGAGGAAGGATAGTAACTCATATATATACATTAGAAAATGATTTTCGAGCTTACTATTTTTTATTATTGAAGGTTTTTTTTTTTTTTTCAAATTCTAGCTATATTTTATTATATTTTACTTTTTTTGGTTTTTGGGCCACACCCTGTGAGGCTCAGGGGTTACTCCTGGCTATGCGCTCAAAAATCGCTCCTGGCTCGGGGGACCATATGGGACGCTGGGGATCGAACCGAGGTCTGTCCCGGGTCAGCCGTGTGCAAGGCAAACACCCTCCCGCCACGCCACTGCTCTGGCCCTAATAGCTATGTTTTATTTATTTATTTTTATTTTTTATTTTTTGTTTTTTGTTTTTTGGGTCACACCCAACAGTGTTCAGGGGTTACTCCTGACTCCACGCTCAGAAATCGCTTCTGGCAGGCTCAGGGGACCATATGGGACGCCAGGATTCGAACTAATGACCTTCTGCATGAAAGGCAAACACCTTACCTCCATGCTATCTCTCCGGCCCCAATAGCTATATTTTAAAAGAATAGTGAAAGAGCATGAGTTTTGTGTGAGTATATACACACACATATATGGGATTTATGTGGAATTCCTTGTAAACAGTGTATAATTATAATGTACAATACTTTAAATGGGTACCTTAAAGGATCAAATATTCTTTCTTGTGATTTTTTTTTAAATAACATTTTATGCTGGAATAATAGCACAGTGGTAGGGTGTTTTGCCTTGCATACGTCCAACCCAGGACAGACCTGGGTTCAATTCCTGGCATCTCCATATGTTCCCCCTAGCTTGCCAAGAGCAATTTCTGAGCACAGAGCCAGGAGTAACCCCTGAGCACTGCCAGGTGTGGCTCCCCCAAAAAAGAAATGTCTTTTGGGGCCAGAGAGATAGCACAGCAGTAGGGTATTTGCCTTGCAAGCAGCTCATCCAGGATGGACGGTGGTTTGAATCCCAATGGTTCAAATCCCGGCATCCCAGATGGCTCCCTGTGCCTGCCAGGAGCAATTTCTGAGTGCAGAGACAGGAGTGACCCCTGAGCACTGCTGGGTGTGACCTGCCCTTCAAATTTTTGTTTTCTCTATATAGCACATATTGCATAAAAGATAATAAGATGAATATTAATCAAACATTTTATTAGTATGATTTCCAGTCAACAGCAGGCTATTAAGTAACTTAATGTTCTGGGTCAGAAGTTATACTCAGAATTTTTATTGTGGCTGTGGAGAATCAGTGCCCCTAAATCTCTGCATTGGTCAAGTATCAACAATATGCTCTTGGTAAAGGAAATGAATGTATGTTATGTTAATATAATTTTTGTGTATGTATCTATATTATACACGATAACTATGTAAGATAAGTAGCTTATTTATGAGTGAAAAATAAATTGCCATGTATAGTCTGTTTTAAGTTCTTTAATAGAACTTATTGCCTTTTATTTTAGATATGTGGAAAAACATTGACATGTGGTAATCATACATGTGAGCAAGTTTGCCATGTTGGTGCTTGTGGAGACTGTCCTCGATCTGGGAAAAGGTTCTGTCCATGTCAGAAGTCAAGTAAGACTAAAAAAATTCACTGATTTTGTTATTCTTTCTTTTTGGGCTACACCTGGTAATGCTCAGGGCTTACTGCTTGTTCTGCCCTCAGGAATCATTCCTGGCAAACTAACGGGAACCAAATGGGTGCTGAGTCTGCTTTATGCAAGGCAAACTATCTTCAACCCTTAGTGTTCATTAATTTTAAATAAAATGATTTACCATCGTCTTAAAGTGCTCTATAGATTTTGGGAATACATCTTCACATCTCAGTGTATGTTACGATTTACCACACCTACTGCCAAAGCTTTAGGGTTTAGAGCATTATGATTTTACTTTCCCCTTCTCTTGTGATGTCTGCTGTATTTTTTCAGATTCTGTTATTTTGTTGTATCTTATTAGTTGTTGGCATTGAGTATTTCTGTTTCACATGTGAGTGAAACCATCCTGTAAATTGTCTTTTTGCTTTCTGACTTTTTTTTTTACATAGCCTAATCACTTGACAATCCATTAGTATGTTCACATATGGTAAAATTTCATCTCATTTATAGCCAAGCAGACTTTCATGGAGTATATATGCCACAGCTTCTTTATCCAGTCATTTAAGTTGTTTCCATATCTTGGCTATTGTAACTATTAATACTGGAACATAAAGGTGCATATTATTTGAGTAATTGGTTTTATATATTTTGGCAACCTCCAAAGCAGTGCTTGGGAGACCCACAGCAATACTCCTAGCAATACTCAATCAAAGATGTGAGTGGTTTAGTGGGCTCTAGGACCAGCAGCGTCACTGTAGGTGTTTGGGGTCCTCTCAGATCACATTTAATGCATGGGATCCTCCAGATCTATACACTTTGGTTCTTGAGATCCATGTGTTTGTGGTTTGAACTCAGGTCCCAGTTCACGTAAAGCTCAGCCTGTGATCACTGAGGAATATCTTGGTTCCTAGTTTTATATTCCTTAGATAAATGCCTGGAAATGATTTTTGTTTGATTTTGAATTAGAGTTTTTGTTGTTCAGATAAATATCATTTGGAATGATACTGTTTGATGACAGTTTATCACTCCGGGCAGTGGTAGAGGGATTAACATTCTGCTTGGCTCTGAGCAAGGTGCCTACCTCCTGTAATATCATTCTTTATCCTAAGTAGTTTACTTTCCTCTGTAAGTTTAATTTCTCTGTTACTTAATGCAGTTTTAGTAGTAATGTAAATTTGGTACTAGGGTTTGTATATTTAGCTAAGAGAATGTTAACCACAGATTAATCATAGATTGTGGAGTCAGGCTCAGATTTTCCTATCACGAACCAGTTTTCTAAAATGGTAGTAATAATAGTAGAACACTAGTTCTACTACTAATAGTAGTAATAATAATAGAACATACTAAATGTGTTCCTGACAGTAGCTTTTATAAGATAAAGGAAAACTTAGTGTTTTCTTTATTTTTTGATATTATTAGCATACAATAAATAATTTTGAAGTAGTTATCTCATAAAAATGTGATTCTTGAAAATGATAACTTGTTAAATGTCATATTATATTCTTGTTCTCTTTCAGTAAATTTTGGGACTTGGGGCATATTCCGTAATTGTTTAAAGATGATGGAGCACTAGCTCTACACATAATGCCCATTTATTTTTTTGGGTTGTTTGGGCCACACCTAGTGACTCTCGGGGGTTACTCCTGGCTATGGCACTCAGAAATCGCTCCTGGCTTGGGGACCAATGGGACGCAGGGGATTGAACCCAGGTTTGTCCTGGGTCAGCTGCATGTGAGTCAAACACGCTACTGCTGTGCTATTGCTCCAGCCTCATGATGCCCATTTTATAACCAGCACTACATGATCCTTTGAATATTGCTGAATGTGGCCCTGGTGGTCCCCAACACTGTGTACTCTGTATCTTAAACACTGAATTATCAGGGAAGACTGATATGGCTGAGAGTCCCATATTGCCCTCTCCCCTATGCATCCCTGGGAATGACCCCTACTTTTGCAAATGTTAGGGATTATTTTCATTAAAGCAGACATTTCCAATAAATAGGTTGATTTAAAAAATTATAGTCTGAAAGTGCTGTTAGTTTTTTAAAATTTAGTTACTGTGAATTACAAAGTTTTTCATGATTAGATTTCAGAAATACAATGATCACCAACACTAATCCCTTGACTAGTGTCCACTTTATCCACTCCACCAGCTTGCTTCAATGGCAGGCACCGTGATTCTCAGTATTGTTGTTCATAACGCTTCATGCATAACACTTCACCAACTTTCAGTACCCCATAGTGATTTCCCTCCATCATTGTTTTAAGTGTTTTCTTTCTTCCCTGTTTTTCTCTCGCTACTCTGACAAGATTCTTACTGAAGACAGGTTCTCATGTTCTTTGATTCTGTTATCTTGAGTTTTTATCTCCCTTTTGTTTCTTTATATCTCACATATGAGAGATCATTCTGTGTCATTCTCTCTCTCTCTAACTTGATTCACATTATATTCTCTAGATCCATCCACATAATTACAAATTGCATGATTGTTTCTTTACTAATAGCTCTAATTGTGTGTCACTGTATATATACCAGTTTTTTTTTAATCTTATTAGTTCTTGAGCATTTGAGTTGTTTCCAGATTCTTACTATTGTGAATAGTGCTGCGATGAATACAGGAGTGCAAAATTTTTTTGCTGTTTGTGGTGTGTGTGTGTGTGTGTGTGTGTGTGTGTGTGTGTGTGTGTGTGTGTGTGTTGCTGGGTCATATGGACTCTCAATTCTTAGTTTTTTTGAGTATTATCCGTATTGTTTCAAAAAGGCTAGGCCAGTAAATATGAAAGAGGGTCCCTATCTCTTCTTTCCTCTTTCCCTCTTTCCTTCCTTCCTTCCTTCCTTCCTTCCTTCCTTCCTTCCTTCCTTCCTTCCTTCCTTCCTTCCTTCCTTTCCTTTCCTTTTTCCTTTCCTTTCCTTTTTCCTTTCCTTTCCTTTCCTTTCCTTTCCTTTCCTTTCCTTTCCTTTCCTTTCCTTTCCTTTCCTTTCCTTTCCTTTCCTTTCCTTTCCTTTCCTTTCCTTTCCTTTCCTTTCCTTTCCTTTCCTTTTCTTCCTTTCTTTCTTTGTCTTTGGGCCACGCCCTGTGATGCTCAGGGGTTACTCCTGGCTATGTGCTCAGAAATTGCTCCTGGCTTGGGGAACCATAGGGGACACAGGGGGATCAAACCAAGGTCTGTCCTAGGTCAGATGTGTGCAAGGCAAATGCCTTAGCACTGCACCACTGCTCTGGTCCCCCTCCCTTTTATTTTTACATCCACTCCAATACTGGTTGTTTTTGTTCTTTTTGATGTATTCCAGTCTCTCTGATGTGAAGTAATAGCTCATTGTTGCTTTGATTTGCATTATGCTGATGATAGTAATAAAGAACATTTTTTTTCCATGTCTTTTGACTGTTTCTATTCTTTGAGTAAGTTTCTGTTCATCTTTTTTTCGATTATTTGATGGTATTGAATTGTTTTTCTGGTTCTACCAGTACTTCATTTATTATGGATATTAACCCTTTATTAGATGAGTGGTTGGCACATACTTTCTCCTAGTCTGTGGGACTAGGTATTTGTATTTGTATTTTGGTCATTGCTTCCTTGGAGGAGCAGAAGCTTCTTAAATTAATGTACTACCATTTATTTATCTTTGACTGTTTCTAGCTTCAGTGTCAAGGAAAATTTTGCTTGTTTTCTCAATGCTACTTATGGGCTCAGATTTGATATCAAGGCCTTCAATTCTTTTTGATTTGACTTTTGTGCATGGTATTGGAAAACAGTCTGAGAGGACTGTCATTCTTAGGGCGTTTAAACAAATGTGTGGTACCTTGTTAGTGTTTTATAATATTTTATTAACATTGACTTTTTGTCTGCTTTTAGAATTTTCTTTGCCTTGTACTGAAGATGTACCAACTTGTGGAGATAGTTGTGACAAAGTACTTGAATGTGGAATCCATAGATGTTCACAGCGTTGTCACCGAGGTCCTTGTGAAACATGTAGACAAGTTAGTCATCTCCTTTAATAGCTGCTTTTAAGAGCAACGTATCATAATGTTAAATGTAGTTGCTTTGTAATTGTTTTTCATTACTTTCATGCATACCTATGTCATGATTTATGAGTTGAATGGCCTGTATTATAGTGATCAAGCAATTATATCAGCAAGCAAATAAAAATTTTTATTTGGTAAAATTTGAATGTTCTGATTTTATAGTTGAATGTGTTTGTTTCCAGAAACATTCAAAGCAATGATATACCTACAGATGTTGGAAAAACATAAATATCTAGACTTGAGACCTTAAGGTTAAATATCCCATTTTGGTTTTATCCATATTATTTATACACCTGTTTTAATTTACTGAGACAAGATGTGCAGATGTAATGGTGTATATAAATATCACTGATTTAAATGAGTAGTTTTGCCTTAATTTTACTTCATTAAGTATTACATTTAATAATGGAAGTCTCTAAAGTTTTTTGGGAAGCACAATAAGTTGTAAACAAACTTGAGAAAATTTAGCTATTTTTTAAAGTATATTATTTTATATATATATTTTATACATATATATTTTAAAGTATATATATTTGCTTTTAAAACTTTCTAAAGTAGATTCTAAAGTGAAAAATACTCAAATCACCAAAAGTCTGTCATATAATTTACCTGATTCTTCCAGGAAGTGGAAAAACAGTGTCGCTGTGGGAAACACACAAAGCGAATGCCATGTCATAAACCTTATCTCTGTGAAACCAAGTGTGTGAAGATGCGTGACTGCCAGAAGCATCAGTGTAGGAGAAAGGTCTGTATTAGAAGTTTGTGAAATTTTCATTTAAAAATTCTCTTGATTTCCTCCCCTTTGGACCTGTTATAAGTGTCACCTTGACCATTCTTACTTCTTATTGTTATCTTTGTTTTCCATGTGAGGTATTAAACAAATATCTGATTATATTAGGATCTAGTATTTTTTTGGGGGCATATCTAGTGGTGTTTAGGGGCTCCTGGCTCTGTGCTCAGAATTTACTCCTGGCAGTGCTTCGAACTATATGCCTGGGATGAAACCTGCGTCGGTCTCAACTGTCTATTAGGCAAAAACATTACTTGTGTGCTATTTGCTCCAGCTCCAATGATTAGTGTCAAATCTTAGCATGGCTTTTAGACTACTGTGTATAATCCGTTTTCTCTCTTTTTGGTTTTGGTGCTTCCTCTTTAACATCATAGCAGTACTAGAGGAATAGTCTGATACTATTGGGTCGAGTGATATGAGAGTGATTGTTCTAAAGCTGTCTGAAACAGACTTGACTTCTGTTGTTCAAATCTTGAATACCTGGCTAAGAGTAATATATTTTTATTGGGTGCATAGATTTGCAGGTATTTTTTATTCCTTTTTATTATTAATAATATATTTCTGATAAAATTTCTTGTTCTTAAATATTGAAATATTAGTATTGGCATGATAAATATTCTATTATTTTAACTTAGTGTCTTTTATATTTAAGGTAATTTTCTTAAAAATATCTGTTAGAGGGCCCGGAGAAATAGCACAGCGGCGTTTGCCTTGCAAGCAGCCGATTCAGGACCTAAGGTGGTTGGTTCGAATCCCGGTGTCCCATATGGTCCCCTGTGCCTGCCAGGAGCTATTTCTGAGCAGACAGCCAGGAGTAAACCCCTGAGCACCACTGGGTGTGGCCCAAATACCAAAAAAAAAAAAAAATCTGTTAGATATTAAAGTTGACCATTTCTTGTCATTTAATTCAGATTATACCAGTTTTATTTTTGCTGCTATTTCCTGTTTATCAATCTATTTTTTTGGTTAATTTGTTCATTTTTGTTTTTTTAGTTGATGTTTTCCAATGATTTCAAACTTTTATATTTCATTCTAATATACTAATATACATTCCAAAAAACCTTTAAAAATTTTCTCTTAAGTCATACTTTTAAATAGAAAAGTAAGAACAAATAAACAAATAATCTTTTATTGATCATCAGATTATTTTTAGTGCTCTTATCTTTTTATGTGATTCTAGGTTTCTTCCTGCTTTATTTCTGTTTTTGTTTTATTTCTGGCTCTATGCTTTGGTTTACTTCTTTTTTTTTTTTTTTTTTTTGGTTTTTGGTTTTTGGGTCACATCCGGCAGTGCTCAGGGGGTTACTCCTGGCTCTCCGCTCAGAAATCTCTCCTGGCAGGCTCAGGGGACCATATGGGATGCCAGGATTCAAACCACTAACCTTCTGCATGAAAGGCAAATGCCTTACCTCAATGCTATCTCTCCGGCCCCCTTTGGTTTACTTTTTATGGTGCTCAGGAAACATATAGTGCTGGGATCAAACTTGGCTTGGTTAAGGCAAGCACCCTACTTGGTATATTTTTCTCTTAACTGCTTCCCCTTTGTAGGAAGTAGTTCTTTTAATGGCTCTTTGTGATGCTAATAATTAAATTTTACAAATTTTGCAAGACATTTTAAATATTTCTCAAAATTTTTTCTGTAGAATTCTTGTCATATTTTGTTTTTTTTGGTTTTTTTTTTTTTTTTTTTTTTTTTTTTGGTTTTTGGGCCACACCCAGTGGTGCTCAGGGGTTACTCCTGGCTGTCTGCTCAGAAATAGCTCCTGGCAGGCACGGGGGACCATATGGGACACTGGGATTCAAACCAACCACCTTTGGTCCTAGATTGGCTGCTTGTAAGGCAAACGCCGCTGTGCTATCTCTCCGGGCCCCATATTTTGTATTTTAAAGATGTTTCAGTGTCCTTTTTCTTAAACACGTATATATATATATATATATATTTTTTTTTTTTTTTTTTTTTTTTTTTTTACAAAGAATGTGCTGTTGGTTATTATCTTTGTTCCTCTGAATATAAGAAAACTTTTCCTTTGAATGTTTTCAAAGTATGATCTCTTAACATCAAATTTTTAGCTATTTGTTCTGGTGTTCTTAAATATTTTTCCCCTTGTTTATTTTGATAGCATTTTTCGGATTTTTGGGTTTAGTTTCTATCAATTATGCCATCCTTTATTTTATTTATATTTATTTTTTGGGGGCTTTTGGGGGTCACACCCAGTGATGCTCAGTGGTTACTCCTGGCTCTGAGCTCATAAATTGCTCCTGGCAGGCACGGGTACCATATGAGATGCTGGGATTCGAACCACCATCCGTCCTGAATTGGCTGCATGCAAGGCAAATGCCCTACCACTGTTGCTATCTCTCAGGCTCCCATCCTTTATTTCTTTTTTTTTTTTTTTTTTTGGTTTTTGGGCCACATTCGGTAACGCTCAGGGGTTACTCCTGGCTATGCGCTCAGAAGTTGCTCCTGGCTTGGGGGACCATATGGGACACCGGGGGATCGAACCGCGGTCCGTCCAAGGATAGCGCAGGCAAGGCAGGCACCTTACCTTTAGCGCCACCGCCCGGCCCCCCTTTATTTCTTTATTAGTTATTTTATATTTCATTTTAGCTCATATAATTTTATCTTGAATTTCACTTAATCCTTCGCATTGTCTAATTCACTTTTAAATTTAAATTTTTATTTTTTTCAATTTTATATATAGTTACTGTCTTGAAATACGAATGCACTCTGCTTATAACGTCGTTCTTAAAAATGTGCTTCTTTACCAAGTAATTTTTGGTGATTTCTAATAATATATATTTATATTTTTTGAATGCTTTTTTGGGGTGTATTCCTTTAAATTTTATTCCTGATCAAAGTTAGGTAAATTACTTCTAACAGTGGTTTGCAACCACCAGTGTTTGGATCACTGCTAGTTCTCTGGCGTAGAAAGTTCAAACCAGTGGTCAGTGGGTTATAAAGTGGACTATATAAAGTGAACAGGTGCTGTTCCACAGGTGTAAAGGAAAGTTGAAGAGTGGTAGTATAGAAAACATTTGATTCCTTGTGCTTGATTTTATAAGGTGTGACTAGACTACATTTTTATCTAAGCCTTATTTGACTCTGCTTCTAGGGTAGTAATTCTTTTAAATTCTGTACTTGATTCCTCTGCATTAGGATATTCTTCCACTCGTATGGAGACCAGTTCTCAGCCAAAGATTAAAGGATCTCTTCTGGAGTTCTTCACAGTTTTCCTTATACTGTTACACTTTCTACAAAATTTAGTCACAGTGATCTCTTTGGGCTATGAATTTTGTCAGCTGTCTTTCTTGTGGAAAGCCTGGAAACTCCCAGGTTCAAACTAGAATTATTTTAAACTCACCTCATTTTTTTTCTCAAAAGGTTGCTGTGCCATGCTGCCTAATTTTTTAATTTCAAAAAACTAATTTAATATGTTTTTGTCTGATTTTCTAGTTTAAGGCAAGAAAATTAGTTGTGATTCCATTATGATCAGAGTCAGGAAAGTTTAAAGTCATAATTCACAAATCACCTTTTACCTTGCTGCCACAGGCAAAGAGATAGGTACATACTTTTTTGCAAATATTTGTCTAATTGAGCTCTTTTTGTTTTTAGTTGCTATTTAATAATGTATTTTGAACTTTTTATATATTGAGCTTTATTAAAATATATCTTATATATTGAAGTTTTTTTAAGCAACTTGTTTAAACAATTGTGGTTTGTATATCCTTCTTCAGGCTCAGATGAGAAGTGAGGAGTGGAGTTAGAAAAGCAAGATAGGGGCCCCGAGAGATAGCACAGCGGTGTTTGCCTTGCAAGCTGCCAATCCAGGACCAAAGGTGTTTGGTTCGAATCCCGGTGTCCCATATGGTCCCCTGTGCCTGCCAGGAGCTATTTCTGAGCAGCCAGCCAGGAGTAACCCCTGAGCACTGCCGGGTGTGGCCCAAAAACCAAAAACCAAAAAAAAAAAAAAAAAAGCAAGATAGATTTATTTTAGTTATCCTTAGTTTATGAATGAAAAATGGCACAGCTGATAGCTTTATTCCTCAGGAAATGAGAGCATGAACAAAAGCTAGAAGCAAATGGCTTTTCTCATCTTTTAATCTCTGATTATATGCTTTGAATATAATCATTTAACTGGTTTTATTTTCATTTAATTTTAAAAAATGACCAGACTATAATTATTTACCTGAGCTGACTATAGATAGGTCTTAACTAGATTGGTCCTTTGGTTAATTACAATCTCACAAAGATAAGTGGAAATTAAAATATCCAATAGAAATGTTTTAAATTATAGACTAACTGAAGGGCAAGAATAAATTAGCTAATTTCTTTAAATTAGTCTATTGATATTTAAGCTTATACAGTATATCTGTTTAGCAGAAAAATGCTGGTACTCCATTAATTTCTTTTAGTGCAAACAAGTATCTTTTGTTTTTAATGGAATCTGTGAGTTACAGTCAAATTCATATTGATGCATGATTATTACCTTTCTTTACATATTGCTTTCTCTTTAGTGTTGCCCTGGGAACTGTCCACCTTGTGATCAAAATTGTGGACGGACTTTAGGATGTAGAAACCATAAGTGTCCATCTGTTTGCCACAGAGGTAAAAATTAAAAATAATTTTTATTATATTTACATAGTACTGTGTAGTTGATAGAGAACTTAAAAATCCATTTTCTTATTTATCTTAACCTTGAGAAGTTAGAATAGTTGCTAATTTTCTTATATCGTGAGCATGAAAATTAAAGCAAAAATGGATTACTTAGTGACTCACTCTGGGAATATCTTTTAAAGTAGTACTGTGTAGGTATCCTGAATATGAAAGTTTTCTTTAACACCATGTTAAAGATGTGTTTACTTATTTTTTTCAACATTCCCCATATAGCCTTTATTTTAAAAATTTTGTTAGTTTTACTGGGATATATAGCATTTTGTGTTTTACAATGACATATAATTGACAAACAGCATTATATATGCTTAGGATATATAGCATAACAAGTTAATATATATAGAAAATGATTACTACAGTTAGTATAGTTAGTATTTATTATCTCATAGATTAAGAAATAGCAAAACAGATATCAAACTTTTTCTTGTGTTGAAACTTTTAGAAATGTACATACTTTACCAGCTTTAATACAGCAGTGTTCACTTTCTGTCCCTGCTGTTGCAGTGGAAATTATTATATTTTTAATGATTGTTATCTAATTCTTTCTTTTTTTTTTAAAAATGTACTCCTTGTTTTTTTTATGTTAACTTTTCATATAAATTATATTGCTTTATCATTGGTTTAGAGTGCTATAATATTTCAGGCATACGTTCACACCTTTTTAAGTGTATAAGCCTTATGGAACCTCTGAACCTCTGAAGTTTAGTGCATGACACAGTGAAAGTTGCTACCTCCATCTATTCTTTGCTTTGACCCCTTTCTTCTGTTAACTCCTATATTTATGTGTGTGTATATATCTTTTTAGATTTTTGTTTGTTTTTGGGTCACACTCAACTCTGCATTTAGAAATGGCTCCTGGTAGGTTTGGGGAACCATATGGGAAGCCAGGGATTAAACCTTACTGCTATGCTGTTGCTTTGACCCCACGTGTACATAAAACTGAAAATTTGTTTTTTTTTTTTTTTTTTTTTTGGTTTTGTTTTTTTTTTTGGTTTTTGGGTCACATTGGGCAGCGCTCAGGGGTTACTCCTGGCTCTATGCTCAGAAATTGCTCCTGGCAGTCTCAGGGGACCATATGGGATATTGAGATTTGAACCACCATCCTTCTGCATGCAAGGCAAACACCCTATCTCCATGCTATCTCTCTGGCCCCACTGTTTTTTATTGTATTTAGTTAGTTCATTTGATTTAATTATTTATATTTTACATATGATTTACCTATCTTTTACTTGCTGAGTTAGTTTGCTTAGATTTATCACCTCAAGTTCCATCCCAATTGTCTCAAAAGTTAAACTTCACCTAAGTGAAGTGCTAGTGTTTTAATATTTTATATTTAAAAAGTGAGTATATATAACACAATGTTTTATTCAATCTTTTGACAATGGGCATTTGGTTGAGTCTCTGTTTGGGGCTTTTATGAACAAATGTGAACATGGTAATTCAATTGAATAGGAGTTTTCACATTCTTTAGGCTTATGTCCAGGAATGATACTACTGTAGTATGTGATATTACATTCTCATTTCTTTCTTTGTTTCTTTGTTTATTTATTTATTTATTTATTGGGTTTTGGGCCACACTTGGCGACACTCAGGGGTTACTCCTGGCTCTGTGCTCAGAAATCATTCCTGGTCGGCCGCATCTAGGCAAACGCCCTACTGCTGTGCTATCGCTTCAGCCCCAGTTGATTAATTTCTAATAGTTGGTCATACCTAGTGTACTCCCAAGTACCTAGGCCTATTTTTGGTAATGCAAAGGGTTTACCAAGGTGGTAAACAAGGGTAGCCTTGTGGTGCTAGGCATGTGCTAGGCATGTGCTTTCCAATTGAACAAAGCCCTGGCTTTATTTTAGTTTTTCACTATATTAAGGAAATTTAATACTGTTTTTCATAGAGGCAGTACCAATTTTTTTTTGTTTTTGTTTTTGTGTCACATCTGGCAACGCTCAGGGGTTACTCCTGGATCTGTGCTCAGAAATCACTCCTGGCAGGCTCAGGGGACCATATGGGATGCCTGGATTTGAACCACCGACCTTCTGCATGCAAGGCAAATGCCTTATATACTCGATGCTATCTCTCCAGCTCCAGCAGTACCAATTTCAATGATGACACAATACTGCCATGGTGTCCATAGTTGTTTTGTTTTTTTTTTTATTTGCCCTCTTTACCAACCTGTGGTTGGATTGTTAGTTTGTTGTTGAGTTGTCCAAATCCTGGTATATTTTGGACATCCTTGTTGGATAATTAACTGGCAAAAATAAGCTCCCATTTTGTAGGTTGTATATTTGTTTTTATGCTACTTTCTCTGTAAAAGGATTTAGGTTTGATGTTCTTTTGGCTATTTTTTAAAATTTCTCTTGCAACTGGAGTTGATTGTTCAAATACATTGTGTAAGTCTAAATCCAGAAGAATATCTCCATTTTTTATTCTACTTTGTGGTTTTATATTTTATTTTGAGTTAATATTTAAAATGGTATTTAGTATTGATCTACTTTGATTTTTTTTGTCATATAATTTTTCATTGTTTCTACCATGATCTGTCATAGACTTTCCTTTCTCCATTGTAAGGTCTTGACTCTTTGATAAAAGTCTTTATATGTATGTTTATTTTTGTGTCTTTTATTCTATTCCATTGGTACCTATATCTGTTTTATTGTTCAATGTCAAACAGTTTTTATTTCTTCTACTCTAACATTGTTTGTAGTAAAGTTTTGCAAATCAGATAGTTTGTTTAGCTTTTATGTGTGTGTATAGTGTTGCTGGATACCACATTTAATCCACTTTAATGTAATTGTAAATGGAATTTTTTATGTAATTTCTTTTTTACACTGGTCCTTTATTTTCAGATAGAAATGCAATAAACTGAGGCCAGAGCAGTGGTGCTAGAGGTAAGGCATCTGCCTTGCAAGCACTAGCCTAGGACGGACCACGGTTCGATTCCCTGGCGTCCCATATGATCCCCCCAACCCAGGAGCGATTTCTGAGTGCAGAGCCAGGAGTAACCCCTGAGTCAATGGGTGTGGCTCCAAAACAAAAACAAAGAAATGCAATAAACTGTTGATTTTGTGGCTTGTTGTTTCATTTATAATTTGTTGTAATTTTTTTTTGGTGGAATCTTGGATTTTTATGTATGGTATACATCTGAAATAGTTTCTTTAGTAATTAATTTTTATTTTAGATTTCCTTCAACTTTTTTCTTGCTGAATTGCTCCGATTGAATTTCCTGACTATATTGAATATTGTTAATGAAAAAAGGGCATGCTTGTTTTGCTCCTGATCTGTGGGAAAAACTTCCCATTTTCACCATTGTATATGATATTTGAAAAACTTTTTCAGTTTATTATGTTGTGGTATAATATCCTTCTATCAACATTAGGTTTTTTTAATCATGTATGTTGAATCTTTTAAAATGCTTTTTTAACATTTATTGATACTATGTAAATTTTATCTTTCGTTGCTCTGATATATATTTATTGAATTATATATATTGATATATATTCTTGGAATAAATGTTACTAGATTAGACTATATTATTCTTTTGACATGCTAGATTTAGTCAAATTTTTTTGGAGGATTTTTGCTTCTATGTTCATTAGTGAAATTGTAGTTTTCTTTTGTGGAGACTGTCCATATTTGGTTTTGGCAACATGAAATGTTAGCTTCACATATGTCTTTAGGATTGTTCTTGATATTATTTCTTTTATAATAGACTGAGGAGTGTTTATTTGAAAATAGTTATTTGAATAAACTATGTATGAGATTAAACCAAAAATATTATTGTTAATGCTATATTTTCCAAAGACTTAAATTCAGTGCTTTTGTAACTTGGAATGGGTATCATGTTAATTTGTTAATTTATAACAAAAATGTAATAATTTTTTGGGCTGGAGCATTAGCACAGTGGGTATTTGCCTTATACCCCACCAACCCAGGTTTGATTCCCGGCATCCATATGTCCCTTGAGCCTGCCAGGAGCAATTTCTGAATGCAGAACTAGGAGTAACCCTTGAGTACTGCCAGGTGTGGCTACCGCTGTGCTATCTCTTTGATCCTAGAAATTAATGATTTTAAAAGAAAATTCTAAAGCTTTCCATTGAAGTTCCAGTATTGATACAGAAGAAGGTATATTAATCATAAACATTCAGCTTCATAAAGTTTTTTTGGCAAGGATCCTCCCGCCCTGGTGCCTAGGTCCCACTGGTGATTCTCAATCACTGGCTCATCAGTTCAGCAAAAAAGACTAAGGATGTGATGTTGCTTATGTCCTGCAGTACTAGATAGATACCTGAGCCGTCCTGACAGTGCTGGGGCATCCAGAACCTGGACATGCTTGGGAGTCTCCAGGAGTGCACCCAGCAATGCACCACAATGCTGTGTGGTATAAGGAATCAAAATCAAGCTTGAGCACATGTATACTCTTTTTTTTTTCTGCTATCTTGGGGTCCCAAGTTTGATGTTGCGATGATCATATCTTTTATTCATTTTCATTATAGAGTATCCTCTTTGTATAAATGTATTGAATTTACTAATTGCATTGTTGGACATTTGGATTTTTAAGGAAATTTAAGGTTTAGATTTTATTTTTTAGGTAGTTGTTATCCCTGTCCAGAAGTTGTTGATGTGAAGTGCAATTGTGGTAAGACAAAAGTGACTGTACCCTGTGGCCGAGAACGTACTACAAGACCACCCAAGTGCAAAGAGCAGTGCAGGTTAGCATGAAATTTTGTGTACACTTAGGTCTGGTATCTTACAAATGTAAGTTTATACTGATACTTAGCTTTAAATTTTACTTTAATGTTTTAAAGTATTAATATTTGGAACTGAATAGATAGTACAGAAAGTAAAGTGCTTGCCTTGCTCACAACAGACCCAGGTTCAATCCCCAGCACCCTTCGTGGCCACCCTGCCAGGTATGATCTTAGAATTGAGTGCAGAGCTAGTTACAGTAAACCCTTAACATCACTAGTATAGCTTCTAAACAAACAAAAATAATATTCATAGTGTACTTTTTGGGTATGCAGTCAGAAGAAATAAAAGACAGCTGAACTTTAGATGTAGTTATTAAATAAAAAAAGTAAATTTTAAAAATTATACTTTATGATTTAGTCAACCTCCAACTTGCCATCATACAAGTCAAGAAAAACATCGCTGTCACTTTGGCTCTTGTCCTCCTTGTCATCAGCCCTGCCAAAAAGTTTTGGAGAAATGTGGTCACATGTGTCCTGCTCCATGTCATGACCAAGCTTTAATAAAGCAAACTGGCAAGGTAAGAGAACAACATTAAGAGATTGGAGTTGTTTTCAGTTATATTTTCTTAATTTAGATAGTCATTCAACAAGCAGTCATTAAGTACTTACTGGGGATATGATCTCTGATAGCATAAGATTTAAGCTTTAAGTTTTAAGAAGCTTATATTTTATAAAAATGTAGAGAAATCAGATAAGAATTTATCAGTCTTTCATTTATTGTGGCTTGGGGTTATGGATAGCTAATATTGAATCTAGTGATTTTTTTGTTTGTTTGTTTTTGGACCACACCCAGCAGCACTCAGGAGTTAGTCCTGGCTCTGCAGAAATCTCAGAAATTGCTCCTGGCAAGCTCGGGGGGCCATATGGGATACCAAGGATTGAACCTGGGTCTATTTTATGTTGGTAGCATGCAAGGAAAACACCCTACTGCCATGCTATTACTCTGGCCCCATATAATGATTATTTATTAAACCCTTACTATGTATTAAGATTTCTTGTAGATGCTAGGGAGATAGTAGTGAGCACAGTAATGGAGAATACTTTCTAATGATGGGAGTTGGAATTTACAGTTCTGTTTCTCACATATTGACTTCTGAAAAGTGAACAAGACCACAGAGCCTTTGCTCTGCAATTAAAAAAAAAGTCTTGGTTTTCTTAGTTTTTAATATCAAGTGTATTGTGAGACAAATGATAGAACAAAATGTATTTGTCAGCAAGTATAGTTTGTTTACTTGAAAAGGTGTTAAACTGCTTGCACATGGGTTACTTGAAGCTATTGTTTAGATTCTTATAATAACCATATGATTTAGTCTCTGGGACTTAATTTTTTTTTTTTTTTTTTTGTATTTTACTTGTAGCACCAGCCTACAGGCCCTTGGGAACAGCCCTCTGAGCCAACATTTATCCGAATTGCTTTACCTTGTCCTCCTTGTCAAGTTCCTATTCTAATGTAAGTATTAGAATTTTAACAAGATTTTTTTTCTGACATAGTTCAGTGTATCTTTAGTCATCTTCTCCACTTTTATCATTATTTTGTGTAGTCTGTAAAATATTTTTTCTTCAACTGTTCTCTGTCTTCAGCTATAATTTTTCTAAACATGTTTTTCCATAATGTTTAAAAGCCTTGTCTAGGGTACGCTTTTTTTTCTAAAATTCCTATCACTATTTGCTAGTATGTAGGAAAGCAATTGGCTTTTTATTCGTTAACTTTGTATTATGAAACCTCTGTAACTGTTAGTTCCTTTTGGACTGTTTTTTCTTAATAATCTAGCGGGGGGGGGCAGGTAAAAAATCTAGCAGATATAATATTGCTTTACACACTCTTTAGAGTCTAATGTTTTTATTTTTCTTACAGGGAATGTCTTGGAAAACATGAGGTAAATTATAGACACTACTTTTTTTTTTTCTTTTGGTTTTTGGGTCACACCCAGCCATGCTCAGGGGTTACTTCTAGCTTTAACGCTCAAAAATCGCTCCTGGCAGGCTTGGGGGACTATATGGGATGCCGGGATTCGAACTACCGACCTTCTGCATGCAAGGCAAACTTCTTACCTCCATGCTATCTCTCCAGCCCCATATGGACACTACTTTTAAGTAATACTGTAATCTATAAATATTTTATGCTGTGATAAAATCAGCATTTTTTGCTGACTTTAAGGAGTACATGAGTGCTGATTTTAGAAATGATCAGTGTGTTTGCACATATATCAGAGACATTTTATTGCATTTCTCATTCAGTAGTGTTTTGCTTTTTATCATTTATATTTAATATTTTGATATGCTACCTGACCTTAGTAGTAATTTTTATTAGTGAAAATATTATAGACCTTTGTAAAACTTCTCAAATCATGACAGTCATTTTGGAAACAGGACCAGAGGCTTTTTTTTTTTTTTTTAAAGGTGAGCCCTCTACCATGTCATGAAGTAGGACCTTATTCTTGTAAGAGATCCTGTGGACGAATCTTAAATTGTCAGAATCATAAATGTATGAAAGAATGCCATAAAGTAACTGAAACTGATGCTTGCAAGAACAAAAATAAGGTAATATTCTTAAGTTGAATGTATATATGCTTAGAATATACTTGAAATAATTTTACTACGTTATACTTAAGATAAATCAGGGGGCTGGAGAGATAGCATGGAGGTAAAGCGTTTGCCTTTCATGTAGAAGGACAGTGGTTCAAATCCTGGCTTCCCATATGGTCCCTTGTGCCTGCCAGGGGTGGTTTCTGAGCATAGAGCCAGGATTAACCCCTGATCACTGCCGGGTAGGACCCAAAAACCAAAAAAGAAAAAAAAAAGATAAATCAGCTTTAATATTATAATGTTTTTGTTTTATATCTGTGTAGCAACTTGCACTTTAAATATGGTATTCTTTATATGAAATACCTGTGCTACTGCATAAGATTTCATTTTTATGATAAAAATACAGAATTATCTTTTTATATAGTAGGTAACAATATCACTTCCACTTCTCTTCATATGGCTGAGCTTAGTTCAGAGAATTTTTTGTTATTTTAAAAATTTGATTAATGATTTTATACTAATCATAAATTTCTAATCTTTAGAAGTATTACCCAAATACAAGATGAGGAGGTGTGTGTGAGATTTACTAAAAGTATTTTATTTGTATATCTAAATTCAACATTTTATGGATCTCTAAAAATTGCTAATTTGCAAGGTGTTAACAATCCAGCCAATATATAAACAAAAAGCCAAATAAAACAATCCAGCTAAGTAAATATAAAGCCATAATTAGATTAGGTTTAAGTTTTGTAAGAGTCCTACCTTATCTCTGCGGGGAGGCTGTCGTGTTACCTAGGCAGTACTTCTAGGGTCTGGGGACCCATTTCAGGCATAACTTGATTAAAAATTTTAAGCATTACTTATTAAGTAACATTAACTTAGTGGCCAACCTGGGTTTGATACCTGGCACAACATAAGTGGTCCCTCTGAGCTCTGCTAGGTGTGGCCCCAAAATAAAACAAAACAAAAAGAAACTTATTCTTTTTATTCTGTGCATCAAGAGTAGCTTAGAATTTTATTCACATAAATTTATTATTGTGGCTGTATTTAGAATTGTTGGTAATAATTTTCTTTCTTTTTTTGATAGTAATTTTCTTAATTTTTCACTTTCTTAATATGAATTGCTCTTTTCACTTATTCTCATGTGCAATATTTAGATAATCTATTTTATAGCAAATACCCTAAAGATAGATACTGGTTACGTTAGTAAATCACCAGCGCAGTGAAAGTTATATTGAGGTATATATTCTTGCAAATTTAATTTAATTTTTGGTTTATTGAAATATCCTGCTAGCTATTTATTAAGCTCCATTTTTTCTTTTTGTGAAGGTGAGATTAACTTCTTTCAAGCATTAAATGCCTGAAACTTTTATTTTGTCTAAAGAGTGGGTTAGTGATGATCATGTTTTCATTGTTTTTGCTGCTGTTATGGAGGTTGTTGGAGTTTTGAGCCACACCTTGCTGTACTCAGGACTAACCCCTGACTCTGTAATTCAGGGATCACCCCTCATAGGCTTAGGGGACCAAATGCAATACCAGGATCAAATCTGGGTTGACTGCATGCAAGGCAAACACTTTACTTTCTGTTCTGTGACTCTAGCCCCTGATCATGTTTGTTGGGTAGAAATGAATTTATAGTAGTTCATTCTTTCCATTATTTCTTGCTTCTGACTATTCTTCAGAAGATAATTCATATTTTCTTGGTAGAGATACTTTAGGAAATTAACTCCATATTAAAGGTGGCACAATTTGATTTAATGAGGTGTTTGAAGAAATAAAAATCTTTGTGAGTTATAGTCATTTTAGTCATCTTCATTTTGAATTTTTTTTTTGGCTTTTTTGGGGGCCACACTCTGTGACGTTAAGGGGTTACTCCTGGCTATGTGCTCAGAAATTGCTCCTGGCTTGGGGGACCATATGGGACGCTGGGGGATCAAATTGTGGTCCATCCTAGGCTAGCGCCTGCAAGGCAGACACCTTGCCGCTTGCACCACTGCTCCAGCCCTCATTTTGAATTTTTTAAGTGAGTGAAAGCCTGCACTGTTTTAGTTATATCTAAGAACTACAGAGTACTTTATTTTGCTAGAATATATAAATTTTATATCTTCAAGATAATAGAAACAATAGCCTTTGTACTTACGTGACTTATTTCTTTGCTGTTTGTTAGTCTGGTCCAGAATGCCTTCAGTGTGAAAAAGGGTGCTCCAAATCCCAGCCATCAGGTTGTCCTCATCCATGTGTTTTACCATGTCATCCAGGGGAATGCCCTCCTTGTGTTCAGATGCTACGAATTAAATGTCACTGCAAGATCACAAGTCTGTATGTGGAATGTAGGTAAGTGGACTAAATAATAATGGATTTACTCATATCTTCTTATAATTTAAAATTCTTCATTGTGAACCTTAAAGTTTATTTTTATTTATGTTCCTTGTATTCTAGAGGTCAGGTAAATTTATTTTAGTGATGAAAATAGTTCTTGTAAGTTAGTGCATTTCTAAATATAAAGTTATAGAAATAAAGTACATTAACTTTTAAGTTCAGAGATGAGTACTATATTTGTAAGAATAAACATTTTTAGCTTTTAGTGGACCCAGCATAAAAATTTTTGTGTTTAGGGGCCAGAAAGATAGCGCAGTGGTAAGGCATTTGCCTTGAATGCAGAAGGACAGTGGTTTGAATCTCGGCATCCCATATAGTCCCCTGAGCCTGCTGGGGGCAATTTCTGAGTGTAGAGCCAGGAGTAATCCCTGAGCACTGCCGGATATGACACAAAAACCAAAAAAAAAATTATTTTTTTGTGTTTAGAGAAATTTTAACAAGAAAATTGTGTATGTTTTTTTTTTACAGTACATTTATGATTAATTTTGTGTGAAAATTTAAAACAGTTCTTTTGACAGTATGGCTGAACTTTAGCAATATTTAAGATATATTTATATCTTAAGATATCTTATTCATATTTAAGATATTCACCTAGTGAAGAAAATAGTTAAAGAGAAGAAAAATAATAGGGAAAAGAAAACAGGTGTTCGATGGGGATTTTATTTTATGTTTTAATTGATGTAACATTGTATTATAGCATATTTTAAGTTTAAAGGATATGCCTTTTTTGTTTGTTTCTGGGTCACACCCAGTAGTGCTCAGGGGCTACTCCTGGCTCTGCACTCAGAAATCACTCCTGGTAGGCTCAGGGGACCATATGGGATGCTGGGGATTGAACCTGGGTTGACCATGTGCCAGGTAAACGTCTCCCCTCCAACCCCAAAGATACACTTCTTTAAAAAAAAATGTGAGACCCAGGATGTGTAACACCTTTGAGGCACTGACTTTAATCCCCAGTACCATATGTCACTCCCAGTGCTAGTACCACCTGGCTTTACTCTGTCCCCTTTAGCAGCACTGGGTGTAGATCCACAGCTAACAATAAAAATTGCAACGTGTTATATACTACGTTAAACTTCATCCTGAATGTCCAGTGTTCTCTTTGACTATATTAGTGATCTGATAGGGATTTTTAGATGGCAAATTACTAACTCTCGAATCTATTTTGGTTCTGTTCAATTACTAATAGTAATTTTTATTTCTTGGTTATGCTTTTCCTAATTCTTTCACGGAATCAGATAGAAAAACAGGCTGAAATAAAATGATATAATCTAAAATCAATGTTTGAGACCTAAGAGATAGCTCAAATGGGTGCTTTCCTAGAGGCCAGGGGCTCTGTTCCTAGAACCTCATTAACCTCCC
This sequence comes from Suncus etruscus, assembly GCF_024139225.1. Lineage (NCBI taxonomy): Eukaryota > Metazoa > Chordata > Mammalia > Eulipotyphla > Soricidae > Suncus > Suncus etruscus. The sequence continues at coordinate 41,305,586 of NC_064863.1, read as the reverse complement.
AAGAATTTCTGCGGGTGTGAGGGGATGGGGGGGACACAGTATTTTAACATTAATGGCTAACTCATCCGAAAACTAAAAACTAAAAGTTTTTCTAAAGTAAGTTTGCTACATTTCTCTCTGAATAGTTCTCAGTGTGAAACATGTTAAAACCCTTAGCCCTTAATCTTTTATGTAGAGTCTCTTAATTCTTTTTTTGTTTTTTGGGTCACACCCAGCAGTCCTCAGGGGGTTACTCCTGGTTCTTTGCTCAGAAATCGCCCCTGGCAGGCACAGGGGACCATATGGGATGCCAGGATTCAAACCACCGTCCTTCTGCATGCAAGGCAAATGCCTGACCTCCATGCTATCTCTCTGGCCCCGAGTCTCTTAATTCTTAAGAATTAAGAGTTATGAGAAATGCTTTATCTAGAAGGAAAGATGTAAAAATAATTATAGGAGATAGACACACATTGTTTATTTAGTATTTCCTTCTTATCCTTTTGATGTTTAATTTATTGGTAATAGAGAGGGACTACTACTTTTAATATAAATATTTAAGTAATTTGAATATTATTGATTTAGATACACAATTAACATAATTTTCAAAAAGTGAATAAAATATTTTTATAGCTGTAATTAAAACTGTAGATTAGTTTTGGGAAACTGTTATAAAATGGGTTAAATGTCATCCAGTTTTCTCTTTTTTAGGAAAATAACTACAGCTGATGTTGATGAGAAAAACCTTCTTTGTTGTAAAAATCAGTGTCCTAAAGAGGTAAGCCTTGGTATAACATTTTATAGTATTTATAACATGGTTCTTGGGTCTTTTCCTTTTTAGTTATTCTTTTTTATGTTATCTGGAACTTCTCAGCATGTGGGCCTAGAATGGTTCTCATGTTTGTAAGAGTTATGTGGTCAAGCTGGGTGTACATCTCTTTAAGACAGGTAGGTGTATTAAGACTAGGAATGACTCTAGTCTTTGAAATTTTTATTTTTTTTGTGTGTGTGGTATGATGAGCATTGAATCCAGTTTGGCTACATGCATGATAAGTACCCTATCACTATACTCTCTCTCTCTCTCTGGCCCTGAAGATTTCTTTTCAAAGAACAGTTTTAAAGTTATCTTATACACTAAATAAAGAAGGTATTTAATTTTATTGACCCCCCCCCCAAGTATGATTCAGACATAAGATAAACATATAACAGCTGTGACTCTTAGTAACACATTAGCAGGTTGTTAAACATTTCTGTCTCTCTGAGCTTTAATGTTGACTATTGTCTTGAATTAGTTGTCAACATTCATATATGAAATTTAGATTTTTTTGAAAAAGACTCATGGTTTTTATATGTATCAAATTCAAACTAAAACTATAGAAAGGCATAGTCAAAAAATTGTTCAGAGATAAAAAGTCACTATTATTTTGGTAAAGAAATCAAAGTAGCCTTTATGTAGAAGGCTGTTTCTTCCATTGTTAGTTTCAGGGGTAGAACCTATTAGTTTAATTTGGGTGACAATTTTCAAAGGACTGTTTTAGATTTATTGGTGTACTAATAGTATTTTTTTCAATTTTTTGTCTTTATATACTTATCAAATTATTTCTAATCTCTAAATTCAGGAATAGATGACAGCACAATCTTAAATATAATAGTGCACAACATGCCTTTTTCTATAGTGCCTCTTTTTTAATATTTTTCTTTATTTAAACATCTTGATTACAAATATGATTGTGATTAGGTTTCAGTCATGTAAAGAATACCCCCCCTTCACCAGTGCAACATTCCCACCACCAATATCCCAAATCTCCCTCCATCCAACCCCACCCCTACCTGTACTCTAGACAGGCTTTCCAGTTCTCTCATTCATTCAATTGATTATGGTAGTTCTCAGTGTAGTTATTTCTATAACTGCACTCACCACTCTTTGTGGTGAGCTTCATGAAGTGAGCTGGAAGTTCCAGCCCTCCTCTCATTGTCTCTGAGAATTGTTGCAAAGATGACTTTTATTTTTCTTAAAACCCATAGATGAGTGAGACTATTCTGTGTCTCTCTCTCCCTCTGACTTATTTCACTCAGCATGATAGATTCCATGTACATCTATGTATAGGAAATTTTCATGACTTCATCTCTCCTGACGGCTGCATAATATTCCATTGTATATATGTACCACAGTTTCTTTAGCCATTCGTCTGTTGAAGGGCATCTTGGTTGTTTCCAGAGCCTGGCTATTGTGAATAGTGCTGCAATAAATATAGGTGTGAGGAAGGGGTTTTTGTATTGTATTCTTGTGTTCTTAGGGTATATCCCTAGGAGTGGAATAGCTGGGTCGAATGGGAGCTCAATTTCCAGATTTTAGAGGAATCTCCATATCGTTTTCCATAAAGGTTGGACTAAATGGCATTCCCACCAGCAGTGGATAAGAGTTCCTTTCTCTCCACATCCCTGCCAGAAGTGATTGTTCTCATTCTTTGTGATGTATGCCAATCTCTGTGGTGTGAGATGGTATCTCATCATTGTTTTGATTTGCATCTCCCTGATGATTAGTGATGAGGAGCATATTTTCATGTGCCTTTTGGCCATTTGTATTTCATTTTTATCAAAGTGTCTGTTTATTTCTTCTCCCCGTTTTTTGATGGGATTAGATGTTTTTTTCTTGTAAAGTTCTGTCAGTACCCTGTATATTTTGGATATTAACCCCTTATCTGATGAGTATTGGGTGAATAGTCTCCCACATGGTGGGTGGCTCTTGTATCCTGGTATAGTGCCTCTTTTTAACCAAAAGTTCCAATACTTGAGTACTTTTACTTAATGTTGAAATTTGAACCTGGAAATTTTCTAACATTTATGTAAGATTTAAAGAAAGGATACAGTTTCATGCAAAAATATATACTTTTAATATCTCTTACTTTGTTAGCGAAGTAAAACCCGGATGTGGGATATTTCTTTTATATATATATATATATATATATATTTTTTTTTTTTTTTTTTTTATTTAAACACTTGATTACATACATGATTGTGTTTGGGTTTCAGTCATGTAAAGAACACCACCCATCACCAGTGCAACATTCCCATCACCAATGGGATGTGGGATATTTCAAACTTAGTTTTCTAAATTCTTTAATCCTGACCTTTTCCCTTACTAATAATAAGTTTTCTTCAGTGAAAATTTATATTTCAGATAAAATAGTTTGAGAATGTTTAATTTTTGATTAGTAGCTTGATGTGATATAATTCAGGGATGGTTATTTTGCAGTTTAGCATGTTCTTGGACAGAGACTGTAGCCACTTGCAAAAAATGACAAACATGATATAGAATAAACTAACCAAATTGTTAAAGATCAAACATTTAGTCTTTTAATATAAAATTAAATACAAAATCAATATTCTCTGCAGGTATACAAATAGCAGAACTAAATTAATACAAAGAAATTATTGGTCTAAAAAACAGATGATGGTTAACAATAAAAGAGGATGGAAAGATGGGGCCAGAAAGATAGCACAGTGGTAGGGCATTTGCCTTACACATGACCAACCTGGGATGGACTCAGGTTTGATTCCTGGCATCTCATATGGTCCCTACTATGAGCAGTTTCTGAGTGCAGAGCCTGGAGTAACACCTGAGCGCTGCCGGGTGTAACCAAAAAAAAAAAAAAAAAAGGGACAAAAGAAGAGGATGGAAGGAAGGAAAGTATAGTTAGACAGGATTGCATGAAGATTTTCTTTTTAGGGGACTCTCCCAACCAGTGCTCAAAGGATTTAGGGTCCATTCCCATTGATTTGCTCTCCACCTGTATTTATGAGATCTATCACACTTGGTGTTTCTTTGGACTACTAGGACAAACTTAGGGTCTCCACATGCTACTATACACTGCAGTCGTTTGAGCTACCTCCCTTCCCAAGAAGATTTTTGACATGCAACAATGCTATATATTTGACACAGCTGGAATTATATAGTGTTCACTTTTTAGTAAAATTAAACTATAGATGTATATGTTATGGTATATATATGTAGATAGATTTCTCTAGACATGGTAGTACAACTTCTTTGTTACAGGGAATGAATACTTTCAACTTGTGTAATAATTTGTTTCCCACATATTGCCAATTTATAGTAAAAAAATTTTCCAGTGTGACATTGGTCAGAATTTTATCAGAACCTTAGTGTGTATAACAAGTGACAAGATTGATGTAAGATCTACCAGGGAGAATATTAAAATTTTTATATATTTCAAAATGAAAAACTGGTAACATATATGTAATAGAAGCCAAATGATACACAATAGGATCGGAGTGTACAGAAAGTTAGTGGTGTTTGGCCTGCAGGATTTGATCCCAGGATCAAATAGAGTTTGATAGATAGAGTTAGTTTTAACAAACACTAGTATGTAATGCTTTATGTTGATTTTATTTTAGCTTCCTTGTGGTCATAGATGCAAGGAGGTGTGCCATCCTGGTGATTGTCCCTCTAATTGCAACCAGAAGGTAAAACTTAGATGTCCTTGTAAGAGAATAAAAAAGGTAAATATCTTAAGTTATTGGAAATACTTGTCTTTGTATTTTGCATTGGTTTGGTGGTCATTTTGATTTATTTTCAACTTTGAAACCTTATTTATGTCTTTAAAGTTTTTTACTAGTCTACCTACAAATGACTCATTTTGAAAATCCTTTTTGACAGTATAGTTTTCTGCAAGTTAACAGTAAAAGTGGTTGGAATTGAGTTTAGTATTTTTGGGGATATAATAATATAGTCTAGATTTTGAGTGTTTTGTGCTAGGAGTGTAGTGTGAGTGATAAATGAGTTTCATACTTTAAGAATTAACTTGAACTAATCCTTGGTGTTCTCATTTATGAAACTTTTTGTTGCAGTATTGGATTTTAAAAATGCCTCATGCACGTAACACAATAACATTCAAACTGAAGATAATTAATGTAGTTGTAATAGAGGAACTGAACAGCAAAAACTATTGATAGCTCTAAGGATACAAATTGCATCAGTCAGCAAATTTATGGGGTTTCAAACGTAGTTGTCAGTTGACTGAATGCTGTTTTTCCAGTTTTTGTGTTCTTTAGAAAGACTTCTCTCTTTATATCGTTGGCCACTTTAAAGTTTTCTTCCTTGTTTTCTTTCCCCCCTCAGTTTATAGTTGTAATAACTTTTTCCTCCTCTATATGATCATTATCATTCTATGGAACTATCTTTTTTCTTCTCCTTAAATTTACTATTTTACCTACTTAACAAATAGGTATGTTTTTTTTTTTTTTGTATTTACTTTTGCTTTTTGTTTGTTTTCATGATTCCTATTTTCATTACCTGGATAGATAAATGCTGGATTCATATATATGTCCTTATCTTCTCTGGAATTGAACTCTTAAGTTTTAGTTAAATTGGGCCTCTTTAACATGGAATTTAATATTAAGAATTCCATGTTAGATTTGAGATTTCTCAATTTTTTTTTTCCTTCACATCTCATATTGCTGTCCAGGTTCATTTGCCATCCATTAGAATTCATCTTTCAACTTTGACTAAAACTTCAGTAGATTTTCTTGTCCTGGTAATATACTTATTTGATCTAAGTTATTCAGTAGGTTTTCATCACTTCTGGATAAGGTTCTTTATAAAAAGCATATATGTGTGTGTATATATATATATGTACATATATATGTACATATATACATATATGTATATATGTAGTATCATATATATGTATACTACCTTTGCCTTCTTGTTTAGTCACATTCACTAGCATTCATTTTTGTGAATCTGTTTCTTAAGTGTCCTAATATATGCACTATTTCTTTAATCTGAGTACATGTATAAATATTCTGTATCTGTTAATACAAATTCCTTGTTACATTTCCTTTGACATTGAGGGAGATGATTGTCATGGGATTTAATGTCATCTTTGTATATAAGTTTGGTGTGTTTGTTCGTCTGTTTTGTCTTAAAGTAGACCTTTTAGTTTTTTTTTAAGGCTGGTTTTGTATCTGCAAAGTTTCTGAGCTGTTGCTTATCTGTGAAGCTATGTATCCTTCCTTCAAACCTGTACGTAAGCCAGGCTGGGTGAGTATTCTAGGTGAAGCCTCTATTTCATTCAATCTTGTCACAATATCCCATCACTGTCTTCTGGCCTTGAGAGTTTCTTGTGACATGTCTGCTGTAACTCTTAAGGATGCTCCTTTGAATATAATCTCCCTTTTTTTGATCTTGCTGCTTTCAGTATTCTATCTATCTGTGGGATTCATGATTGTGACTAGGATGTGTCTTAGGGTGCTTTTCTTAGAGTCTCTTTTAACTGCTACTCTTTGGGCATGCAGAATTTGATTACATGCAGTCTTTAGCTCTGGGAGTTTCTCTGTGATGTCTTTGACTGTTGATTCTTCCTGAGGATCTCCTTCCTGGGCCTCTGGGACTCCAGTAAATCTTATGTTGTTTCTGTTGAGTTTATCAAAGACTTCTATTTTCATCTGTTCACATTCTTTGAGTACTTTTTTCATTATCTGATCATTTGCCTTAAGGTTCTTTTCCATTCTCTTCTGCTGTATGGAGGTATGGAGTTGTTCTGCATTTCATCTTCCAGTTCACTGATTTTGTCCTTGGCTGCTGTTACCCTGTTGGAGAGGCTTTCCATTGAGGTTTTCAGATCAGCAATCGTCTTTTTCAGACCTGTTATTTCAGTTTAGAGTTTTCTAATTTCTATCTTTATGTTCTGTTCAGCTTGAGCAACGTTTTCTTTGATTTCTGTGAGGATCCTCCATATTTCTATTCTAAACTCCTTAACTAAGAGATTAATCAGATAGTTGGTATTTTTGGGTTATCAGAGCTATCATCTTCATTCTCTATGCATGGTGTTTGCCTACAAGGTTTCCCCATTGTCACACTTGTAGCTTGATCTTTTCTACGTGTTATGGTGGGACTCATTAGTTAGAAAGAGCATGCAGCAGCAAAGCAAAGCGGAGGCTACGCACCTCTGGCCTCACCCTGGTTAGGCGGGTCCAAGACACCTCAGTCTCTTAGATTCCTACGGGGGTGGGGGCACTCTCCAGGCTAGCAAGCCTAGGTACCTCTCGAAGGTTACGGCAGTGGAGGCCTGCACTCACCCTGGTTGGGCAGGCCCAAGACATCTCAGTCTCTGAGTTCCCAGTGAGTGGGGGGTACTCTCCAGGCGGGTGTGCCCATGTGCCCCTCAGTGGCAACTGAGGTAGAGGCCTGCACTCAACTTGGTTGGGCAGGTCCCAGACACCTCAGTCTCTGAGCTTCTCACAGAGGGCACTCTCCAGGCGGGCGAGCCTCGGTACCCCTCAGTGCGACCTCCACATTTTCTTTGGAATTGTTGTCCTTTTCCTTATTTTCTTGGGTAGAGTGCTTCTTCTTGGTTGTTATTTTTTTTTATTTGGTTGTTGTTCATGACTAGAAACATTAGGATTCTAGAGATTTTTTATACACTCTTTCCTCATCTATTAAATAGAGTTTATATAGGTAGTTATTGATAGGAATACGAAGAGTATATAAATCATTAAACTGACTTAATAGAGTTTAATAAATAGTGGCTATCATTATTAGCTTAGCACACACCATATTATACATTTTTTATTGTGTCTTGTTCTTAGTAGTGCTTACTTAGCATGTAATAGAAACTATAAAAAACACTTTTTGAATGAGAAAATACATCCTTTCTCCAGTCTTAATATATGCAAATAAGCATGTTTTTGTGTGTGTGTATATATATATATATATATATATATATATATATATATATATATATATATAAATAAACATATTATTTTTTTCCTTGTTGCGGAGCCACTCTTGGCTGGCTCAGGTACAGTGTTTGGGGCTCGTAAATGCTACCTGGGAGACTGTAGTATAAGAGAGTAAATCCCGGGCCTCTCAAATGTAGGCCTGGGCTGTACGACTGAACAAGACTCCTAGTCCCCACATATGAATTTTATCATTAACTTTTTTGTTAAGTTTTTTCCTTTTGTTTGAAGGAAAAAACTATATATATATATATATATATATATATATATATATATATATATATCACTTGCTCTAACTGAAAATAATGATGTAAAGGGGGGAAATTCTCAAATTAATAAAATAGGTTCACTGAAGTATATTTTATTTTCTCATAAGATTTGATGACCTTATTTCCTACCTGGTTGAATTAAAATTCTTAGTCAAAGGGTGTGGTAGAAAAGGAGAAATTACTACAAATATAGGTACACTTAAAACAAAAGAGATTAGGTAGCAAAAATAAAGAATGAACTAAAGTTGACCAAGGATCTACAAAAATAACATTTTAAACTAATTAAAATAACTACTTATAGCATAAGTATATACATTGCGTATTATATATAAAGTTATCAGTAATAGATTTATTTATATAGGAGATTGTAAACTGAAAATTTACAATCATTAGATTGTATATTTACAAACATTAGAACTGTTTTTGTACTAACTTAAAAATAGATTTACTAAAGAGAAGAATATGTAGGAAAACCATGCAATTGCTCTCTCTGAGTTAGAAGTCACTAGCCAAATATGGCTATTCAAATTTGAATTTTAATTAGTTAGCACTCAATAAGATTAGGCATATATTTTCTTGAATCTCTAACCTTGCCATATTTGAAATGCTCAGTAGCTTTGTGTGGCTAATGTGACTATTGGGAAGTGCAGATTTAAAGCTTCAGTATTTTAGAAAGCTGTGTTAGAATGTATTGCTCTGGAACTTCTTGACTCTGAAAATATGAGGATAAGAAGAAAAAAATAATGAAATAAAATTATAGGCCGGTTAGTGGTGACATTTTATAAGTAATTATTAAGTGAATAATTTTAATTTTATGGTATTCATTTTTTGCAGTTAAAAAGAAGGCAATACTCACTTGAACCAATATATTTAGTGTTTTAATGTTTACACATTTATTAAATATTAATGAACATATTTATTAAGTAATTTGAATAACATTGAGTTGTCCTTTTATGACATTACTTAGAACTTGATGAAAAACTATTAAAATCTGAAATAAAAAATATTTATTTGTAGGAAATACAATGCAACAAAGTTCGTGAAAATCAAATTTCAATAGAATGTGATGCAACATGCAAGGAAATGAAACGAAAAGCATCTGAGGTAATGCCATATAAATTTACATTTTTTTCTTCTACATGTTTTGCTCCTTTTATGAATTTCTTTGTGTATTTATTTTAAAAGTAATTAAAGCATTGATTTTTTTTTTTTTATAAAAAGTTTCATTTTCTTTATGACAGGGGTCTCAAACTCAATTTACCTGGGGGCCACAGGAGGCAAAGTCGGGGTGATCCTTGAGTGCAAAGTCAGTAGTAAGCCATGAACATTGGGGGTGTGTGACCCAAACGACTAAAACAAAACAAAACAAAAAAATTCCTCTAGGGCAGGGCCACAAAATGTTGTACGGAGGGCCGTTTGCGGCCCGTGGGCCACTAGTTTGAGACCCCTGCTTTATGAGAATTTTTTTGTTTTATTGTGTAGTGTATACTAGATTTTTCATTTTCTGTACTAGTTAGTGAATGTATTTTGGGACACACTCATTCTAGTGTTATTGTAAGTTTACTGAAAATTAGGGTGAACTATAAGGATTATTTTTTTTTTTTGTTACATCCAGTGTCACTTTTACCTTTAGCATAATATATGGATAAATTCTTTATTTTGTTTGAAACTAATGATACACTTTTGGATAGGCTATTCAAAGTAAATGGTCACTTTCAAATCAGCCAAGAAGTTTCATTTGTGAGGCCAGAGAGATAGCACAGTGGTAGGGTGTTTGCCTTGCATACACGACTGACCCAGGATGACCTGGGTTCGGATTCCAGCATTCTGGATGGTCCCCTGAGCCTGCCAGGAGCGATTTCTGACTGCAGAGCCAGGGTTAATCCCTGCGTACCACTGGGCTGTGGCCCAGAAGCAAACGAAAACAAAGCATCATTTGTAATTGAGTATATATTCTTTTTTTTCATTTTACTACACCCAGTGGTACTCAGGGCTTACTCCTGGCTCTGTGACCAGGAGACAATATGGGACCATATGTGGTTCTGGAGATGAAACTCGAGTTAGTTGACTCCTATACTGTCTCTGGCCTTCATCATATTCTTAGTATAATAATTAAAGAAAAAAGTTACACTTTTTAAAGTAGTATTTTCATTTACAGTGTTCAGGCGCTTATCTTACTCTCAGAATGCTTTTTTGTTGATAATAATTCTCAGTGTAACTTTCACAGTTCTTCAACAATATTTCTAAAATGATGTTTAAATGTTTAAATACTTCTAAAATGATGTTACAGTTTAGTGGCTTTGGTGGGAAGGTGTTAAAAATTCTATATAAAATTAATAATTTGAGAGCTTGCTTACACTTAAATCTCTATAAACAGATAAAAGAAGCAGAAGCCAAAGCTATTCTTGAAGAGGAAAAACGAAGACAACAGGTAAGTGAACAAAGTACTCAGCTTTTATATCTGCATTATTGATAGTTATGTAGACACATTGTATGTATGTTTCTGATGTACACAGTTATTACAACTTCATTGTTGCCTAGATCTAGTGTACTAGATCCTTCAGATTTCTTAGATGGGAAGGAACAGTTTTGAGCCTACATGGGTAGGGTTACTCCTGGCTTTGGTGGTTTCTTTTAACATAGTTAAAAAAATTTTTTGGGGGGGGGGGTTTATGGGCCACACCCGGCAGTGCTCAGGGGTTACTCCTGGCTATCTGCTCAGAAATAGCTCCTGGCAGGCACGGGGACCATATGGGACGCCACGATTCAAACCAACCACCTTAGGTCCTGGATCGGCTGCTTGCAAGGCAAACGCCGCTGTGCTATCTCTCCAGCCCCAAATTTAAACACTATGTTTGGTCGTTCATAACAGTTTTTTGTTTTCACAAATATAGTTATGCAATGTATAACAACCTTCACCAGTGTGCATGTCTCACCACCAATGTCAACAGGTTCCAAACCTCCTACTTTCTTTCTCTGATGCTCTCTTCTCTTCCACCTGCCACTGGGACAGGCATTTTACCTTTCCCCTCCTCTCTCTTCCCCACCCCTTTCTCTCTCCATCTCTTTTCATTTTTGACATCATGGTTTGTTCTACTGCAAATGATGGGGTACCATGAATATTCCTTTCATATTACACTCTACTCTGTCTCTATTCTATTTTTTGTGGCAAGCTTCCTACCATGGACTGGTCCTCCTACTCCTCATCTCTATTGTCTCTGGATATTATTTCTACACTGTCTTTTACTTTCCTTATATCTCACAGAGGAGAGATTATTCTATGTTTATCCCTCTCCCTTTGACTCATTTCACTTAGCATAAGATTCTCTATGTCCATCCATATATAGGGAAATTTTTGTGGGGGGGGGGTTTTGGGCTACACCCAGTCGCATTCAGGGGCTACTCCTGACTCTGTGCTCAGTAATGGCCCCTGGTAGGCTCATGGGACTATATGGGATGCCAGGAATTGAACCAAGGTCTGCCCCGGGTTGGCTGTGTGCAAGACAAATGCCCTCCTGTTGTGCTATTGCTTTCAGCCCATGACTTCATTTTTCTAATGACTTGATAGTATCCCATTGTGTAGCTATACCACAGTTGTCTAGCACCTGAGTTGCTTCCAGATTTTGCTATTGTAAATAGTGCTACAATAGTATTTTTAACTGAGTATACCAGTTTTATATAATGATTTTATTAAAATTTTTTTAATTGATTACATAATTAGATAAGCATATAAGTAGAAATTTTAAACAAGTTCGCGCATTCAAATAGAGTAAAAATGATACTGTTTGATTTAGGCTGAACTGGAGGCTTTTGAAAACAGACTGAAGGGCCGTCGAAAGAAGAACAGGAAGAGAGATGAAGTGACAATTGAAGTTTCACTATGGCAAAAATACAGATATTACTTCCTTTCAGTGTGTACAGTTGTGGTTGTAGTGTTTGCATGGTACATAGTTGTTGATTTGAATTAGTAATATTTTAAAATTTTTATTTAAATACCACGGTTACTGTTCATACTACAGTTGTATTGAACATTTTTAATCTGTTATATATACCTCAGATAATAATTTCCATACAATGTTAAATTTGAAATATTAGAAAATGTATATTGAGAACATGCTACATATTCACATTTATTTTGATATTTTTTTCCAGCTGTTAAAAATTCAAAGTGCTAACCTTTATTCTAATAACTACTAGAAATGGCAAAATGTCTTTGTTTAACAGTTGGAGTCATGAATGAAATTATAAAATATTTTATAAGGAATAGTAGTGACAGAGTAACATATTAATTGTTCTTTGTGCTTCCTTGTATTAATAACATAGCTGTTCCATGTAATATTTTAGACCAAATTTTGCAAGTACAATTAAGATGACACTGAGCCATATGTGCACTAAAGAGTATTTCACAATGTTTTGGTTACCTAGTAAAAGGTACTTTCTTGATCATGTAACTTTGTATTTTTTAAAAAATGAATTCTTGTTTAAAATCCTCAAATTATAATATGACATTATATAGTTAGATTCTACAAGTTGGCTTATTAGAGAGGACTTTTATTAGTTACTAAACAATTTTTATCTTGTATATTCTGAAAGGAAAATATGACTGCTGGGGTAGGGGAGAGCCAGACTAGATTACTCACATGTGGCTATTTCTTACTGTAAGAAACTTTTAACTGAAGTTGGCATGTTTTATAAAACTGGTATGTGTCTTTTCAAAGTAATTATAGAAGGAAAAACTAATATTTATAAGCAACATTTGCTGAGCACAGAGCAATGAGCTCTATGTGCATTATTCTTATTTCTTGCACCATGATCCAATAAGTAGATTTTAACTGAAAATAGTTCTTATGGAAACAAATTGATAAATAATCTATTTGTATTGTAAGTTATTTTACTTTCAGGTTTAATTTTTGTACGATTAATGTTTTCATTAAAAAATTTCATATTGAGTTTGTAATCTAGCATGTTTACTCCTAGGGTATTTAGGAACCTGACACTTTCATTACATATGATTAAGCTAAAGATAACTCTTTAAAATAATAGAAATTGATGGTAAAAAATTCAAAGTATGTTTTAAACAGAAATACAAAAAGATTTTTAAGCTTTGCTGAATTTTATTCAGTTTAAAATACATTCATTAGTCAAGTATCTATCTGCTATCTAAACATTAAAGGTCAGTTATTTTTAGTGGGAATTAAATTTTTACTTAAGATTTTTTTGTTTTGTTTTGGTGCCACACTTGGCAGTATTAAGGGTTCCCCCTGTGTCTGTGCTCAAATATTACTCCTGGTGGTGTTTGGGAGTACAGTATGAGATGCCAGGGACTGAACACAAGTCAGCTGCATGCAAGGCAAGTGCCCTACCTACTGTACTATCACTCTGGTCATATTTTTAATTTATTTTCTAAATATAGTATTTGCTTAATGTTTTAGGAGACTGAATTAAATTTTCTGTACTCAAATACAGAAATTACATACTCAAAAATGAATTATCAAAGAATATGAATAGCTAGGTATTTACTTGGGAAACTTTCCTGTTTATTAGAAACTTGACCTGTTTAGCTGAAGTATAATGTTTGTTGGCTTCAGTACTTATTTTTTCAATAGTTTGTGGAAAAGCGTTTAGTTAGCAGAGGAAAGAAATTGAATGATTTTGTTTTTTGTGTGTGATTGATTGGTAGTGTTGAGCTTAATTTACTTACCTAATAGTCACACAACCATTTATTCATTTATTTAAACAACAGGAGCATTTCCTAATTGACAGGTACTTTCTAAGCACTGATGATTATGGTGAGCATTTTTTTAAGTTGCTGAATAGAAGAGAGCAGAAAGGAAATTTTTCTCTTTTAAAGATGTGATTTTGTGCATTAAGTAATCTTATTTAAAATAAATGGTTCAGGAAGTGATGAAAGTAAGGAGAAGTGAAAGGGTCAGTTGCTACTGTACGTTGAGGAAATTTCTCTGAAATGGGGATGTTTGGGCTATAAGCTAAATTTACCTTCATTTGAGGATCTGAGGGAAAATAAATGTCAGTGAGAGAATGCATGTCAAGTCTCAGAGTGATCCTTGCTATGATTGTGGAACAGAGTGGAGAGCTGATGTAGTTGGAGCTTAATAAGAGGAATAGTCAGACTAATCCATGTGGCGCTTGATAGGCCATGGTTTGGAAGAGTTTTCTTCTAGTTGCAGTGGGCATCATGGAATTTTAAAGCAGAATTTCGTTTTTGTTTGCTTTGAAAATTGTAGTCTGCCTCATAAAGAAAAAAAAGAAAAAAGAAAACTTGAGGGCCAGAGAGATAGCACAGCAGTAGCATGCAGCTGACCCAGAACGGAAGGTGGTTTGAATCCCGGAAAGTGGTTCAAATCCCGACATCCCATAAGGTCCCCTGAGCCTGCCAAGAGCGATTTCTGAGCATAGAGCCAGGAGTAATGCCTGAGCACTACTGCATGTGACCCAAAAAAACCAAAACAACAACAACAAATAGATAACAAAACTCTTCATCCAGATTAGAAATGAGAGGAGTTACAATAAAAATCACCATAGGAATTCAAAAGATATGTAATTTGAAATTTTATAAAACTTTTTATAATTTCAAAGATCTCAGAATTTGAAAAGATTATCTGAGATTACTGTGAAAAATTTAGACATGGGTACCTTTTTGGAAACAAAAAATAGAAGATACAAGGTAATGGAAACATTCTCCTACATATACATTAGGAGGACTAATACTGTTAAATTAAATTTAAATTTAATTAATATCTTACCTAAGGCTTTATGGAAATTCCAAATTTAAGGTCATGATCCAAATGCTATTAAAATGCATATGAAATAAGATTTCTAAAATGAAGCAACCTGGGGTAAAAGATGGGAGGCATTTCTTTCCCCAGTTTTTAAGTATGCTAGATAAAATAAGACTGTGTGGTAGAGGAAGACTCGGACCAATGGAATAGAATTAAGAGTCCAGAGGTGAACTCTCAGGTGTTTAGATTACTAATTTTGACAGAAAATCTAGTTGTCTGAAGTGAAGCAAAAAAGGCTTCAACATATAGTTCTGGGAGGCAAGAGAGGGATAGTATAACAGGCTGGATCCTTGCTTACTTGTGACCAAACCATGTTTGATCTCTGACACCCCCAAAGGTTTGTCAAGTTCACTAAGAATGATCCCTGGGTACAGAACAAGGAGCAAACACTGAGTATCACCAGATGTGTCCCAAAAGCTTTAAAAAAATTTGGGGAAAAACTGGGTTAGCTACATAGTAAAATAAAAAATCATCTTGGATCTGTAGCACATAAAACAGAAAAAAATTAATACTAGATGGACTAGAGATTTGAGCCCATAAATTAACATCAAGGAAAACAAGGCTACATGATTTTGACTCTAGAGGTATCTTCAATGATTCAGTGCTATTAGCCAAGCAAGCAGAAGCAAAAATAAACAAAAACTTACACTGTAGAAGAACTTATGACAAAAGGACACCTATGGACGAAGAAAATATTTATTTACCACACATCTGACAAAGGGCTAATATCTTATAACTAAAGCATTCACAAAACAAAAAAACCCATAAAATTGAGATGAGGATCTGAACAAATACGTTCTTAAGAGAGACTATATAGGTATCTGAAATAGTGGTCTTCACGTCAGTAAGGAAATACAAATCAAAGTAGTAATGTTATGCCTGTGAGTCTGGTGCACACCAAAAAGAATAGAAACAGTGCTGGTGGGGATGTTGTAATGTAATACATCATAATATAATCCATTCACTGGTGGTAGAAAAGCCATCCAATTCAGCCTCTATAGAAAACAATATGGAAACTTAAAAAAAAAAAAAAAAAGGAACATAGGAAGTGAATGCCAACTGTAATAGATACCAAGTTGAATTTACCAAGGGATACAGTGGGAGGGTCTTTCCATGACACATCAGTAGTGAGTATGGTGTTGAAACATTATATGCCTGGAACTATTAAGTTAATTAGTGTAAGTAACAATTGAGCAGTTGGAGAATAAACACTTTATTATAAAAAAAGAAAATTGCAGTCTGCTACCTGCTGCTGTGTGGAGAAAGGACAGAAAAGGTAAAAGGGTTAGAGTAAGGCAAGAGATGAACTAGGAGGCATTCCATGATATAAACCTAAGGTGTGGGGATACAAACAGTAGTGAAAAGTTGAAAGGAACGGTGCAAGTCTGCAGATACATCATCTCTTGCACTGAAGGAGTGGTGAGTATTCATCATTTTGAAGGTGAAGAGGATCTAATGAAAGAGGGCAGGAGGAGTGAGTTTTGAAATATTAAATTTTGTCTAAATATTTGCACTTTATTTTTCTGAGAGGAATAAAATAGTACACATTGTTCTTTTTGCTTCTATCTGAGCCTATCAGAGAATAAATGAAAAGACCAAATAGCTAGTAAAAAATGGCATAGATAAGATTGTGAACATGGTGACCTTATTTCTGTGTCATTATAAAACTCATTGGCTTATTTGGACTTTGTGAAACACGTAAATTGAAATATATTGGGTATTGACCTGACTCTTGGTATTTGCATTTCAATTAATTTTACTATTTTTGAAGTTTTAAATTCATATCATCTCAAACAGGATGGTGTGATTTTTGGCTCTTAAAATGATCTCATATGACCCATTTTGACTGCTCCAGCTTTGGGTTTTCTTGGGAATTGATACATGTCCTGGAGTTAGAACTGATGTAAGTTATATTTCCGCTGTGGTTTTCACTTATTGCAGTAAAATTGCTCTTATTATTGATTGGCTGTGATTAGACCACCAAACTCTGACCAGACTGTTTTTCTATGAGGTTAGTTTCATAGAGGCAGAATGAAGCTGAGTAAGCTACTAGGAAAGATGTAAATCTGGGAGGGGTGGGAGAAGCTGGGAACCTCTCTGCTCTCCAGAAACTAAAGGAACAAGGAACTATTTGGTCTATCTAGAATCATGTATTTCAGAATTCTAATTTATTGAGCGAGTTTATTTCTATTGTTGAGCTTTTGTTCTCCATTTTCTTTCCACTGAGTGTGGGGACATATGTAAATGATGATGTGAACATTCACCTATCGAATAACCTGAAATTCTATAGTGCAGGTTAATTTGAGTTAAATCACATCATGATCACTGTGACCTCTTTTGTCTCCTGTTTATCTGGTCATCCTATTTTCTTGCAATATATTTTTTTTATCACCCGAGATCCGAAGCCTGTTATTGTATTACAAATGTATTTTATATACTGAATGGAACTGACTGGAGAACCATTCCTAGTTATAGTAAAGGCTGGTATTAGTTTCCTAGTGAACTCTGTCTCAGAGCAACAAAAGTTTATTTACAGGTCAGGAGGCCAGACATCCAAAGATATAAAATGTCAACAGGATTTTTTGCTTCTGGAGATCCTAAAGGTAATGCCACTCCCGAATCATTTTTAACCCTTGACATTTCTTTTTTTCTTTTTGGGCCCTTGACATTTCTTGACTTGTAGACACATAATCCCAGCTTGACCTCCACTTTCACATGACTTTCATATATGTTCTATATTCTCTTATTTTTTAAAAGAAAATAGTAATTATATTTTCATTTTATTTGATTGAGGTAATGACTAAATGTTTATAATATACCCATCACCAAAGTGTCAGTTATCCTTCCACCAAATTCCACTGAATCTCTACTACCTATCTTCATAACCGTTTTCTCCTAAAAAAAAGGTCACACTCAATATCAGGGCTGGATAGTAGTATACTGTAGGGTGCTTGCCTTGCATCCATCTGACCTAACTTTGAGCCCCAGCACCTCATATCACCTTCTTCCCCTGAAGCCCGCCAGGACTGATCCCTGAGCACAGAGCCTGCAGTAAGTCATGAACATTGCTGGGCTTGTATGCCCCACCTCCAACAAAGGACACACTATTTAGGACCCACTCTGTAATATAACATCTTAACTAATTAATAATTTAAAGAACATACTTTGACATAAATAAGTTTACATTTTTAGGTTCCAGTGTGTCAATTGTATTTATGTTTCATTAGCATGAGATTTTTTGCAAAGGACAGGAATTTTGTTCATCTAATACCAACTTCTTATTCTTTTTGTTTTGTTTTGTTTTGGGGGAGGGTTACTCCTGGCTCTGCACTCAGAAATCACTCTTGGCAGGCTCGGGGGACCATATGGGATGCTGGGATTCTTTTTTTTTTTTTTTAATAATGTCTTTATTTAAACACTGTGATTATAGACATAATTGTAGTTGGGTTTCAGTCACTGTCCTGGATCGGCTGTGTGCAAGGCAAACACCCTACCGCTATGCTATTGCTCCTGTCCCCTTATAGCAATTTGTAAGGGACTATTATATTTGCTGAATATCTAGCTAACTAGACAAGACATGGAGTGGCATATCTCTAAGACCAAGTACTAAGCACTAATATGTAAAATTTAATTATAAAGTCACCTTGTTTAGAGGTCTATTTGCTATACCTTTTTAAAACCATGTTATTAATATTTGTATTTCTCTAAATAAGTGCTTGAAATACAAGATGCTAAAAGTTTTAAAAGCCAATATTTTCTGGGTAAAACTGATCATAATATTTACCACTTTCGGAATTACTCAAGTAATTGAAGATTACTAAGCCTCCTAAATATTTATTTTCCACGCCCTGACCCTGACTTATTTTTTTTGTGTTATGAGGCACTTTAATGATTTTCATATTCCCAAAAGATATAACAATAGGTCTTTTTTCCTTGTAAACTCAATTATTTGCTGAATTAATGACTGGAGCTGGCCATATGGTACCGAAGCTGGATTTTCATGCTAAAAGAGTACCATATTTTCCGGCGTATAAGACGACTTTTGAAACAAAAGTCTACCGAAAATCGGGATTGATATATGCCGAGTATATCCCGAAAAATGTTTCAATATGCCGCTAAACGAAAATTGTCTGAATATTGCCACAAAACGAATTTTCCAACTCGATCCTGCACCAATCTCTGCAAGGCTGCTCGGACGCCTCTCTAACTCAGTCAATCCAAGCAGGCTTTTGATGCATGCAAATTAGACAATGTTCTGGACCCGAATCTACACTGTAAAATGCCTGCTCAGATTGGCCAGAGTCAGAGAGGAAGTCTATTACAGTAGAACCTTTGAACCTTTGCTTGTTGTGATTGGCTCACTGTGGTACATACAGTTGCAGCACAGGAACGTTCTGTCTGATACAGCGAATATAGGCCTAAACCTATGTTTTAACTGCAAAATTAGGGGTTGTCTTATACGCCGGCAAATATGGTAGTTTAAGGGATGCTTATTTTATATTATCAATGCTTTCAGTCGTAGTTCTCAGAACACAGTGTGGTAGTTGGAGAGAGATCCTCACTCCATTCATAATTCCTGCAACACTTCCACCAGAGGGCAGAAAGTGGAAGAGAAAGGAAATGAAATGAAATAGAAGTTCACTGTCCTGGCTTCAGAATGCTTGTACAAACCTTGTGGAAAGCAAACCTCTTTTTAAAAACAGTTAAATGTGGCCAAGAAGGACAATAATTTGCCAGGCTTTGACTTTCAACTGCTCCTTGGCAACCGTGTGTGGCCCGCACAATATTAGGAAGCACCACTCCATCTTGACATTTTGCTCTGGGGAATTCCAGTGGGCTGTGTAATCTTAGGCTGCTTATTCTGACTTCTAAATCTCTAAAATAAACATAGCTATCTCATAAAGTGGTTGTAGAATTAAGACTCCGCATATCAATGTTGTAATATAAAGCCTGCCACAAACCAAAAGTTTAATTTCAGTGGATTAAGATCAACTTGTCAGATCCAGATTCCAACCACATCTGAATTTTGGAGCACGGACAGAATCAGTATTTACCAAAGTATTTTATTCTACGCAACAATGTTTTCTTTTCCCAATTTCACAAACATAAACTTGTCCCCAGCCCCCAGCAAATATATTTAAAGAACAGGTAGTAAAATATTGCCATCTTTCATTGACTATGGATGTCTTCCCCCAGAATAAAGTACGTTAATTTATGCAAGAATCTTTAAAAAACTGGAAATCGCGCTCCCATACAACCCAGCTATACCACTCCTAGGAATATACCCTAGGAACACAAAAAAATACAATACAAAAACCCCTTCCTTACACATATATTCATTGCAGCACTATTTACCATAGCAAGACTCTGGAAACAACCAAGATGCCCTTCAACAGATGAATGGCTAAAGAAACTGTGGTACATATATGTTGTGTATGTAAATATTTTAGGGACATAGTAATCCCCTAAAATATTTACATACACAACACATATACACAATGGAATATTATGCAGCTGTCAGGAGAGATGAAGTCATGAAATTTTCCTATACATGGATGTACACGGAATCTATTATGCTGAGTGAAATAAGTCAGAGAGAGAGAGAGAGAGAGAGAGAGAGAGAGAGAGAGAGAGAGAGAGAGAGAAATGCAGAATGGTCTCACTCATCTATGGGTTTTAAGAAAAATGAAAGACATTCTTGCAATAATTTTCAGACACAAAAGAGAAAAGAGCTGGAAGTTCCAGCTCATCTCAGGAAGCTCACCACAAAGAGTGATGAGTTTAGTTAGAGAAATAACTACATTTTGAATTGTCCTAATAATGAGAATGTATGAGGGAAATGGAGAGCCTGTTTAGAGTACAGGCTGGGTTTGGGTGGGGAGGAGGGAGACTTGGGACATTGGTGATGGGAATGTTGCACTGGTGATGGATGGTGTTCTTTACATGGCTGAAACCCAAACACAATCATGTATGTAATCAAGGTGTTTAAATAAAATAAAATAAAAAAAAAACAAAAAAAGAAAATACTTGAATAAAATCCATTTTAAAACTGTTCAGAAATATATAGGAAACATTCAATAAATTTTGACTATTAAATATTTAAAAAAAAGAATCTTTAGAGAACTTTCTGAAATTTCCTCTTGACTGAAAATTCATTCCTAAGGAAAACCCAATTTTCTCCTAAACATTTGAGCTTGAACTTTCCCTGCTCAAGTGGCCTTGTTCATTGCTAACACCTGCAGGGCTCCCCCAGTTGCCAACCTGAGAGGATGACTCTTCTATGCTGAAGGATCAAGACCCAGATTTGACTTCTAAGGTTCAGCCCTTCACAGGGAAAAAAAAATCCAGACAGAACTATGGGAGCCAATTGGGGTTCTCCTAAGTCCCTGAAGTCTAGGCAAGCAGTCTTGGGAAAAGAAAGTTTTGCTTTTCATTAAACATACAGTAGAGGCAGGTCTATATTTGCCCGACACAAACAAATACTCTCCCTCAAGCATTATATCTTTTTATTGAAAAAAAAACAAAGTCGGCCTGCAATCAGAACCTACAGTTCCTTTGATTTTCTAACTTGGCAGCTCTGGTTATAAGCAATTGGGCTGGTAGGTGATAAGATTTTGGGAGAGCTGAGAAATAATTATTTTACTTCTGACTTCTCTGCCAGGGACCACCTTCAGTTTCAGACCCTCCCTGCGAATTGAGGGGTCATGGTGGGGAGGGGGGTGCGGAAGGGAAGGGGGTGCAGGAAGCCTGGCTTCCTCTCTGCCACCGAAAATGAAGATTCATTTTTCTGAATGTAAAGAGGTGGGGTTGTGTAAGATCTGTCATTAGGCATCTTATGGGTGGGACCCAGAGCCGAGTTGGGAAGGGAGGGAGTGGTCCGCGAGTGGGGTTGGCCGAGCAAACAAAATGTGGGGCCCCTATGCCTGCAAAGTCCACTTCTTTCTGCAGAGTGAGGAGCAAGGTAGTCCCGGTGCCTCTTCCCTGGGCACGTGGAGAAGAGACCAAGGACCCCCGAGACCTGCTCGGGAACCGAGCAGGGGCGGAAAAAAGAGACATGTTCTCCAAACGGTCCCCTGGCCTGGCCGCGCCTGGCCGCGCTGCGGACGAGCGTTACGGCCGAGTTCGGGCTCGCGAGCCGGTAAGACCCAGGGGCCCCGCAGTGCAGTGCGGGCGAGCGGGTCAGATGTCCTCCCTCCCTGTTGCGAGGAATTCAGCGCGCCTCGGTCCCCGCCACCCATCAGATTCCTTTCTAAGTCTTTTTCTAAGACTTTTCTAAGTCCCACTCTCAGCGCCCTGCCCGCGATCGCCCACCCCGGGTACCAACTGGGGGTTTCCTAGCCAGCCAGCCTAGCAGACACTAGACACTGTCCAGAGAGTAGGGAGTGCTGTAGCAGCCGTCGGAAGTCTTTGGGGATCGCCCTTGCAGTAGTCCCGCGCCCCGACATCTTTTCCTCCCAGCTGAGTGCCGCACTCCTGGTCTCCTAAAGCCAGGACCTCCCGGGTAGGGTTGTGAGGAATTGGGTTAAAACTCCCCTGGAACCTATTCCTTCTGCAGGGTGCACAAACTTGCTCTCTGGTGCGTATTCATTGGGGGCACGAAGCGTCCACCACTCGCCCTCCCACCCACCCTTGGTCTCGGGGTCTAAGCCGCTTCTGGGCGCGCGCGCCCCGCTTGCGTCCTGGGAAGCAGCAGAGTTGCGCTTGGTTCCGGGGATGAAGGTAGGCAAGGACACCCCCAGACAGACCTGGCACAGCACCCTGGAAGCCGGTGCAATTGGCGGTGGCCCTTCACCAAGCAGTATCTGTACGGTGGCGAGAACCCCCAGGCTGGGATTGCTCAGTGTGGGCAGGCGTCAAGAGCCAAGACTAGGGGTGTCCTTCTGGGTGTCGGATTCTGCTGGGATTCAGTTCGCGAGCTCCGGCGTCTTGCGCGCTGCTCTGCTCCTGGTGCCCCTGCGCTTTGGGCCGGGGGAGGGCGCTGGAGGGGCTTTTTTTGCCTGATGGGTCATTACAGGACCCAAGTCCCCAGCAGCCGATTTGGGCATTCCCGGAGACGTTACCACCTTGTCAGTTAATAAAGTGGAGCATTCCTCTGGCTGGAAACTTCTGCAAGGACTGACTTCTCTGCTTGCACTTTTGTAGGTTGTAGCATTGGCTTTTAAAGTAGACAGTTTAGTGAAGGGAGCAAAGGAATTCCCAACTAGCAACCAGAAGGGGAGCGAAGACAAGGTTTATTAGTGATTATCCAGAGACTTCTGTCTTAGCTGAAGGCGTTGACATGGAAGAGGAAGCGTAACAGTGGTTTTGGCTTAACCCAGAAAAGAATGAATAGAAACAGTGCATTTGTTAACATTTCCAATCATTTTATTTATTATTATTATTAATTATTTTGGTCACAGCTCATGTTCTTTGGTGTCCAATAGTTTTGTTGTGTGAAATCTCGCTAGAAAATTGTCCTCAGGACCAGTTTTGTATGTGTGTATGGTGGTGGGGGAGACTTGAGAGTTTAGGTGTTTACAGAGAAATGTGTCTACCTTGTGCTCAATAGGTGTTCTTTAAGTTTCTTTCCAGGACACCCACACATTCATTAGGATAAGCTGTCTTTAGATTCATTTGGGTGTGGAATCACATAAACTTCAAAAACCTCAAGATGCTGGAAAGCTCTGTTCCCCTGAAACAGAATGCAGGAAAGCATTCTTTCCAGAAGATTCCTTGCAGACTAAATGTGCCAGACCAATAATGCCTCAGTTAACCTTCCATGCGATTAAAGAGACAACTGGAGAACTGCTTTATTAACCTATCAGTATATTCCCAGGCACGGTAAAACTTTAAAGATGCCAAATTAATCCCATTGGATCCTCCCTCATAATGTTGTAGCAATCAAAAGTGTTCAGGCTTACGTGCCTTCACCACACACCAGCTGTGGGTTTTACTATGTTTAGGCTGCTTTTCCCACTCTGACTTCCTCTGGATTCCTCACTAATAGGCTCTACTCTCCTGTGGACATTTCAGTTGTCCTTCTTCACTCTTTGGGGGGGCCAAGAAGAGTCTGGGGGAGAAGCCCCATCACTCTCCAAACCCACTATGCCATTTTCTGTAGCTTCTGTTGTCAAATCTTCATTGTGTTAATGAGGGTCCCTGTTGCTTAGGGTTTCTGAATGTCTCTAAATTTCTGGGCAAATGAAAGTTTTTCTGAGGATGAAGGAAGCATATTGGGCACATTGTTCAATATGTCCAAACAGAAATAGTTTATTTTATGTTTCCTTCTGGCTTTAATAAGATCTTTGACGAGTTTATGTTCATGCATCCCCATCTCTGTTTCCATCATTCCACTTTGCCAGACGAAATGGAAAGTGGGATTTGGTTGACTAAAGGATGATTCTGACATCTACACTGAGCATTCAACTAATCCCAAGACTTCTCTGTTTTGAAATACACATATGCACGCGCACACACGCATACTCATTAGTTTCCATATTAGTACATGTAGCTAGACCATGCCACTGCTGTAGAATGTGCTCTTCATTCTGGAGCTTACTTTTGTCTGAGTGTTGATTTCATGAGCCTCTCAGATAACTGAAGTTTTCCTGGGCACAGCCTCCACTTCTTTCTCATATCCAGGTGGTATTGTAGAACAAATCACTCCTGCTTTGGTGCAGACTTTCCCACTTTCTAGCCTTATTAGCAAATAATTAGTTTCATTTAGAAACCAGCAATCGTTTCGTGATGTTAATCCCAAATCCTTGGGAATTCTCCTGTCAACATTGACAACATTGATGTGTTGTTCTTGCCCTTTTACACTAGCTGGTAGGCTAATGGTTTTCTGAATTTGAGAGTAGAAACTGTGGAGTAAGGGAGGAAGAGCTTTTATACCCCAGACATTTATACATTGTGCTATTTTTCACACAAGTGAAATATTAAACACTAAATGATTAAATTCAATGTTTGCATCAAAGTTTTCTGAGAATGTTGGACTTAGATTTGAAGACATTTACCCCTCCTTGGATTTATCACTGTTAGATGAAAAAATGTATTTTCTTCATTTGGATCCTTTTCTGTCACCTCCTTTAGAAGACATAATCGTTTTCGGAGCAGAGATTTTTCTGGTTTTGTTTATTACTAGAAGAATGCCTGGAACAATGTTTGTGCTTTTTGACTCAATGAATCACTTCAGATCAATCCATTTAAAACTAGTTAAGATGAATAAATGGATTTCCTTGGGTTGCTGTAACAAACTGTATGATCTAAAACAAAAGTAGTTCATTTGCTCATATTTCCAGAAGCTACAAAAGCTCAAAGCTACATATTTCCAGAAGTTTAAAGACAAGACATCAGCAGGGTCATACTTTCTTGGGAAGCTCTTTCATAGAAATCCCTAGTTACTGGTTGTTGTGGCAATCTTTGGCACTGCCTTACCTGGATGATTATTTTAGTCTCTGCTTCCAAAGATATGTGGCTTTCTTAATTGTATCTTTGATGTATTCTCATTATAAGGAAACTAGTACGCACCAGTATGCCCACATCTTATTTGGAAGGCAAAGACCCTATTTCCAAGTATGGTTGTATTCTGAGATCCTCAGAGGACATTACATTTGGGTAATACAGCTCAAGTAAAAACAGATGCATAGATAGGCAATCCTTTGTTTTTTTTATAGATTAATCTTAACTATCATTGTAGAAAGGTATATACCCTATCCAGTTATTGAAATAAGAGACTTTTTCTCTTTAAATTTCTTCTTGCACCCAGAGGTCAATTTGGCTTCTAACTTGATACTGTGTGTGTGTGTGTGTGTGTGTGGTTGTTGTTGTTGTTGTTGTTGTTGCTGAGCACCCCAGCCCAATGATTGTTCTTTCCAATTATTCCCACACCCCACAGGCTGCATGAAAACAGGGAATGTGCAGTTATGACCTATAGCCAGAAGCAGATTCTTGAAGACATCTGACCTCTAGTGACTTAATTGCTCAAGACCCAATACTTTCTTGGGACAGTCTTCCTTTTGGGGTACACAGTCATTTTGGGGTAGAGTAGCAGAAGTTTTCTGAAAACAGAATTAACAAAAGATAAATAGATAGGTCAGCCAGGAAGTCCAAGACCCAGGAAGTGCTTTACATAGAAAGAAAGGAAAAAAAAAAGATCAATGCTCTGCTCATATTTTATGCTACCTTTGTCTAGCTAAAAGCTACCTTTGCTTAACTTTAATGGAAAAAGGTCCAACTACCCCATTATACACATGAAGAAAACAGTTAAAAAGATGAATGATCGCTATAAAATTTCATCACAATGTATTATTATCAGATAAAAACTAAAACTCCCAGTTCTGATTTTATTTAACTTGGACAAAATTGTATTACAGTGTCACTGGAAAACATTAAGTAGAATAATATGTTTTATTTCCAATCTACATACAGTAGAAAAATATCCTACTGGCAGCAGGGGACTCTGGAATTGGTACACAAAGGAGAAATACAGGTAAATGTATACTCAAAGTAATTCTTGGAAATCCTTAGGAAAGTACCCGAGTGATAACCAATATACTTCTGTCATTAAATTCCACATGGTCAGGTTTTCCAGCAATGGAGCAGGGTCCTCATTTGAGTACCAGATTAGTCATAAGTCTTTAAATACAGCATCACATATAATACTGCAGACAGAATATGTAAAAAGCACCAGGGACCTGAAACAAAGAAAATTCCCTTATCTCTTGTGCTCTCACTTCAGGTTGAATGACAGAAATGATGACTCAGGTTATTAAACAGCTATCTTTGCCCCGTACACTCTTATTTTCATATATTTGCTTAGTTGGAAACTAAGCTTCCCAAGTGCAGGCACCCTTATCTGAACTTTTTTGGGTCACACCCAGCAGTGCTCAGGGGTTACTCCTGGCTCTACACTTAGATATCACTCCTGACAGACTCGGGGGATCATATGGGATGCCGGGATTTGAACCACCGCCCTTCTGCATGCAAGGCAAATGTCTTACCTCTATGCTATCTCTCCGGCCCTCTTATCTAATTTTTTAACTGCAATATCCCAGGTGTCAAGTATTACACCTAGAAATTAATAAATGAATTCATTCCTCTTTTTCTCTCAGAATTATAGTTGAATTCTCATAGGTTAAAAATCTATCCGTTCAACACGTGATTCTTTCTCTATGAATATTATGTTGACCTTATCCCCTCATACCTTGGCCTCATCATATTGAGCTCGTCACAGAGAAGTTTCACTACTCCTAGGGTACATGAAGTACCCCAACACAGATTTCCTGTACTATCAACCTTGAATAGCCTGCTTGACTCTTTAGTAGGACTCCGCTACTGTTATTGACATGTCTAATTTTATAACTGTATAATTTATGCATTTTTCTTGAAGTCATCTAAGTTCTGGATGCTACTATTTTATTTTCTCCTGATTTTTGTGAAGGTATTATGACTTAAAATACTGTTAATAATAGTTTTATGCATACATTGTTCCAAAATCACACCCTCCACCAGAGCTTCCTTTCTCCATATTTCAAGGAATTTTCCATTTTCCTCAGCCCCTGGGTAAGCTCAATTTTGTAGACCAACTCTTCAGTTTGATTACTCCCCTACTAATATATATATATATTGGTTTTTGGGCCACATCTGGTGGTGCTCAGGGGTTACTCCTGGCTGTCTGCTCAGAAATAGCTCCTGGCAGGCACGGGGGACCATATGGGACACCGGGATTCGAACCAACCACCTTTGGTCCTGGATCGGCTGCTTGCAAGGCAAACACCGCTGTGCTATCTCTCCGGCCCCCCTACTAATATTTTTTAATTCCTACATATAAAAGGTAATCTTTAAATACTATAAACCTAAAATCCAAAGAATCTTGAATTAAGTTCAAATTAACGGCACCAAAATGGTCTTTGTAAACCATCCTGTATTTCCTGTCCTCCACCTAAACCACCCTTTTGCCTGACTGGTCCTTTTCCACAGATGTCTTTTTGAGTTGCTTTCAAAGTTTCAACACTGATATTGAGTGGCATTATGAATTGCTTACAGGACCACCCCAGGTCCCCAACTAGTCTTGTCAAATTGACACTACACTGTCACCACCAGCTCTGATGATTTGGGCATGAGCAAATGGACCACAGGAGACTAGTCAAACAGCTGCTGTAAGGTGAGCTCTGGGAACAAATGCCAGCAGTCCAAAAGAAAAACACGACTGATGGGTACTGTTTGGCAGAATTTAGAGCTGAGCAAACACTGCTATAGAATACTCAGGAGGGAGAAAGTCAGAGAAGTCAGTTCTCTATCTAGGACAATAGTGGTTTCTTTGCAAGTAAAATAAAGTAAGAGACTGCTGACTGGAGAAATAGTATAGCACAAGTGTGGCCCTTTACAACTCCCAGCACTACAGTAATGGCACATATAGGTGTCATTGGGCCCAAACAGCACCATATCCATGGGTTCTGTATTAAATCACAGTTCAATAAGCCACCTGTGCTCAGCTTGGGAGATTCCTCGCTCCCTCTATGCCCCCCTAAAACTACTAGTAGTGGTGGCCAGAGCGATAGCACAGTGGTAGGGCATTTGCCTTGCATAGCGCTGACCCGATAGGGACCCGGGGTTAGAGTCCCAGAATCCCACATGGTCCCCTGAGCCTGCCAGGAGCCATTTCTGAGCTCAGAGCCAGGAGTAACCCCTGAGAGCCACCAGGTGTGGTCCCAAAACAAACAAAAAACCAAAACCCAAGCAAACCAAAAACTACAAGTAGAGACTAGAGAGAGAGTTGGGGACAGTGATAAACTAAGGATAAAGTAGCTGCTTCAGTAGTCCCAAGGTGAGCCAGCCATATATCCAACACTCGCTTGAAAGGCACGAATTTAGCAGAGCATACTCTTCCCATCTGCACAGTGATTCCTATAAGACACATAAACATTGAAAACTTGACTTACTCTAGCTAAGTTAGAAAATAGAATAAAAAAGGAGTTGACTTTGGGGAAAAAGAGAAAATTAATAAAATTTAGGGGCATGGATTTAAAATAACTCCTGACATGAAGTGTCTAAATTTTTTTTTTTTTTTTGGTTTTTGGGCCACACCTGGTGATGCTCAGGGGTTACTCCTGGCTATTCGTTCAGAAGTCGCTCCTGGCTTGGGGGACCATATGGGACACCGGGGGATCAAACCGCGGTCCGTCCTAGGCTAGCTCAGGCAAGGCAGGCACCTTACCTCTAGTGCCACCGCCCGGCCCTTGTCTGAATTTTTGAACCCAAGTCTAGATATGTTGGCACTAAGACACCCAGACCAGTCATGAGTTCTTCTTGCTCACTTTCTAGTTGGGTACAACTCCAACTAATACATTTTCTGTAGACTCAGTATCCTTCTTTGAAAAAATGGTAACAAGACTCACTTTCCAACACTATGGTTGAGGATTCTATAAAAATGTTTTATAAAAACAAATGACAAAAGTACAAAAAATATCATACACACAATGTTACTATTGCCTAGTGAAGAATTTAGTTGTTTGACTCCCTTATGACTTGAAATCTCAATTCTACATAATCAGCTGCTGTTTCTAGGGAGTGTTGAAATGTTGAAAATGTTGCTACTGTTCCTTATGTAACATCAAAAATAAAGTAACTGAAATTTAGCATCATTCTCTTTACATTGTAGTCTATAGCAGTACTGTTCTAATAGTGCTATAACAGAAGTCCAACATGTAATTTAAAGTTGTCTACAAATCATAAAACAAAGAGTGACTGATGAATTTTATTCTAATATTTTTCAATATATTGGCAATTTTAATAATTTTATTTATTTTTAATTAATTTTTTGTGCTATACCCAACTGTACTACTAGCTCAACACTCAGGAATCACTCCTAGAGGTGATTTACTTTAACAGAGAGCATAAAAATAACAAGATGCCTTAGTCTTTTAATAATTTATTTAAAATTATGATTTTACATTAATTTACATTAATTGGAAGAAACAACCACTCTCCATTCAGATTAAAAACATTTGAAGTACTCATTTTTTTTTTTTTGGTTTTTCGGGCCACACCCGTTTGATGCTCAGGGGTTACTCCTGGCTAAGTGCTCAGAAATTGCTCCTGGCTTGGGGGGGACCATATGGGACGCCTGGGGATCGAACCGCAGTCCTGATCCTTGGCTAGCGCTTGCAAGGCAGACACCTTACCTCTAGCGCCACCTCGCTGGCCCCTAAGCTTAAAGTTTTAAGGAGCTTATATTTTATAAAAATGTAGAGAAATAAGATAAGAATTTATCAGTCTTTCATTTATTGTGGTTTGGGGTTATGGATAGCTAATATTGAATTTAGTGATTTTTTTGTTTGTTTGTTTTTGGACCACACCCAGCAGTACTCATTTTTTAACTCTAAGTGGCTAGTGTCTGTTCGTATCAGTCAGTACTGGATTTTATAGTAAGGGTAGGCTATGTTGCACTCTTCTCAAATAAATCTATATGCTAATCCTTGGGAGCGCTTATTGCCATCATATATTGTAAAAGGGGCATTACAGATATAATCAGTTAAGGATTTTAACAAGGAAATAAGTGGTTCATAGTCAGAGGAGGTAGTGATGGAATGACAGAAGCAGAAATTGGAGAGGTACTTTAAAGATCCAAGAAGGATCACCAGCCATGGAATATAGTGGTCATTCAAATGTGGAAAAGATGTAAACACAGATTCTTCCAGAGTCTTCAGAATGCAGCAATGTAAATATACTCAGGTAGTCCAGTGAAACTGATTTTAGACTTCTGATCTCCAGGATTATAAGCAAATACATTTGTGTTGTGAGCCACTATGACTATATATATATATATATATATATATATATATATATATATATATATATATATACACACACAAGAGCAATAGAAAACATACACATGACTATTGTGTTTGTACCAGTAATAATAGTAATATGAACATCATTTTCAAGGAATTTTGAAAAGATATTCTCTTGGATTTATCATCTTATCACCTCAAAGGAACTTGACTTGGAATAATTGACAATAAATTACCTATTTACCATCACCCACACTTGAAGTACATTACTATTATAGGTACTGAGCAGCAGTTTTCCTTTGGAACTCAGTGGTGTCCTTTAGTAGTAATGCTTAACTAGTATCTTATTTATTTATTTGAATTTTTTGGACCACACCATGTGACGCTCAGGGGTTATTCCTGACTATGTGCTCAGAAATTGCTCCTGCCTTGAAGGACCATATGGGACACCAGGGGATTGAATCACAGTCTGTCCTTGGTCAGCTGCATGCAAGGCAAACGCCCTACTGCTGCAC
Source organism: Suncus etruscus (assembly GCF_024139225.1). Lineage (NCBI taxonomy): Eukaryota > Metazoa > Chordata > Mammalia > Eulipotyphla > Soricidae > Suncus > Suncus etruscus. Next base: position 41,274,492 of record NC_064863.1, on the reverse strand, counting down.
CATTGCTCCAGCCTTATTTATTTTTTAGTTTTATTTTAGTCACCATGAATTACAATACTTTTAAAGATAGAGTTTCAAGCATATGATATTCCAAAACCTCATAACCTACCAAAGTGTTTGTTTCCCTATACCACTGTCTAAAGATCCTCCCCTCAAACTCCCTTTCCCTTTGTCTTCCAACCTTGGTAAACTTAGTCCTGTGGACCAGTTTATGAATTTTGTTGCTTTGGACCATTTGTTAATCTCTTACTATGTTTCTTTATATGTTACACATGAGATAGTTTTATGCCTCTCCCTCTACTTCCTGCTGATTTCATTCATCATGACACTCTTTAGGGCGGGTCTTGCACGTAGCAGCCAATATTTGAATACAGGGCACAGAAGAAAAAGTTGATTTAAAAAATGTTACTGGCTCAATCTAAACTCAATATTTTGCCATTATTGAGCCATCTATGAACTAAAAAGATATTTTCTATTAATTTTTTAACGAATAACTGTTAAGTAATCTGGTATGGTCATAGCTGTACTATTTATACAGATATACATACATTTATTGTAAATATGAATGACTGTGATGAAGTCTTTAACTATGAAAGTTTAGTGAGCATAAGAACCAAGTGGAAGCCTGATAGAATACAGATCACTAGGCATCACATCAAATTTAAAATACAATAGGTCAGGGGGTGCTGCTGCAGAATTATGGTTTTGATCTGTTTCTTGTTATATAAGCAGCTTGCTGGTAAGTGAGGGAGAGCCTCTGGGGGTACCTGGCCTTTGAGAATATAGACTCTCAATGGAAGACCCCACCAGTACAGTCTTCCTTCCTCATTAGCACATCTTCAGAATCCACTTCCAACAGTAACCTCTGCAGTTGTTGCTATGGAACCTTAGTGTACACCCACTCATCTTGCTTGGCTTTGTTTTGTGTCTCTCATCCTGAGACAAGTAGATAACAATCCTGAGATCCCCAAGACTCAACTAAAAATACTTCATTTACCACAGGCCAGCTGACATCTCCAATTTCCCAGCTGGAGAGAATCCCCCAAAACCAGGGCTGCCCCTGGTGGAAAGTCTATAAACAGAACATACCAGTTCAAAAATAGATCTGGGAAGGCCCCTCCAAGCTCTCACCCCCAGCTGCCTTTTTGGGGTGATGGATTCAGGCATTGAGAGTGGGAGGATCAAGCCTGGAATGACTGAAGGAGTGTCCAGCTGGGTTCAGTTTCTTTCCATGGAAGAGTTTGGTCACGTTTTAGTCACATACTACTCCTTCTTCCTTTGGATTGTGTGTATGTTAATCAAAATTCTAGACATGGCAGCTATAGAATTAAGCCTAGCTAATGGTCATTTCTTTTTGCCTTTCTCATAAAGTTGAACTTTATGTGCTTCATAAAAACCTTTTTCTGAAAGGCAGAGATGTGCTTTTCTGAATGGTTGTTAGTCAAGAGAGTGTCGCTGCAAGGCCCAGCCTGAAAGATGCCAATAGTCTGGTCTTGTTACCACGTCTATGGCTACTTAACCGACTTTCCTGATGATACCAATGATTTTGCTTATGATGCTCTAATTTTACCTTTCCTCATGGAAAAGAAACTAAGAGTTTCTCTTGGGAGGAAATAGACTCTCTCCAACTAACAATATTCTCAAATCACTTTGTGTAGAACTCCTTAAAGTAGACAGCTCTCTGATTTTATCCTCTGAAAAGAGCTTCCCAAACAGGTGAGCAATAGCTTCTTGTTTTTAATGCAAGTAAACAAAGCCCTTGGGATATTTTTATGTCTTTATTTAATATTTAACATTTTAAAATGACATATTTCTTATTATAATTCTTTAGAAAGTGAGCTTTTCTTTAAAATGTTCTTTCACTTACAGTTCTCAGACACAAAGGAAAACTAATAATTCTTAAAACTAATAATAACTTAAAACCAGGCGAATATTCTGCAGTGAGTAGGAAAATGGTTTAAGTGTGAAGGAAAGCAATGAGGGCAGAATTTCTGTGATGGTTTGGCTGCTCTAGCAGAAAGCAACATATCCTTCTCTGTCTCTGTCTCTCTGTCTCTCTCTGTGTCTCACATACACTCACATATAACACACACCCAATAGAAAGTAGTTGAGAAGAATGAAAACCCCAGGTCTCTTTTTTTTTTTTTTTTTTTTTTTTTGGTTTTTAACCACACCTGGCATTGCTCAGGGGTTACTCCTAGCTCTGCTCTCTGAAATCACTCCTGGCAGGCCCAGGGACCATATAGAATGCATGGATTGAACCCAGGTCCCTCCTGGTTCAGCAGTGTGCAAGGCAAATGCCCTACCATTGTGCTATTACTCTAGCCCTAAAAAGCTCCAGGTCTTCTGTTATTTTCCTCTATGATAGTTTTAAAGGGATAGTTAAAAAGGGAACAACATGGATTGTTTTCTTTAGATTTCCATGCTTTATTTAGTTTTCTGATTCCCAAATATTTGAGTCGGAAGTGGTTCTCTGGCAGAACAAGGCTAGCTTCACTTAGAAGTGCTCAGAGAGATTCACAGGTCTTCAGATCCCTTAGCATGACAGTTGGAGTTAGGGGTGAAAATGTTTGGTTTCAGAGATATAGAAATCAATACAGATGTAAATGGACATACATATGTGTGTGCATGTGAATTTATAGACCATAGAAGTATATTTTTCTTTCAGTTTCATCTATGAAGAGAAGCTAAGCATACAATTAAGAGTAATTGGTATCAATGGGTTCCCAGATCTCAATTTTAAAAATAACCATTTTCTATTACAAAGGATAGGTATGTTGAGAAATGACTGGTTATAAAGGTAAGGCAAGGTAATTACAAGGTGAATCTAAAACATTAGGGTCCAGAGAGAAAAGAATAACTTGGAATGTTAAAAAGGACACAGAAATGGGCTTCAGTGGGTTTCCATTGGCCAAATAGAACAGGCCAAATGGAGGGAAGGCAACTTGAACAGGGAAATAAGTAATTAAAGTAACATTATTCTCTTTTTCATTTATTAATTTTTTATTATGAGAACAAAGATGCAAAGAAAGAAGATAAGGTAAAGTAACACTGGGAAGACAACCACCCATAAACAGAATTCTCAGAAGAAATCCCCTTGCTGACACCTTAATTTTGAACTTTCAGCCAAAGAACATTAAGAAAAATAAAACAAAACACATGCACTATTACTTTGTCCCTCAAGCCCCCAGATTGTAGCACATTATAATATTTATTAGCAGTACACAAAGCAATCTAAAGCCACAAAATTTATGTAACTCCTTTAACATTGAAGGCATAGTATTTTTTATTTTACAGTTCTATGCACATGCATATTAGTTTAAATTAACCTCAAAAGTTCAAGTGGTTTTTTTTTTTTTAAGGATTAGAGAGTCAAAGGAGCACAGCAAAAACGGTGTTAGAGTGGCAGTTGTTTGCATAGACCCAGCAAAATAAGGGGGACATGGAGAGGAAAAGCCTTGGCCTAAATACAAGGAGACTTTACCCCTGAAGTTTTCTGGCCTAAGACCAACTCTAGGCTCCAGGCATACTAGGTTGTCCAACCCAAGTCATTGTCTTAGTGCCAATACACTTTTATTTTTCACACAATTGCTGTTGTTGATGTCAGGTTTCTGTAATTAAAGATTCTGGAATCTGCATATCCTACATTAAAGTCAGGATGATGTGGAACATCCTCTAGTTTCACCTCACAATTAGAGGGCAATGCAGAGAGCCCTGTCCTGAAATCAGGTCATTGTTGTTGTTAAGTCTTTTGTTTTTTAAGGGAAGTCTCTTTTGAGTATGTCGATGTCAGAGCAGTGGTAGGGTCTTCCCTGGTAGAGAATTGCTTCCAGATGATGTTATAGACAACTTTGGTTGTTTCGTAGATGGCATCCCTGGTTCAGGGGTGAATGGAGAATGCCCATTCTTCTGAGGCCTGAGCCAGGTCATTATGACAATGTTCAGGGTGTAAGGTCCCATTGCATTACAAGATTTGTGTGTTCCTATCTCTATTAGATAAGAACTTGTTTGTATGTATAGTATTTTCTCATTTTAATGTGCCTGTGTAAAAGAGAAACAATGCCACGTGGCATTATTTGTGCATATGGGGGCCGCTAGAACAAGTCCAACAATACCTATGACTTAGTTCTAACATAAACTTTAAACTGAGGGACTCTTCTATCAGAATTCCTTATTGAATAGATCACAAAGAGAAGAACAGATAAAAAGTGGGAAAAATCATCACTGTATAAGAGAATATGTAGTAAGAGTTATAGCTGTTAAGGAAATACATATAAGATATTCAGAAGACATATGTTTCCCTTTTATGTCTTTTGAAATTTATGTCTTTTTGAATTTTAAATTTTGTCTTTTAAATTTTAAAGTAACATTATAAGCCATTGACTAATATAGGCAGCCAAGAGTCTTTTCATGTCAATAAAATAATAATGTATGGGACTGGAGTAGTAGAGCATTTGCCTCATATGTGGCTGACCTGGGACGAACCCAGATTCAATCCCTGGTATCTCATATGGTGTTCCTGAGCCTGCCAGAAGTGATTTCTGAGCACAGAGTCAAGAGTAAACCCTGAGTGCCTCTGATGTGGTCCCAAAAAACAAACAACAGCAACAACAAAAAGCCCAAAAGATTAAACTAGAAGCTTAAAAAATTAGGATATTTATATAATTTCGATACCATAGTATTAACTATTTATTTACTTCATGACAAAGGTGTGGGGGCATATAGCAGTGTCTCTATGGAAGGCTCGGAAGATACCATCTTTATTCTGTCATTGATGTGATTATCATCTGTGAAAGAAAAGTGATAGGATCCAATGAGAATATTTCCAATGATGATATATTGTATATAGAAGTTTTGTTATATTTCTGCTAACAATATCTGAATTTAAATAACTAAATCATAACTGAGAAACATTTTATAAGAGACCTGGCCTGCACAAAAAATTTAAAGCCATAGATGGAAGGCAAAAAAAGGCAGAATGATAGGAAAGAACATTGAAGACTAGGTAAAATATTTGGGTCTAAGTTAAAACTGTGGCATAAAAAGTACTATTGGAAATATTGGCAAAACTTGACAAGGTTCTAGGAATTAGAGAAGAATTGTGTCAGTTTAATTACTTGTTTTTATGTAAGAGAGCATCATAATTCATCATTCGTAAGAAATATTCATCAATATGTCCTGGAGTCATTCAGTTAACAATTTAGTATAAAATGGTTCAGAAATATAGTACTTTGTATTGTAATTCCAGTTTTTATATATTTTTTCCAATTTCTTAAATAATAAAAAGTACACAAAATTTTATAATTATGAAGTGTTTCTATTTTTACTTCTGAAACTTATATCAGCTATATGGCAAAGTTTGTGTAATTGTGGTAGACCCCCACCTCATTAAAAATGATGCCAAATATTCATGGATGGATGAACCAAGTTAGTGAGAATTTTACAGATAACAGAGTATTTATGAACTATAACAAAACATAGGGTGAATGTTTGAATTCATTTGTTTGCTCAGGTATTCAGAAAGAAGTGGCTGCTTCATCAAACACAACTTTGTCTATTTTTTCTTCTTAAGTCAGGGTTTCTTTTAGCAGGTAAGTTCAGTAGGTTAACTGTTTCCAACATCTGTTTATGTTTTACTTTGCATTGAAATGCTTGAAATGGATTGTTGTTGAGCATAAAATCCATTTTGTCTTGTACACATTCCCTGACTCTTTTCAGCTGTAGCAAGTCAATATTTTAGCTTTGCCAATCTGTTTCAATTTTTGGAAGTTGCAGCATTTCCATTGTTAGAGGATCAGGGAGTCAATTAGATCTTTAAGATTTGCACACATTCAACAATTTCCTTTGTGCCACATGAAAAAATGTTTTGATTGCATTTGACAGTGTTCGGCTTCTCTGGATTTCAATTCCTTAGCAATGTAGTAATTTATAACTTGTATGTTAAATCTAAATAATTTGAATAAATAAATATCAAATATAAAATGGATAACACAACCATTGTTTACCCCTGAAACCTCTATCTTTTTAGATATACTGCAAAAAAAAAGAGAGATTTAAGACTTTTTCTATATATGCAGAGTTCTGCATTATGTCTGACATAAAATGACAACATCATATTTTTAAAATCAGAGGCAAATCATCTAAAAAAATAAAGATTCCAGATTTCAATATCTTCCTGGTCTAAATGAAAAGTTACTAGCCATTTCTTTTCAAGATTATCTTCTTTATTGATCACAGAATTATGATCGTCCCACCTTGCTCTGAAGAAAATAGGGCTTATCTTAAAAGATTCTCCTACTGCCTCTGGAAAAAAAAAAAAACTTCTCAGTTGAATAAAGATGATAACTTTCTGCCAGGAAGACTGAATTGAGTCAAGTCAACTATGTATTTGAGAAAAATCAGTATTAAAGTTTTCTGAGCCAAAACCAAAATTTGTTCTTATTATTGTTGTCTACTTTTCCTTTAATTTTTTAATTTTACTTCTGGAATGGTTATAAAAGAAAAACAAGCCTATTTTCTATCCTTTATTTTCAGATTTAAAAATATGGCTGATGACTTTTTAAGACCACTTCAATTTTAAATGGCAGAGATGATATTGTACAATTTGCTTCTGGAACATTTTAATTTCCCTCTCATATTTCAAACTTTAGCTTATAATACTGTTTTCAAGAAATACGGCAAAGATGTGTTTCTTGAGTATTAGATAATCATATCTAGTCTTCACAGAAAAATTATTTTGTTGGCATTTGCTCTTAATACTGGATACCTGTTCTGGGATGTGTAACCATCGAATAGCGAACCATTGTTATGCTAATTTTAAGAGAGTATGCACAGAAACATGTGTTCTGGTGTGAATTGAGCAACTTCATTTTGAGAGTTTATGAGTTATTTGAACTTTTATGCATCAATTAAATGCCAGAAACTGGGATAAAAGGATTTACTGAAAACCAGATGCTTGTTCTTCATGCCTTTTGGAATGTTAAAGACAAACAGCACAACAAAAGACATTTGGATTTGGCATCACTCATTAATTGTGATTTTGAAGCCATACAAATTATTGGTGAAGTGGACACTAATAGAAGGTGAAGAGCTGCTAAATACTTGATTTTAAAAATAATAAAACTACTTGTTTCTTATTTAAGAAATCTAGTTTAAATTTATACAAGGCCCATTTACATTGCATGCAGAGAGGAAAGCATCTGACACTGGCAATTCCTGCTGCCTTGTTTTTGCTAAGTAGACAGGTGGGTTGGGGGAAGTTCTATCTCTAATACTGAAAACACAATTCAGATTACATTTTGTTCTTGTAGTAGTAAGAGCCAGTTCCAAGATGAGTATCCTACAGAATGTAGAATCTTAGAGTCTGCATTTTGTTCCACAACTGTGAGAATATTAACACGTGACAGCATACTACCCCCAAAGATTTAGTGGGAGCTTCTGTCCACATCAGTCATAGTGACCTTGTTATACTTGCAGGCTGTTCACTGAACTGGTGAAACAGCGGTGTGCAAATACATTTGCAATTTATCATTTTCCTGTCGAGCTGACTAGGAAGCTAAATTAGTCTCAAACCAATACATAGTCTTGATTTTGAATTTTTGTTTCTTTTTAATGTTTTAAAATAATATAAGGCGCTTGCCTTGCATGTAGCTGATTTGAGTTCATTCTCTGTTACCACAGGTGATTCCCCGAACACTGTCCGAGATCCCTGAGTTCAGAGTCAGGAATAAATGCTGAGCACAGCTGGTTGGCCTGGTCTTTTCCCAATGAAATGAGATAGATAGACAGATAGACAGATAGATAGAGAGATAGATAAGTGGCAACCAATGATCCTAGGTATAGAAAAGGCTGATTTAAAAGGGTCTTTAGGTTGCTATTCAAATATGGCCTTCAGATTAGGGAGCTGGAGAATTGAGAATCTTAGGTTTTGTCCCATACATAGGGGACTAGACTTTAGACTTTACACGTGTACATTTAATGCTTTTCTTTCTTTCTTTCTTTCTTTCTTTCTTTCTTTCTTTCTTTCTTTCTTTCTTTCTTTCTTTCTTTCTTTCTTTCTTTCTTTCTTTCTTTCTTTCTTTCTTTCTTTCTTTTCTTTCTTTCTTTCTTTCTTTCTTTCTTTCTTTCTTTCTTTCCTTCTTCTTTCTTTCTTCTTTCTTTCTTTCTTCTTTCTTCTTTCTTTCTTTCTTTCTTCTTTCTTCTTTCTTTCCTTTCTTTCTTCCTTCTTCCTTCCTTCCTTCCTTCCTTCCTTCCTTCCTTCCTTCTTTCCTTCTTTATTTTTTCTTTCTTCTTTCTTTCTTTCTTTCTTTCTTTCTTTCTTTCTTTCTTTCTTTCTTTCTCTTTCTTTCTTTCTTTCTTTCTTTCTTTCTTTCTTTCTTTCTTTCTTTCTTTCTTTCTTTCTTTCTTTCTTTCTTTTTTCCCTCCTTCCTTCCTTTCTTCCTTCCCCTTCCCTCCTTCCCTCCTTCCTTCCTTTCTTCCTTTCCCCTTCCCTCCTTCCTTTCCCCCTTCCCCTTCCCCTTCCCTCCTTCCCTTCCTTCCTTCCTTCCTTCCTTCCTTCCTTCCTTCCTTCCCCCTTCCCCCTTTCCTCCTTCCCTCCTTCCCTCCGTCCCTCCTTCCTTCCTTCTTTCCTTCCCTCCTTCCTTCGTTCTTTCCTTTCCTCCTTCCTTCCCTCCTTCCTTCCTTTCTTCCTTCCTTCCCTCCTTCCTTCCCTCCTTTCTTCCTTCCTTCCCTCCTTCCTTCCCTCTTCCCTCCCTCTTCCTTCCTTCCCTCCCTCCTTCCTTCCTTCCCTCCTTCCTTCCCTCTTCCCTCCCTCTTCCTTCCTTCCCTCCCTCCTTCCTTCCTTCCCTCCTTCCTTCCCTCTTCCCTCCCTCCCTCCCTCCTCCTTCCCTCCCTCCCTCCCTTCCTTCCTCCCTTCCTTCCTCCCTCCCTCCCTCCCTCCCTCCCTCCCTCCCTCCCTCCCTTCCTCCCTCCCTTCCTTCCTTCCTTCCTTCCTTCCTTCCTCCTTCCTTCCTTCCTTCCTTCCTTCCTTCCTCCCTCCTCCCTCCTCCCTTCCTCTCCCTCCCTTCCTTCCTTCCTTCCTCCCTCCTCCCTCCCTCCCTCCCTCCCTCCCTCCCTCCCTCCCTCCCTCCCTCCCTTCCTTCCTCCTCCCTTCCTTCCTTCCTTCCTTCCTTCCTTCCTTCCTTCCTTCCTTCCTTCCTTCCTTCCTTCCTTCCTTCCTTCCTTCCTTCCTTCCTTCCTCTCCTTTCTCTCCTTTCTCTCCTTTATTTCTTTTTGGTCTTTGGACCATACCCGACGATGCTCAGGAGTTATTCCTGGCTATACGTTCAGAAATCGCTCCTGGCTTGGGGGACCATATGGGACAATGGGGGATTGAACCACAGTCTGTCCTAGATTAGTGCGTGCAAGGCAAATGCCCTACTAATTGTGCCACTGCTCTGCTCCCATGCATTTACTGTTTAAGAAGCATTATTTTCTATTTATTCTGTTTAAAGTGTTGATCATTGAGGCCAGAGAGATAGCACAGCCTGACCGGTGGGGCGTTTGCATTGCACACAGCCGACCCAGGACGGATGGTGGTTCAAATCCCGGCATCCCACGTGGTCCCCATAGCCTGCAAGGAGTGATTTCTGAGCACAGAGCCAGGAGTGACCGCTGAGCACTGCCGGGTGTGACCCCAAAACAAGTGTTGATCATTGTCTCTAACATTGTTGAAGGATTTCAATCAGTGAGATGACACATTTAAAGAAGTCTTTAGAAAAGATCATTGGGCTACAGTGTGGATATTAAAAGGGAAGGGCATAGAGAAACCAGGTGAAACCATAGGAGATTTATGAAGTAGGTAGAAAGTATAGAGAAAACATATATAAAGTATATATATAAAGTATAGAGAGCATAGAAAAACCAGGTAAAACCATAGATTTCTGAAGTAGATAGAAAGTATATAGGGAAGCTCTTAGGAGACTGAAAAATAACTAGTGATTATCTACATTTAAAACCCTATAATGCTTATTGTCTCCTGTCAGTACTTTCATATTAAAATTAAAAGTTCAGAAACATTTTTGCTATTGTACTATATTTAATAATTTAAATTGATAAGTTGTAATTTACCAAGTTGTACAATTTTTCTGTTGAACCTATTATTATTTTTTTTTTGTTGTTTTGTTTTTGGGTCACACCTAACTATGCTCAGGGGTTATTTCTGGCTCTACACTCAGGAATCTCTCTTATCAGCCTCAAGAGACTATATGGGATGCAACATAAAAGATAAAACTAGATGGATCAGTTAATCTCTGAATTCAGATCTAACAGTGAAATTACTTCTCTCTGGATAATCCAGAGGGACTTTCTACATGATGGGAAGAAACATGAGTTACTTTTTTAAGGATTTAGACATAAGCAAATGGATGCAAGAGAAATAAATAGTCTAAAATTATGATTCTGTACTGTATGCTGTGGTGCTCAGAGATTCACAGAGGCTCTGAGGGTGAGCCAACCATACTTGGCAGTTGGTTTTAGATAAAATAGTTTGAGGTAGTTTCAACATTAGAGTATGCTATTGTGGAAGACTGGTTCCAGGTAGACTCCTAGCAATGAATGAGATCCTGGTGAATTCTTGTCCTCTAAAGGCCACCATCAGGCTGCACTTAAGTCAGATTGATCTGCACAGCCTGTGTGTGTTTGTCCCTTGTTGCTTGTCTCAGAACCCAGGAAAGCTCAGGATTAAGAGTTGGGATGAGATTTTATTCTTTAGGGTTGAAGGATTGGGAAAGTGAGCAGCCTCCATTCACTCCAGGTCCTCTGTCTTACTAGGAGAAAGAATCAAGGAGACAGAACATATTTAGAAAGAAAAATGATTTATTAAAGTATATGTTGTGTGGGACACTTTTAAAAGAGAATTTAGACTGCTTTGTTTTGGAAAAGGGATTTTATAGGGTGAGTTAACTAAAGTGTGAATATTCAAGAAGGGGTTGGACTAAGGCAGTGTGATCAGTGTAATAGGCATCTCATACAGGTGGGGTGTGTGAATTAATACATATTTTGGTCTTAATGAGGAAAGACAAAATCAGGGTCAAGGATCCTTCTTTGCATATACTCCAATAATCTGTGTTTCCTTAGAAGCTCACTACAAGAATCATACAATTGTCCATTCTCATGTTTCCATGACCTTGTACAGTTTCTACCTCTCAATAATTTTCTATGCTGCCTCTCCTACCTCAGGATTTGCATGCTATCATTTCTCTAACTGGGCCCTTGGTGGTTATTGTTGTAAGAGTTAGATCAAACAAGTATACATGTAGAACAGGGTGGTGGTGGGGCAGTTACTCTCAGTCTGATGGCAGGTTTGAGATGGTAGGCAGTGCCCACTAGATACCTCCCATTAGTCAGTAATTGTAGATATTAAACAATGACAAACTATTTTTCATTTTAAATGATATGTAGTATATTTTCCAATGACATCTAAGGTTATTTTTGGCAGGTTCTCATTGTTTTGGTTTGCTGGGCCACACCCAGCAATGTTTAAGAAATATTCCTGGCTCTGTGCTCAAGAATTGACACTTGGTGGAGCTTGGGGGATCATATGTGGTGTTGGGGATCAAATAGGGTGGCCCAAATACAAGGCAATCATCCTATTGCCTGTGTTATCTCTCTAGCACAACTAAAACATTTTAGAGTTTAAAGATTTACCATTAAAATGATGGCCCAAGCTGTATAATAAGTAAAATACATAAAAGGATACTTATTTTGACTGAGAATCTGAAAAAAATAACCTGAACACTGATGGTACCATGAATCAAGTATGATATTACTGGGGCTGGAGAGATTGCACAGTGGTGTTTGCCTTGCAAGTAGCTGACCCAAGACCTAAGGTGGTTGGTTTAAATCCGGGCGTCCCATATGGTCCCCCATGCCTGCCTGGAGCTATTTTAGAGCAGATAGCCAGGAGCAACCCCTTAGCACCGCCGGGTGTGGCTCAAAAACAAAAACAAAAAACAAAACAAAACAAAAAAAAGAATGATGGTACCTAGAGAATCTCTGATCTAGAAGTTTAAAGAGTTATATGATGATGTTTTTCCATGCCCTTAAACTGGGTGTTTCAAATTTTAAAAAGTGAAAAATTTTGAGTTATTATAAAATATTGTACAATTTACTTTTTGGAACATAAAATTCTCTCACCTCAAATAGGAAGTGTTAATATGTGTATATGGAATTGTATCAACAATCCTAGTGAAAGCTGATTTGATTGACTGTCATATATTTTTCCAACAAGGGAAATATTTTTAATGTTTTCCAAAATACATTTTCTATTCCAAGTACTTTTTGATGATTCAGAAATAGACTTTGTAAAGCATATACCATTAAAATGAAGTAGCTATTTGCATAATCATGTACAGATCAATTGTTTAGATAATTTAATTCATTAATTTATTCAATAGATATTAATCTGTTTCTTATTGTATTCAAATGTTCCAGATGTTGGGCATACTCTGAAGAAAAAGATACTTTTGTATCTATTTACATAATAGAGAAAATATATTTATGTATTTATTTACATAAATATATAAAAATTGAGTTAGTGATTATACATACTATGATTGTTTTCACAGAAGAAGGATATTTAAATTCCTTATTCTAATTACCTGTTATGGATTTACTGAATCTTTTAGTTTATAATACACATTAAACTTATATTTCAGTTTGAATATTGCTGAAACTTGTTTCTTTTATCTAATGTAACAAATATTCCTATAATTTTTGTCTTCTATTTTGATTATTTTAAAAGTTTTTCAATCTTTTGTAGAGAAATTACTTATTGTAATCATAGTACATCAGTTTGTCTGCTAATTTTCCACCTGTACAATTCTATTAGGTTTCACCATGATCTTTATGGAAGTAGAAAGCTGGAATTTTCTTAGATTGGGGAAATAATTAACTATAGAGCACTTGACTAGCATGTACAGGTATCTGAGATTTAATCCCTGAAACTGTGTAGCTAGCTCCTTGAGCAATGCTAGTTGTATCTTCAATGACCCACCCACCCACCCTGACACAAGCAAAATTTCAGGCCTATTCTGCTGGGCCAAGCATTGGGTGACTTATAAAACTGATTTTTTAAAATAGAGAACTCATACTTTAATTTGATATAATGAAACAAGTGTGCACATTTTAGCCATTTATCCTCTCTTTGTATGAGGGAAGTTATAAAAGGGGCTAAGGCAGTTATTCATTCTGGATTAAACTTTTGCTCTGCTGTATCTGATTGTGGTTGTTTATATCTAAGAATCTTTTGAGAAAACATTCTTGGAGAAGGATTTAATACTCTGAATCAGTTATTTCTACTCTTATTGGCTTTTAGTGAGTCTTAGTCCTGATTTCAAGAGTAAATTCTACCATTTGAGAGACTGTTAGATTTATATCTTCTATTCATCTATTCACATTTGCTATTCCTGTGGTTTGAGATTGTGGAAAATATCCTCCAAGAATGCATCATATTTTTGATTAAAAATGCTGCTACTCTGTAGAATAGAATTGATTATGCTCTCATGATTTACCTGTGGTCTCTTTGATATTAGAAACAAAGACACAGATTCTTTAGGTCAGCATTTTTCAACCACTGTGCCGTGGCACTCTCGTGTGCCGTGAGATATTGTCTGGTGTACAGTGGGGAAATTCCAGTTTTATTCATAACATGCAGCTTTGGCTCACAAATAGACCAATCATTAAATTAATTTATAATAAAGTAAATTTTTTTTTTCGGGCCACACCCGTTTGATGCTCAGGGGTTACTCCTGGCTAAGCGCTCAGACATTGCCCCTGGCTTGGGGGGACCATATGGGACTCTGGGGGATGGAACCGCGGTCCTTCCTTGGCTAGCGCTTGCAAGGCAGACACCTTACCTCTAGCGCCACCTTCCCGGCTCCTATAATAAAGTAATTATAAAATAATTTCTTTGTATTTATTTGATTCCTATTCAAGAGAATTACTTTAATATAGTCAATATAGGCACAGAGTTTTTTTTTTTAACATTTTCTAATGGTGGTGTGCTTTGTGGTGTTTTTTCATGAAAAAAGTTTACCTTTGCACAAAGGTTGAAAAAACACTACTTTAGGTACAGTGACAAGAGAGGATATTGAATAGTAGAAGCTGTAAGAGTCAATAGTTGAAGAAATTTGCCAATAAATATTAGCCACACTTAGAGCATTTTTCGATTAGGTAGAAGAGTACCCCAGTAGTGGAAAAATTAATTGAAAGAAATTTAAGCACAAAAAAATACCTGGTAGTAGTGATACTGGAGAGAGACGAGGAGAGAATATGGTTTAATAAAATATTTAATGTAAAATTTTTGAGAAAGAGAAAGTATTCATTGTAATTAGGAGGAATCTCGATTAGCTTCTTTATTGTCAAAGGAGAGAAGGATTTCTATACTAGCATGTGTGAACTTTTTATTTTAGATAAAGTCTGGCAATTCCTATTGGTGGATACATTCTCAGTGTAAAGTGGGATTGAGGATGAGGATTGAGAATAAGGGCAGAAGAACAGTAAAATAGAGATGATTTTAAATTAGCAAATAGTTCTGTTGGGTTATATTTTCAATATACTCATATTTATTTTTTTGGTTGAAATATACAGAGGAAAGATAATTAGATTAATCTATTGTTGCCTTTTATAAGTTTTGTGCAAGGGCCAGGGAGTTTAGGGCATGGCATGGCCATTATTAAAATAATGACCCACAAACTCATTGAAGGCATGAAACAGACCAGTGAAAAATGAATACATGTGAGGAAATGGGAACGATATAGGGATCTGGAGACAAAAGGTCCTCAAAAAGTTAGAGTATGACTGAAAATGATAGGAAAATATTTGACTTAGCAAACTGAAGGCAAACAAAATAGAGCTAAGAATGAAGACAAGAGTAATCAGAAATTTTCCTTGATTGACCAAAGTGACTCAGGGAAATAACCTACTTAGATACACTATATCTGTACACACTTTATAAACCAACATGACCATTTTAAAATTAAATATAATTATCTTTTCTTAACACAATTATTTCTTAAGCTCCCAGACCACCTATGAGGGTCAGGCTTCCAGCAACAACTTGTGAAGAGATCTCTGATGTCTATCTATAAGTGGGAGTGAGTTGGTATACAGTGGACTCCTCTTTATCTGCCCAACCTATACTATAAACAGTCCATGCTTATAGTGTACATAGCTTCTCTCATATAATATCCCTCCTTTCCCCTTCAAAATTCCTTATATCCTTTCGTTCCCCCAATCCTGACCATGTTGTCCCTCCCTATTTAAGCCTCTTTACTCTCAGTTCTTAACTGAGGTGCGGAGACTGACTGTCAGCCCCAATAAGCCACCACCCAGCTCCCAGAGCTAAAGGACACCCTTGCAGTCCCACATTGCAGGCCTTGATAAGAATCTGCAACCACCACTCCTGCATACTTATTCTCTGTGGCACTTCTTCTCAGAACCCCCAAAATGTGGACTATTGCATGCTACTGATTCAGCCCCAGAAAGGGCCCCCCTCAAGGACACTATCAGATCTGTTATTGCTGCAAACCATTTCTCAAACCCAACAAGACTGTGGGGTGAGATGGAAATAGGCCCTGAATCTTAACCCCCCAAGAATATTTCAAAAGACTTAATGGGGATATTTATATTTTCTTTGTATGTTTAATAACTCAATAGTTATATCTCTTAGTGTGTTTATTTCCGAAAGTAAAAGTAGCCTCCTCCACCCCCATTTTTCTTAAAACATTTTTAAAGTTTTTTATTTTTAAATATATATTTTTAATTTCTTTCTTTCTTTCTTTCTTTCTTTCTTTCTTTCTTTCTTTCTTTCTTTCTTTCTTTCTTTCTTTCTTTCTTTCTTTCTTTCTTTCTTTCTTTCTTTCTTTCTTTCTTTCTTTCTTTCTTTCTTTCTTTCTTTCTTTTTCTTTCTCTCTCTCTTTCTTTCTTTCTTTCTTTCTTTCTTTCTTTCTTTCTTTCTTTCTTTCTTTCTTTCTTTCTTTCTTTCTTTCTTTCTTTCTTTCTTTCTTTCTTTCTTTCTTTCTTTCTTTCTTTCTTTCTCTCTTTCTTTCTTTCTTTCTCTCTCTCTTTCTCTCTTTCTCTCTCTCTTTCTCTCTTTCTCTCTTTCTCTCTTTCTCTTTCTCTCTTTCTCTCTTTCTTTCTTTCTTTCTTTCTTTCTTTCTTTCTTTCTTTCTATCTTTCTTTCTTTCTTTCTTTCTTTCTTTCTTTCTTTCTTTCTTTCTTTCTTTCTTTCTTTCTTTCTTTCTTTCTTTCTTTCTTTCTTTTTCTCTCTTTCTTTCTTTCTTTCTTTTTCTCTCTTTCTTTCTTTCTCTTTCTTTCTTTTGTGTCGTACCCAGCAGTGCTCAGGGGTTATTCCTGGCTCTATGCTAAGAAATCACTCCTGCCAGGCTTGGGGGACCATATGGGATGCTGGGATTCGAACCACCGTCTTTCTGCATGCAAGGCAAATGCCCTTCCTCATGCTATCTCTCTGACCCTATATTTTAATTTCTCTTGTTTGAGTTCTGCTTGGTATAAAATTCTAGAAGAAAAATTCTTGCTTGGGATAAATGCTCAGGTCAAAACCAGGGAACAGAGATTATATAGCTTGTCATTCTTTTTTTTTTTTTTTTTTTTTTTTTGGTTTTTGGGCCACACCTGGCGGTGCTCAGGGGTTACTCCTGGCTCTCTGCTCAGAAATAGCTCCTGGCAGGCACGGGAGACCATATGGGACACCGGGATTCGAACCAACCACCTTAGGTCCTGGATCGGCTGCTTGCAAGGCAAACACCGCTGTGCTATCTCTCCGGGCCCAGCCTGTCATTCTTAACCCAACATGCACCAGCAATTTAATATGACACTGTTCTCTTTTGAATAGGCATACTAAAAAAATGGAAATCTTATGTATAGAAATCTTATGTATAGAAACAAGCTCTTATCTACTATGGATAAGAACCCATAAATTTTATAATACAGGGTTGCCCCCACCCTGAACATTTGTCTTGGGGACTCGACTTAGGCTCCATGTGATTGGACAGTGACCCTCCAACCCTGAACCCCAGACTCTAACCATAGAACCAACACGGTTCCATGCAACAGCACCAGGAATCAAACACCGTCCAGGGAGAGCCTAAAACCACCCTGGCACCAACTTGCACCAGATTGATACAACATCCTGATGATGAGAAAACAGCAACAACTAGATCTAAGAGCAGGTTGACCTACCTCACCACCTAATGGTAAGATGAAATCAGAAGACACTAAGTCCTTGATATGTGCAAATATCAAGATCACTAATTACAGAAGACAAACTTTGACAACTGCAACTGGGCAGAACTTTTCCTGGGTTCAATAAGAAAGACCCTAGCCTAGGCTTCAACTTAAGATTTGAACAAAAACCAAGATCTCTAATTCCAGGGGTAGGACTTTTACAACTATGACTGAGCAGAACTTCTGGAACCATAAGGAAAGGGTATATCCTAGGTTTTGTCCTAAAATCTGTGCAAAAGCCAAGATCATTAATTACAGAAACCTGACTACAACTGTGATGAAACAGAAGTTCTAGAACCATAAAGAAAGACTCTATCCTAGACTTTGTCCTATGACCTGTACACATACTAAAATTTCTAATTACAGAGAACTTATTTTGTCAGCCACAACTGAGCAGAATGCTTCCTGGCACCATAAAAAGACTTTGGGGTTTGATAATGAGCATATCTGGAGCCTGTAGTATGCATTAAGCATGGAGAAACCCTGTATTTCTTAGACCAATGGAATTCCCTTTCAAATTTCCCCAATACTTACTGTGCCTATGCAAAAAAAAAAAAAAAAAAAAGCACAAAACCTCACCACACTAGCTCTCCTTCCCTAATTTTTTCCCTCTCTCTTTTTTGTGTTGTTGTTTAGTAGTTGTTTATTGTGGCTGTTGGGTATTTAGACATTGATCTTCATTTTTTTCTCTCCCCCTTTTTATTCTTTTAAATTGATATTGATAGCTCCTAGATGGATTTCTCCCAGCTTTTATTTTCTCTCTTTTTTTTCTTTCCAACAGAACCACAGCACTTGAATCATTTTGTTCTGTCTTATAAATTAAGGGGAACAAAAAGAAAGAAAGTGGATGGTACCAGAACAAATAGTCACATGAACATTGAGTTAAAATAATTATCAGGCTTAAATACCAAACCCAAAGTCAACAACAGCAGAATCAAGATCTACAACAAGTTATATACAAAGAGGACAGGTTATTCAGGGGGCAAAAGGGGAAGTATGGGATGCATGCTGGGAACAGGGGGTGAAGGGAGGTCAACATTGATGGTTGGAGAATTGCCCTAATTCACTGTCACTATGTACCTTAAATACAAGAAAGAAAGACTTGTAATTCACATGGGTCTCAATAAAAATTATTAAAAAAAACAAAATTAAAGATAAAGTCATTGTAGTGAAGTGTTTTGGGTTATTACTGCTCATTATTACAGAGTAAGAATTGATTCTGAGGTAGAAACAATAAAACAAGAAAAAAAATCTCATATATGCAATTCAGAAGAAACAAGCAACATTGTATTTTTTTTCCTGTAAGAAATTATCAAGTGCAGGGCCATTCTACTGGGACAATTTTGTGATTATGATAAGGCTCAATGCCATGGGTCAGTCACTTAAAAATTAGATATGTGTAACAGGGAGGAATTAATGAAATTTGGCAATACCTGGCAAAAAGAGGGTGATGGAAAAATGAGTAGTCTCTGGTCTCTTGGAGTTTTATTAGTACTACTTTGGAAGACAGACAAATAAATTTGCCTATAGGGAGAGAGAAGGCAATTAGCTTGGCTTTGAATATGTTGAGAAGAGATGCTGTTAGTAGGTATAGGAAATATATAATTTGGAAGAAAGTTCAAGGCTCGAGAGATTTTCATGATGGTGTCACAGAGGTTAGAGCTGACTCTGAAACTGTTAGCAAAGAGCATGACAGAAGTCCAAGAGAAGACATCAGAAACAACTTTATTAAGTGAACAGAAATGTTTCTCCTGAAGAGTGACTAAATTGCTTCTAGTTCTGTCTCAGACAGCTCTTGAAAAATCACTGTTCTGAGTTATTCATTTGTTATAAATGGATTTCCAGACATCATTTCTGGCAAGCGATTGAACTAAGCACAAATTTAGAGGTTTTGTTTTCAAACAAGAACTTTGCCTGAACTATGTCACTATGGTACCTCATCAACCCTTCACAAAAAGGCACAGATGAAAGTCCAGAGAGACTGTCAGCATTTGACTGAATAGCCGAACAGGCTCCTTTTCATTTTTTCAATTTGTCACTAACTGCATGGTTCAGTAACATTAAATTTTACTGAATTATTAAAGTTGAAAACTTAATTTATCCACATGTGTGCCAATTTGGGTTAGGACTGAGACAAACATTGAAGTCTGGATAATGTTATGTCCACACAAATTTTTAATTCATTATAATCTATATTTTAAGCATCTTTACTTTTTGTTAGGGGCTAAGGAGAGTTTACATGCATGATAATGCATACGCCAATACAGTAATGCAAAATTGGGAAATAAGTTTAAAAAAATCAAGATTGAATATCATGAAAAATTCATGTACTTATAAAAACATTCAGTAATAAATTATATGCTCTGTCCTACTAATGGGTGCCTAGATTATTATTTTTTTTTTAGTTTTTTTTTCTGGCCACACCCGTTTGACACTCAGGGGTTATTCCTGGCTAAGCACTCAGAAATTGCTCCTGGCTTGGGGGGACCATATGGGACGCCAGGGGATCTAACCGTGGTCTTTCGTTGGCTAGCGCTTGCAAGGCAGACACCTTACCTCTAGCGCCACCTCACCGACCCCAGATTATTATTTTTAATTAATGATTTGGTGACTAACATAACCTTACCTTAAGGCTAACAGAGTCAAATCTTTTGGAAATAATATTATTCTGAATGAACATTACACCGCCAAATTTCATGCCATATATGAATTTGATTAATAATATTACAATCATGTTTCTTTTTTCTTCTTTAATTTAGGTCTTGGGATCCGAGGACAATAATGTGAGTGGTGGATGCTCTCAGAAGCTGGTGGCTACCAGTATTCTCCGTTTCTTACTGCTGGTCTTGATTCCATGTATCTGTGCACTCATCGTCCTCCTGGTTGTCCTCCTTTCCTTTGTGGGTGAGTGAAGACATTATTAAAGGCAAACAAATCCTAAAAGCATCATGATTTCTGAGTTTCTTCTATTTTATTTAAACTAGAGTGTCCACTCAGTGATAAGATTCTGTTGAATGACCAATGAAAGCCTACAGTTTCTACCACTGTCATCACTCTACAAGTTATTAATGTTAAGAGGAATTAATGGGTTAACTCATCCAAAAAATTAGAACTGAATTCTAGGTAGCAGGCATTTTGAAAATTCCTCAGAACTTAAGGATGTTTAAATTAGCCTTAATTTCTAAGATTTTATAATTGGGGAGAAGGAATTGTGATCATTCAAGGCAAAACATTTTGATGATAGAGGTACATAGATTTGGAGATCCAGAAATCGAAAATATAGATGGATTTAGGAAATTGGACGAAGG